>NW_024412391.1:70945474-71028082 GCF_014898765.1 Herpailurus yagouaroundi
ACACACACACACACACACACACACACACACACACACACACACACACACACACAGAGTTTCCTTTGATGTTAAAAATGGAGACATTTTTGTGTCGTGTTTTAGTTCTCTTAAGACTGTTAAAAACCAACTTTAAATTTAAACCCAGATCTGTTATGTCATGCCTCTGGCCATATACACTTTAGAAATAACGTATTAAAATTAATTTGCTATATCATTCCTTTGCTCTTAGGAAAGAAGAATCTTAGCTCATCTAAACTACAATTATTTTTCTAAACTAATTTAGGCCTAGTGTTACAAGATCAAAGGCCAAAGTATATACATGAGGTAATCTGTCTCCCCCAATGGGTAGGGGAGATGAAATTATCCAAACGTGGCTTCCGTCTTTTAAGAATGTTAGCAAAAAGATTAGATGATCATGGGGTCCACTGAAATATTACCAACCCCAAAGCTCAAATTTTAATTACATTCATTTATTAGAATTTGAGGACTTTAAGGTTAGCTCTCCCAAGTTTCTCCCCAAATCAGAACTCTGATCATCACTTAACTATTCAAACACATAGAGAGAGCCTAAGTTTCAAACATGGTGGCCCATCCTATATATGGGCTGTATTATCTTACCTAAGGAGAAGAATTTTTCCCTTGGCTTTGGAGAAACTTTGATTCTCTGTAATTTATGATTTGTACTGAAAAGTTAAAAATGCGTCGGGTGTTTCTCAAGAGTTTTAATCCTGAATATGGTAAACCTGTCCCCTAAAGTTGCCTGAACATCAATTTCCCTAAAATAACGGAGATTAAATTAGTAAAATCACTCATGATAAGAAAGCCACTCTTGGAAAATATAAGGCAACAACGAAGAGTAGGTGTAGGAGCCCAAAAGCTTTTCTCATTTGGCATGCCCTCCAAGACCCTGTTTACTTTTTAAGTCATGCATAGCTTTTAGCCAAAGCTGAGAATGTTCATTTTACAAATGAAGATGACGACTAAATGATAGTTTAATATGATGATAATTTAATATACATTAAATTACTATAAATGATATTTAACATGGATTAATATGCATTAATGATGTAAACCAGTAAGTTATCATCCATCCCTGAATTAGGAAAAGTCTGATTTGAAGAACAAATACTTTAGCTATATGTATGAATAATGTACAGATGAAGATTTATACAGGCATAAATGCAAATCATCAGACTAACCAGGTGGTCTTAGAGTGCATTCCACTTATAACTTCACGTGATACTGACACCACATTTAAACAACCTAGTTCCCTAAGTTTTAAGTGACTGACTAAAAGGTTTTGATAGACATTTGTTATAATTTTACCTACATCTTAAAAGCCTGAACACTATAGTAGTATGTTGCACATTTATGTCGACATATGATTTTCTATTTTCTTATCTGTGTATCACTCTCTATTTTAATATTCTGAAAGAATAGATAGTAGGCATTTGTAATAGAAAGGCATCAATTTAAGAGATGGCCTAGATTTCTGAAAATTACACTGGGGTTACATCTTCAGATTTTTATAGAAACCTAACTACAGTATTTTCTTTTCTCCTTCGTGTTTGAAGGGAGGCAGTATTAACTCCGTGCTGGCTTGATGGGGCCAAGGAGGGGCGGGTTAGGCTCCTAATGGGGAGGCCAGGGAGCACCAATAAGGGAGTATAGTTGAGATAATAACGTGCAAAACCTGGGTATCTAATCATGCGTTTTAAAGTGCAGACCCATATTCTTTGCCCCAGGGTTCCTACGAATACCAAGGCAATCACAAAGTCTGAAATTAGCAAATGGGAGATGACATCATTATCTAATAACAAAGGGAAAATAGACTTAACAAGATTAGATGCCTGCACAATCTTTCTGGTAATCTGTAATGGGCTAATACTAAATACATCACTTCAACACCTTGATTTTAAGATAAGTAATTGTGGGGTCCTAAGATACTGTTACATGCCCTTAACACTATTACTCTCCTCAGAGCTATGATCACAGTATTTATCTTTTTTTTTTTTTTTTGACTTTACAATAGAAGTTTTTTATTTTTATTTTTTTAATTTTTAATTTTAATTTTTATTTATTGTTTAAATATGAAATTTATTGTCAAATTGGTTCTTTTTCCTTTTTAATTTTTATTGCTAGTATTTGAAGTTCTCTAAGGGCAGTGATAAATCTGGCTTGCTGAGGAGTATTGGTCCATTGTCTAAAAAAATTGTGGGCACTCAAGGAATGTTTGATGAGTGAAATTAGGAACCCAATGGTTTTGGTTCACTTCGGTTGACTCGAATGGTTATTTAATGAACACCTACTACAGGCTGAGATGACACAGATTAATAAAGCAGGGCACTGCTATAAAAAGCAGCCACACTGACAGTACATGGTATTGTCTACCTAACAGCCGATTATGCTGGAAGTCTGTGTGAGATGCCACGGGAGCACAGAGATAGTCAGAACTCTGCCAGCAAGCTCCAACAAGACGTTTTGTCTAAACTGAATCCCGAAATTAAACTAAGCATTTGCCATTTAAATCAGGATGATAAAAGCATTTTGGGCCAGGGGAAGATAATAAGAAATGTTAAAGCATGAGAAAACATGATGTATGGGGGGGAAAAATTAACTCCTTGACCAAATATATACATATATACATATATGTGTATATATATATATTTATCAAGCAATGTTGAAACTCACTTTTGTCAAATGTTTCTAATTAGAAGGGTTATAAAACCATATAATCCTATTTTACACATAACTTAATTTTTACCAAGAAAAGTATCATGACATGGAAAAAAAGTTGTACTTTTGGGGATATTTGGGCTCAGACTAACACAGCAGAATGAAAACAATGGTTCTAAGCACAAAACAGGCAGCTCTCAGGGTGCCTGGGTGGCTCAGTCGGTTGAGCATCTGACTTTGGCTCAGGTCATGATCTCACAGCTCTTGAGTTCGAGCCCCCATGTCGGGCTCTGTGCTGACCGCTCAGAGCCTGGAGTCTACTTTGGATTCCATGTCTCCTTCTCTCTCTGCCCCTCCCTCACTCAGGCTCTGTCTCTCTCTCTCTCAAGAATAAATAAAACATTTAAATTTTTTTTAAAAAAGTAGGCAGCTCTCAGCAGAGTTCTCCAGAAGAAAATATACATTATAGTTAATATATAAAAATATGTTTTTGTATTTTTTCTAACTATGGTCAGAGAGGTATGTTATTTTCCTTCACAGCTCACCTATATCCTTTAAAAAAAATTACCTCTTGTATACATTCCTATTACATGGATTTTTTCCCTAGTGGATTATGTATTACTGCCTACATATCATACTGGGCACCCAACAACTCATCATTACAGAAATTACTTAGAACATTACAGTGAGGGCAAGTTTTAGAGTTGCCTAAACCCTAGCCTATTTATAAAATTTAGAAATAAAGGAGTAGTTGTTATTCTGAAATCTACTTAAAGCTTTGCTTTAGGCCTCTTGAAATTCTTCATTTTTACACAAGGGCCCCGCATCTTCATTTTGCATTCCGTTAAATTATGACAAATTATGTAGCCAGTCTTGCTTCTTATTTCTCTTTTGCTTAATGCGGACAATTATTATATGTTGTTGTTTTTAGAAGGATTATATTGCTGTCACAAAAAAAGATCTCTCCCAACTCTCTCTCTCTCTCTCTCCATAGGTACATATGTATGTATGTATGCATGTATGTATGTATGTATGTATGTATGTATGTATCTCTCTCCAGATATAGATGCTTCCTTAAACCGGCATGGTACAACAAGAAAACAATCACCATAACAATTGGAAGTCATCAATACATTCTATGTTATTAAAATTAAAAGCCTGACTCAAAAGAATGAAAGGTATTTGAGTTTAATATGTATTGGTCTAAAAATAAAAGCACTTTTTTTCCTCTTTTCTGAGACCTCAATCGGCACAACATGCCGTCAACTGAAATAGTCGCAAATTTTAACCCCAAATCAATATGTAAAGAGAGTTCCACATTTAGCTAGAATGATATAGCTTGTATTAGACTAACTCTTCTTGCAGAAATGAAAACAAATAAAGTGGGTTTTTTAAGGTGTTTAAATCTGACAGAGAAATACAGAGACAGCGAGGATTTAAGAAGTATCGCTATCTTGGAAATCAAATCAAATGAGCCCCAAAGTCCTCACATAATCTCATCTTGAAATCAACAATACATGCATTGGAGGAGATGCTGAGAATGTTAAAACTGACACCCAAGAGGTTATAACACTAATCAGAGTTTCCAGAATTAGTGCTGCAAGACAGAAATAGGTATCACGGCAGGACAAGAATGAGAGGCTACTGTTAAAATTCAGGCTTTTACGTGAGCTCCTGAAAGAGGTGAATTCTAGAAGGCAAAACAGAGCAACAGACAGAAAGACAAACCTGAGCTGAAGAAAATTAAATGTAGTGGTCGGGAAACAAACAAAACGTCATCTAGAGCCTTTGCTATTGTTCATGTATACTGCATTCAGTCAACATTATCCCGAGCAACAAGAAAGAAAACCAAGTGACAAAAATCAGGAAGAACATAAAGTAAGAAATCTACAAGTAATCCAGCTACTGGAGTTTTCAAAAATGGACTTACACTAATAACTTTAATAAAACAGATTTACAAAGATGGATAATTTCACCAGGGAACTGGCATCTCATTTTTTAAAGGCAAATATTTCTAGACATTAACAACATGCGCACCACAACCAGATGTTGCAGATAAGACGGAAGAGAGGGCTAGCGACATCAAAGACTAATAATGAGAAAATATCCAGAAATAAATATGAAGAAAACAGATGGAAACTGTAGAAAAGTATGAAAGGAACACACAGATGTGATAGAAAGATGGAAAATTGTGTAACTGCAGTTCCAGAAGACAGAAGGTGAAAGAATGGATGTATTAAGAAATACAAGCAGAGGCGCCTAGGTGGCGCAGTCGGTTAAGCGTCCGACTTCAGCCAGGTCACGATCTCGCCGTCCGTGAGTTCGAGCCCCGCGTCGGGCTCTGGGCTGATGGCTCGGAGCCTGGAGCCTGTTTCTGATTCTGTGTCTCCCTCTCTCTCTGCCCCTCCCCTATTCATGCTCTGTCTCTCTCTGTCCCAAAAATAAATAAGTGTTGAAAAAAAAATTAAAAAAAAAAAAAAAGAAAGAAATACAAGCAGAGGGGCGCCTGGGTGGCTTGGTCGGTTAAGCGTCCGACTTCGGCTCAGGTCATGATCTCACGGTCCGTGAGTGCAAGCGCCGCATCCGACTCTGTGCTGATAGCTCAGAGCCTGGAGCCTGTTTCAGATTCTGTGTCTCCCTCTCTCTCTGCCCCTTCCCTGTTCATGCTCTGTCTCTGTCTCAAAAATAAATAAACGTTAAATTTTTTTTTAAACAAAAAAAATACAAGCAGAAAATTTTCCAAAATTTATGACACTTTTCAAGCCACAATTTCAAAAGTGAGTATGAAAGCATAGTAGTATAAATACTAAGAAAAAGTACAAGCAGGCACATACAATTAAACCTCTGAGAACCAGAAGGAAAGAAACATGTTAAGCAAATAGAGGAAATCACACCAATTTCCTTCAGACAGGTAACTATAAGCTTAAAAATGTGTTTTCAATATAAATTTCTGTTAAGTTATTCATTGTTCTTTTTCTCCCCCCTCATTAAACTTTTGTTTTAATGGGTCTCAAAATTCCGCAACAGATTTTTGGTCAAGTTGTTTCCTTTAAATAGTACAGATTCTACAAACTAATAACTTAAAACTGACACACACACACACACACACACACACACACACACGCACAAATGGTGCACAAAACCTCCTTTCCTTTTCAAGGTTTACAATACATTGTTATTATCATTAACCAGTCTTCTATGTAAATTTAAAACGGCCAACTGACACTAAAAGTTCTGTTCATCCAC
The DNA here is from genome assembly GCF_014898765.1 of Herpailurus yagouaroundi. Classification (NCBI taxonomy): domain Eukaryota; kingdom Metazoa; phylum Chordata; class Mammalia; order Carnivora; family Felidae; genus Herpailurus; species Herpailurus yagouaroundi. Next base: position 70,951,397 of record NW_024412391.1, read on the forward strand.
CAGTGATTAAGACCGGGTGGCAGGTATTGGAGATAATATTTATTTAGCCTTCTGAGCTTTCTGGGCAGATATGGTGACCTTGGCGGCCCCTGCAGACTTCTTGTTCACTGCTCTGATGAGACCCACAGCAACTGTCCATCTCACGTGATGAACAGCACAGTGGCCCAGAAAAGGATAGTCAGAGAAGCGGTCAAAACACATAGGCTTTCTACGAACCATATGAACGATGGCAGCATCCCGAGATAGCAAGAACTTGGGCCATCTTCCAGCTTTTCTTCTAGAATGGTGATCAATCTTCTTCAGCTCCGCAAACTCCCAAGAGATGTGAGCTGGGTGACAATTCAGCACAGGTGCGTATCCAGCACTGATCTGGCCTAGATGGGTCAGGATATTCCCTAAGCCATGAAGCCAGCTGCTTCTACTGGTGGGTCATTTTTGCTGTCACCCATCACACTGACACGATGAACATCTTTGACACGTTTTCCTGACACAGAAGGCCACATCGTCCCCAGCAAGAGCCTCACTCAAAGCTTCATGGTATATTTCAATAGACTTTACTTGAGTTGTGACATTGACTGGAGCAAAGGTGACCACTTTTGCCAGGTTTAAGAACACCAGCCTCGACCTGGCACACAGGGACAATACCGATACTAACCAACTCTGTAGACATCCTGGGGGAGTAGATGCAAAGGCTGTCAGTTGGGCAAGTTGGTGGGAAAATGCAAACCAGAGCTTCAAGCAGCATGGTTCCTCTGGCATTGCCATCTTTACTGGTGACTTTCCATCCCTTGAACCAGAGCATGTTAGTTAGCATTTAGCTCTAGGACACTATTACCATTCCAACCAGAAATTGGCAAATATGCTACTATGTTGGGGTTGTAGCCAATTTTCTTAATGTAGGTGCAGACTTCCTTAAAGATTTGCTCCTATATCTTGTGGCTCTAGGGGGTCTCGGTGAAATTCATTTTGTTAACAATTGTTTCACAGTCAGTATATAAGCAAAAAGGGCATGACCATAGGTCTGCCCATTCTTGGAGAGATCTGCTTCAAATTCTCCAACACCAGCACCAATAGTCAGGATAGTACAATCAGAGTTATAAAGCCTGTGTGTCCTGGGGCATCAGTGATGGTTACATCATACTTGCTGGTCTCGAATTTCTACAGGGAGGTATCGATGATACCACATTCACAGTCAGCTTTCAGTCTAGCCAAGACCCAGGCATACTTAAAGGGGCCCTTTCCCATCTCAGCAGCCTCCTCAAATTTTTCAGTAGATCTTCTGTCAGTCCACCACGTTTGTAAATCAGATGACTGGAAGTGGTAGACTGGCCTGACCTATATGCCCAATAATGATACTGTTGATAGGAGTCTTTTCCTTTGCCATTTTGATTCAGGTTTAGTGGTGATTTTCACACTTGTGTTCCGGTGGCGAACCCACTGAGAAAAAACAATTAATTTTTCAAGATTTTCTTATGCAATAGTTGTTTTAAGCTGTGGCTACACAATAGTGGATTAAAAAATTAACAAATTATTCATGTATCACACGAGCTTAAGATAAAAAAACATATTTGAGATGGGCATAATTTAGAATAATGCAGGAAAAAGGCTAGGGTATGACAAGAAGGTTGCTATGTAAGCAATTTGAGAAAATATTTGACAAGGAAGCCATTTGGCGGCGGGGGGGGGGGCGGAGGAGAATTTTCCAGGCCAAGGAACAGCCTATTCAAAGTACATGAGAGGGAATATGCTTGGTGTGTGATTAAGAGTAAGTGGTCAGGGTCAAATAAGCAAGTAGAACAAAGCATAAGAGGGGATCAATTCACGAAGGTCTTACTACACTCTATGAAGAATTTGGCTTTGGGATGCCTGGGTGGCTCAGTAAGTTGAACGTCTGACTCTTGATTTCAGCTCAGGTCATGATCTCACAGTTGGTGGGATTGAGCCCCACATCGGGCTCCGTGCTGACAGTGTAAAGCCTGTTTGGGATTCTCTCTGTCTCTCCCTCTCTCTCTCTCTCTCTCTCTGCTCCTACCCCACTTGCACTTTCTGTCTGTCAAAATTAACTTTTTTTAAAAAAAGAATTTGGGGGCGCCTGGGTGGCTCAGTCAGTTAAGCGTCCGACTTCAGTTTAGGTCACGATCTTGCGGTCCGTGAGTTCGAGCCCCGCGTCAGGCTCTGGGCTGATGGCTCAGAGCCTGGAGCCTGCTTCCGATTCTGTGTCTCCCTCTCTCTCTGCCCCTCCCCCATTCATGCTCTGTCTCTGTCTCAAAAATAAACTGAAAAAAAATTAAAAAGAATTTGGGCTATTCACTTAAAATGAGAGGCAAAACCAATGGATAATTTTGAGACAAGGAGTTACAGGATCTGACTTGATGTTTTAATAAAATGACTCAGGTTGTTGAGCTACTGATAGGCTACAGAAAGTCAAGGACAGAATGTGGGAGGCTTGTTTCACGATGTATTTTCTACTACCTTCTGACTTCCAGAGTAACTGCTTTGAGGTCTCCTGTCATTTGACTATCACTTCTTTAAGATAATCTGTCTCTCTTTACTGACTTTTAAAAAAGTCAGAATGACCAACATAGAAAGGAAGAAGATTACAGAATTTGTAGAAAATATGAAGCAAGTAAAACTCAGACACTGCTGATGGGAAAGTAAACTGGGATGACTGTTTTAGAAAATTGTTTGGTGGTATCTATCAAAGCTGAACAGAATCATTCCCTGTAACCTAGCAGTCCTCCTCCTAAACATATACCCAAAATAGACATGTACACGTGCTGATTCACAGACATGTACAAAAATAATCATAGCAACATAGTCCTAAATATCTGGACTGGAAACTGCCAAGTACCCATCAACAACGCAATGCATACAAACATTTTGATATATTCATACAGTGGAAACAATGCAACAAGAAGAATGAAGTTTAACAGTTGGTACCAACTATGTATCTAACCAAAATAATGTTTTGTCTGATTGAAATGCCTCCTTTATAGACTGAGCACCTCCTACTTTCTTTTTTATACCCTAAGATGTTCCAAACTCATCTTGCTCTCTCCTTGCCATGCAATCAACCATTTATTTAAGGAGCCTTGGTTATTTTAATTGAGGATGGCTTTAAAAACCAACATCAAGAAGATTGGGGTGCTCATTTGTCCCATGATGCCATTGCTTCTAAGGTCTTTTTAGAGAAGTTTCTTCTCTACCTTAATTATTGTGGTTTATCAACATCTTTTTCCAATGGGATTTTACCATTTAAAAATGTTCCTTTTCATTGTTAATGGTTGTAGGCTTAAATAATACTTGGTCTGATAATATAACTGCTCCCCTTACTTTCTTACTGTTTCTATTTGCCTAACATACATTTGACCATTCCTTAAAACTTTGCCTTTGTAAATCAATTTCAGCCTGCTTCTTGAAAGTAACATAATCGGGTCTTGTTCTATAAACAAATTGATTATCTTTATTTTTTTTTTTTAGTAGGTAAGCTAAGCTCATTCCCATTTATTGTTCTGACGGTATGTTTGTTTTTTTTTTTTTTTTCTGTAACAAGATTTTATAATTCGGGTTTGTGTTTTAATTTATGCTTCTTTATATGATTAAATCTTAACTAAATACTATATTTTGGAAGGTTTGTATCTTTGTTCTAATTACCTTTGTATTTATACCCTGCGAATGCCCTTTAATTTTTTTTAATGTTTATTTATTTTTGAGACAGAGAGAGACAAAGCACGAATGGGGGAGGGTCAGAGAGAGGGAGACACAGAATCCAAAACAGGGTCCAGGCTCTGAGCTGACGTGGGGCTCAAACTCATGAACCATGAGATCATGACCTGAGCCGAAGTTGGCCGCTTAACCAACTAAGCCACCCAGGCTCCCCAGTGCCCTTTAGTTCCCAGTTTTCGTACTCCAACTTTTAATACCCGCTTTGCCCAATTTTAGTGGCATCTTTTATTTCCTATTTATTGCCTATACATGTATCAAGGAGTATACTTTAATAGAATGTTATACATCAATTTAAAAAGAATTAATGCTCTCATTCGAATTCCTTCTTTCAATCTTTTCCTCCCATTAAAAAAAATGTACTATGCCACCCTATACAGAATTTGTACATTAGCAGTCCATCCCATCCCCATTTTAGCATTAAATTTAAATTGCATATATTAAACTGCTCGGTATCTGTCCTTTTGTTGAAATTTCCCCAGGCATCTCTTGTTTTAGTGGAGCTCATTCGAGTTTCCCTAAGAAGGTCTCATTAGTCACGAATCCCCTAAATTCATAGATGTTTAAAACTTTTTCCATAACCTTCTTATTTAAGGAATGTTTAACTAGATATAAAATCCTTGGTTCACACTTTCTTTTAATGATCTTTTGCATATCCTGCTCCATTACGGTCTTGCTCTGAATGTTGCTTTTAAAAAAATTGAATATCACCTTCATCATTTTGGCCTTGTAAGCTATTTGATCTTTTTTGGCTAAAGAACTCGAATATTTTTTTCATCTCTATCTTCAAAGCTTAATAGTTTCACGAGGATACTTCTAAGACCTAATCATTCTGAGATAATTTTCTCCTATTTGCCCTTTAATTTGTAGATTCGGGTCTTCATTTATTTTTTTTTAAAGATACTCAAAATGGTATTTTAAAATCTTAGTTATATTATTTCTCCCCAAGGGATACCGTTCCTTTTCCTTTTCTTTTCCTCAAATGCTATGTGTTTCAAAGACAGCCAATTCACAATGCAAGAACTTAAGTTTCTTCTATGAAAATCACGCTGTGATCATTCAGAACACTTTACTTTTAAAAACTATTTTTACTATTACAGCTGTCAGACTCTTAAGGGCAATGGTTTTAGGTTAACTTTAGATCTATCGCCCACTCCCCTGTTCTCCCTTCGAGGGTTTCCTCCCCCACCGCCCCACTCTCTCTCCCTCCATCCCTTTCTCTCCCACTCTTTCTGTCTGCTCTCTTCAACACAAAGCCTTGCAGCAGGGCAGGATTAAGATATAGTGTCCCCTGGGATCTAATAACTTCTCTACTTATTCCCCCCACCCTTTTTTTAATTTTAAAGTTTGAGCATGCTCCATTTTCAACTTATGAAAGCAAAAAGCATGACTTTAGTACATTCTCTGTCCTTTTTCTTGTTCTTTTTAGTTTCAGGAGGAAATATTGGGAGATACACACCTAGGTAGTTACCCTTGTGTTATCTACCTGGAGATCTTTTAAATATATTCTGTGATACAAGAGTAAATCTATATACAGTTTCATTTTTTCTCTTTCATATCAAAATGGAATCACACTATGCATACTATTATGTTTTTTTTTAAGAAAAACTCTCCATTTATCTTGAAAATTTTCCCATAGCACAACTTATCATTTATCATGTATCTAATGGATACGTTGCTAAAAATTTCACATGTTGCTGAATCAAACACCTATGAGGAACAATAGGATTAGAACAGTGTCCTCAGTATCAATGGAACTTACAGCCAGAATCCTAACAATAATTACTAAGGAAAAATACTAGTACAGGTAAAGACATGGCAGATCATCAAGTAAGGGAGCACTGTTACAAATACATGATCTTAAATTGTGAAGAAAGCTCAACAGAGGGGGTGGGAAGAAGAGTTGACGCTACTGAACTGTGGGGAGACTAATGGCGACCACCCGCTAGCACTTCCAAGTCCAAGCTTGAGGCAAAGAAAGGAAGAACGTGGAGTGAATCTGCATCGTGTACTTGTTGCCTTCAGCTGACAACTGTTGCATTCAACTGCTGGTGCTTGTGAGCACAAAATATTAAAATGCTGGGAAAATTCTCATATAAACCAACACGCAGTCCACCCAAAAGTGATCATCACTCCTCTAGTTTCTAATCATATAGGACTTTATTTGTATTTCATCAATAGGCTGTATTCAGTTGCATCGCACACTCTCTCACACACAAACGAGATGCAATTTCAAAAGACTATCATGCGTCAGCTATTTTTAACCTCATTTATAGAGGTGTCTAAGATCATGTATTTTTTAATTTTTTGACATTAAATCATTCTTGAAAGAGAGAGAGAGAGAGAGAGAGAGAGAAGCAGAGTGTGAGCAGGGGAGAGGCAGAGAGAAGGAAACACGGAATCCGAAGCAGGCTCCAGGCTCTGAGCTGTCAGCACAGAGCCTGACGCGATGCTCAAACTCATGGACTGCAAGATCATGACCTGAGCTTAAGTCTGACACTTAACAGACTGAGGCACCCAGGTGCCCCAAGGTCTTGTATATCTAAGGCTCTTGTGTATACTCTATTCAAGTTGGTTTTTTTTTTTAATTTTTTTTTTTTAATTTCTGACCCTGGGTTCAGTTTTCTTATTCCATTTGTGATGCCTCCCATCTTCTTAGATTGAATGGTTATCAAGTCCCCCATTTTTCTTTTTTGTTTAAGACTTATAATTTTTGTTTGAAGCTTTCCAGTGGCATTTTTATTGCGATAAAGCCCCTGTTGATGATATAATCTCCTTAAGTATTCAATGTGCAATTATTTGTATAATCAATGTAACTATCAATAAAAACACTTTATATTCGGGGTGCCTGGGTGGCGCAGTCGGTTAAGCGTCCGACTTCAGCCAGGTCACGATCTTGCGGTCCATGAGTTCCAGCCCCGCGTCAGGCTCTGGGCTGATGGCTCAGAGTCTGGAGCCTGTTTCCAATTCTGTGTCTCCCTCTCTCTCTGCCCCTCCCCCGTTCATGCTCTGTTGCTCTCTGTCCCAAAAATAAATAAACGTTGAAAAAAAAATTAAAAAAACACAAACACTTTATATTCCTTTTAAGGCTACCAGCTTCCAGATTCTGCTAAAAACAAACACCAAGACAGACCTCACAATGTAACATTTTGGTTAGCAAATTTGGTTAGAGATTTTGAGTGAAACAACCAATATTTGAACTTTGGCTGTGGCGTTTACCAGCTAGGCAACTTTCAACAAATAGCTTCAGCTTTTTGATCTTCAGTTTTTACAACATGTATCGATTTATGGGGTACATTAAATGTGAGTAGAGATGTTGACAAGACTTCATAAATGCTGCATTTATAAATGCACTGCAGAGAAGGTATGTCCAATCGCTTAGTTATCTTCCCCTTGTCAAACCTGTTAGAGGATGTGTATTAGCAGGACTCGAAAGTTAGCTAGAAAAGAACCCTAATGACATAAACGGGATGGATCTGACCCTAGCATGGGTCATTGCTAGACAAAGTACTCATTATTTAATTTTGGCTGGGTAGAGTTTGAGCCTTAGAGGAAAGGAGACCTGTGTTGAAGCACACTTACCATCTTGCAGAGAGTCAATTATAGCTGTCTTGGATGGTGACGAATGCCTTCTATTACATAGTAAAACGCTGAGTGTGAGTAAAACTAATGCATATGACACCATACTGAATGGAGAAATGTTATAAACATTGCCTATGTGCTTCCGAATCTACTGTAGAACCCAGAATTCTTTTGTTAATGTTAGCCAACCACAAACCTAATAACCTATTTAGGAAACTGAAGACAAATCTGCAAGTCAAGGATTTCTTGAGTCAGCAACTCTCTGTCACCTCATTGGATTGTTCGTCTCCTGAGACTAACAGAGAGCTTAGTGATTTTGTTTCGTCAGCCTTGTGGTTCAAGCTTTCTTCTTTATCAGCACCCCTTTGTATGATCCTTGAACACAGGCATAAGGATTACCAAGTACTACCTAATTTTCTTTTTAAAAAGATGGTTCAATGTGAGGCTGACCTTAGTTTTGGAGATGAAGACTGAAATTTCCTACAACTTTATCATCAGCGGTAATTGCCAAATTTCAGAAACCTTAACCATCATGTCTTGACCTGCTTTCACATCATTATCCGTCTGCCCAAAGCATCTTAATTTTTTTTTTTATTTTTTTTTTCAACGTTTATTTATTTTTGGGACAGAGAGAGACAGAGCATGAACGGGGGAGGGGCAGAGAGAGAGGGAGACACAGAATCGGAAACAGGCTCCAGGCTCTGAGCCATCAGCCCAGAGCCTGACGCGGGGCTCGAACTCCCGGACCGCGAGATCGTGACCTGGCTGAAGTCAGACGCTTAACCAACTGCGCCACCCAGGCGCCCCAATTTTTTTTTTTAATTAAAAAAATTTTTTTTAACGTTTATTTATTTTTGAGACAGAGAGAGACAGAGCCTGAACAGGGGAGGAGCAGAGAGAGAGACACACACAGAATCCCAAGCAGGCTCCAGGCTCTGAGCTGTCAGCACAGAGCGCGACGCGGGGCTCAAACTCACGGACCGTGAGATCATGACCTGAGCCGAAGTCGGACGCTTAACCGACCAAGCCACCCAGACGCCCCAGGATCTTAATTTTTGAATATTGATTTGCAAATCAACTATTTCTCTTCATGTTTTCCACAGGAAGTTTCTGTACACCATGAATCCTAAGACTCTTATGTCATCATTTAAAGTCTAAGCTTGCAAACCTGATTTTATTGATACTCATAAACTTCTTTTCAGATGGCTGGATTACCTAGATGTGTCTGTGTCTCTTCACAAGATTTCAACACACCTATTCAATAATGTAACTGCTCTAATGTTAAGAAAAACTACTGAAATTACAGGGGGTTTATTAACACCTAGCATTTTAGATTGACTTAAACTATGTGTATTTTAATATAGTTTACTCAAATTGTATCATTTTCCAGTATACACATATTACACAGGCTTTCCTGTAAATATAGGTCTTTAAGTAGACACATCTTGAATGCTATATTAAGTCATACATTTCTTATCTTGTAAGTAGGTCAGGATACACTTGAGACATGGATTGCTAATATAGATAAGCCATTTGTACTCATCTTTCATCCATTCAACATGTTTTCTAAGTGCTTCCCTTATACAAGGCATGCTTTTAGGCTCTGTGGATACAACACAAGAAAATAAGTGAAGAGGGGCGCCTGGGTGGCTCAGTCAGTTAAGCACTGGAGGGGAGTTAGAGCCCCATGGCGGGCTCGGTGCTGACAGCTCAGAGCCTGTAGCCTGCTTGGGATTCTGGGTCTCCCTCTCTTTCTGCCCCTCCCCAACTCATGCTGTCTCTCTCGCTCAAAAATAAATAAAACCTTAAAAAAAATTTAAAACAAAAAGGCAACAAGTGAAGAAATTTCCAACAAACATGGAGCTTGCATTTTAGGAATGATGGGAGAAAGTAAGTTAACACACATGCACATACAAACACGACACAATCACACAGTCACACACCCCCGCACACAAACGCATGCTATAATTAAGAAAAGTGGAATGGGTAAGAGATGTGGACGACAGGTAACTAAAACAAAAATAGTCTTCAGGCCCGGGAAATGGAGTCCGCGGTTATAGGGTGGTCCGCTCCTAGCATGCCAAAGTGCTCACCCCAAACCCAATCCCTTTGCCGGCATATCTTGTCCCAAGGAGTGCGACCCAGCTGTGTTCCCGTCCCTCATCCCCCCCATCTGGTGGCCACGGAAGTGTTTGGGCAGATGTGAAGGCTCTTGCCTGGGGCTGTCCCTCACCGAGGCCTTGGGCAACGGCTGCCTAGGAGGATCAGGAGCTGGGCTCAAGGATCTGGGAGGGCAGGAGAGGAGTGGGCCCAGCAAAGCAGGGGCCCAAACACAGTGGCAGTACCGGCCACAGAGCCCTGAGCGGGAACCAAGGACCAGCGGGTTACCATTGCCCAGACAGGGCCCGCGCCCACCGTCCACTTATGGAATTTAAAACCAGTTTCCCCAAACCATCATGTGGTTTCCTGACCATCGACTCAGGCAGGGTCTTTGAAGCCTTTGTCTTAGAGCAAGGGAAACAAGCTGATTTTGACTAACGGGTGCTTCCTTCCGTCCTGGGAAGAAAGCCAGGCGCTGTTTTCTGGGGAATGTCACCCAGGCATCCCAAGAGATCAGAGGAAAGCTGCTTATACTGCCTGGTGCTCTCCCTGCAATGCCTGCTGCTATCATGTGACCTCTTTGTCAGTTCCTTCTCAGAGCCACCCTGACTGGCCCCTGTCATTTAGCTGGTGGTTTTTTTTTTTTTTTTTTTTTTTATTTTTTATTACCGAGGTTATTGCAATCCTTTTCCTCATGTTCTTCCACACTTCATCTTCCAGGCTGGTCTGGCCAACATTCTATGCCCTAACTTCATCCTCACAGCTCTGTTCTTTGCTCTCAGCATCTCCCTTCATGTCTGGGTCAGGAATTTACCCCGCAAAGACTCCAACCACTTGGTCTGGACAGAGGGACTTCAAACATTGTTTGTATTCCAGAGGCTAGCAGCAGGGACTCTGGCTGATCCTCGCTTCTCCCAGTACTCTTCATGGCTGCAAGTTCATGCAAGTTCAAGGGTGGGAGGGAGGCTGGCTCATGCACAGAAAGCAGCTTAACTTTCCTAGGACAGGCTCAGGCTTCTTCTATTCAGCAGTCATGAAGGAAGCTCTTCCCTCTTGCAAATTAAAGCGCTTCTCAGTAGACTTCAGTGCATAACCCTCCCTGGCTTCCTCCCTCAGTTCTGTCCCTTTTCCTGCCTGTTGGCTACCCCTCTTCCTCAGAAGGCTGTGCGACTTTATCTTTGGGAAGCTGTCACTTAGCCTAGTACAGGAGGGGCTCCTGGCACCTGCCTTCTTTGCACCAGACACTAATTAATGACTGAACGTTGCAGAGTGACATTTCTAAGCTCGTGACTGATCACACTATAGACAGTTTGATTTTATACCCGAGGCACTTTTTTTCTCCCTTTTTATAAGGGAAGAAATGGATTTCTTTTTCCATAGAAAAATAGTTGCTCAATTGAAAAATCAGCATTAGAACTCTTAAGTTAAAGTGTTGACGCATAAACTAACACTAATTTCTAAGTCTCGTTTTTTTAAAATGTATTTTTTCTGTTAATAATTTTATAATAACGTAAAGGTAACCAAGTTTGGAGGCTAAAAAATACTCTAGATGTCTTGATTATATATATATATATATATATATATATATATATATATATACACACACACACACACACATATATCCACACACATATATATGCATACACACACACACACACACACACACACACACACACACAAAGTATTTTCCCTAATTTTACTCTCCTAAATTTTATACATTTACAGAAAATTTTTGATGGTTTTAATAAATATCAATATATGTGCACACACACACACAAGCCTATGTATGAACATATGCTTTCCTATGTTTAGGTTATATGAAAAGAAGGAACATGTTACTGTATTCATCTCGTTTCTCAAAACAAAGCTTGGGTATCGTAATTCCTGATGGACACTTACTTCCTTGCAATCCCTTTTTCTTATCAGTATATCATTCGTTTCATCACCATGACCTTAGCATATTTATCAGATCCTAGTATCTTTTATAAGTGTACCATTCGCCCATCTATCAAGCACCTGCTAAACAAAACCAGATTCAAAATAAGTTAATCTGTGTTAATTTCTGTTTTTTACTAATATGTTACTAGGTTGTATTAAATTGGTTTTCTTTGGAAAATAGTTTTGGAAATGAATTTTAACCCAAATGAAAATGTTTTAATGCTGAAATTCCAAGTATGTGACATGTCAATCAACAAGCATTTTATCTCCTAGTAAAAATATTTATGTATCATGCTAAACAGCAGCTATTTTTGTAGGAGTTTCAAGAATATAAGTATCACACACACACACACACACACACACACACGAAATAATGGCACTAAAAATGTAAGAAATAGCTTTCAAGTCTTCCTAACCTGAGATTCACCCCCTTGCCTTTTTAGAGATAAAAAGACTGCCTCAGAGAAGAGACTGGATTTAAAAGTCTGTTGACTTTTAATGCTGTTGAGCTCAACCAGATTTCTATTTAAAAGTACAAGTCTAAGTGCTGCTACAGGCAGATAATAGTCATTTCAAGTAAGCTTAACAATTGAGGTGATTTTCACAAATTTCACTATCATGGGGCCAAATAGACAAAAGTGTGGTTTTCTAGGACTATTTCCATCAAAAATGTAATTCTGTAACGATAGGTAGAAAATATGTGATAGAATTGCTTTGGGTAATATTTTATGAGAACAACAAAAGAAGGTCACTTCTCTGGTACCCACATTATTTCATTCATTTAGATAAAATTCTCTCTGCCCTGCTATACATTTTTTGAAGAAAATCTTGGATGGTACATATACTCAGAAAATGGCCCTAAAAGTCATTCTTTGCTGAGAAAGAAAAGTTGCATGTTACACTCTACTGTTAAGCTGGATTTAAATTTGAAAACTAGTGCACTACCGCTGTCTCCATGACCTCCCTGAGCATCTTAGAAGCCTTGTTTCACATTTTTATGTTTTATAGATACAGGGAAAATGTTTCTCAACTCAGCTCTGAACAATATTGAAGTAAGAGTTTACAATTCTCACTCAACTATTTTATACTTATACTTGGATAGATTTGTTCATAAAAGTATGTTTTCTTTTGCACGTTCTCAAAATCTAGATTAATGAAACGTGTTACTTTTCCAACGTGGTCTTTTCATTCAATACCGTATTGCAGAGCTGTAGAAAGAATGATGCATTGTCGATGTCGATCATATTCTATTGCATCCATTAATCAGTTTATTTAGCCACGTATGAGTAAACAAATCCACTTTTAGATCAACTAAATATAGAATCATTCCAATACTTCACGCAATTTATCTTACCTCACCATGAGAGATAATGTGGTGAAAAAACAGCTACAATGATTACTATTTCGTTTTACCACCTTCTCTGATTTACACTTAAATAAGAAACAGTTTTTACTACCGTTAGTATGGCTATTTTTATTTCAGCAGAGTTCAGATATAAATCCTATGCCTATAAATTGTAGGCAGGTAAATCAAGGATTTCATTTGTCTACTGGCCTCAGATTGCAAAGCAGTCGTAGAGTTTCCAATAGAAACGCACACTGCATGGGAGCAGAACGTTCTGATTCAGATCCGATTCCAATCGGGCACTATGTTATCACTGGATACTTCAGGTATTATATAGATCAAGAGCTTAAGAATCACTTTTAAGTATAAAGAATATTTAGTATAACGTATTTTATGACTGCTTCACAGATCATACCACTAGGAGAGCATTAAAATGGGTCTGTGTGTGATGAAGCAGCATTTGCCATGAGGGAGAATCTTCTAAAGATCCTTTCTTGGAAAGAGTAATCATAATTTTATAATGAATTACATTTTAATGTATTTTCAGATAGGGCACTTGACCACATTTTTAGACAACTCTGTAAAATATGCAAGGTAAATATCATTCTCCGAGAAGACGAGTCTTCTTGTGAAACCAGATCGGATAAATGGAAAGTGAAGCATTTTTAAAAGATACCAGATATTTTATATGTAACTCAGGGTTACTGGAATACACTCATATTCATGTTTCCCATTAGAAAAAAATCAGGTCTGATGTTAGTGCAACATCCGATTTCATTTTAAAGCATGAGTAAGATCAGAACAAGATGGACAAGCTAAATATCCCCCCCTCTGAACCTAGCCTGGACTCTGACGATCTCTGAAAAATTATGCTTCCTAAGACAGACTGAGGACTATATTCAAACAATATTAAATACACATTTTAGTGTATACATGGTATCTCTTTAAATATACATACACATTTCTGATGAAAAAAGTCTGGTAACATATTTAGTACTAAAATGTACTACTAATTACATCAGCAGGGTGATTATAGGTTTTTCTTTTTATTAACGTGTTACATAAAAAAAGTATTCATTTACAAGTGTTTACTAACACTATTATATAGAAGCAACTGTTTTAGGTTCTGAACGGTGAATAAGATAGTGTCTTTATCATGGAGACTATAACATTAGAATAATTTCTATTTGAAAATAACGTAAATTTGTTATGATGACAATTTTGCAGTATTTTGTGCTTGAAAACGGTGACTATTTCTGCATGATGAGAACAAGAATAGTTCTTACTTCTTTTTCTGGTTGTTAAAAATGTCGTAAAATAAAGTAAGACTATTACAAAAAAAAATCAAAAACTGCCCTAACTCCTTACATCCAACTATTTCAAAATTATGATTTACATTTTTTGTCTCTTCTAATTGTTCTCTCTGAGAAAACTCGCATTCTCAAAGTAGATCTTTATTTTATTACATCCCTGTCAACCATGTTGTTTTCTCTGTTTATCAATGTTAAGTGTCTACACGATTAGTTTTTTTAACTTAAAATTCTGCCTCTTGCTATTTCCAACAAATACTATAATACAGTTACTTTCTTCCTAGAAGTTTAATTTTTCTTTAGTCAGTCACCTCCTTTCAACTTAATTTCTTTTCCTCGCATCTCTGTTCTCTCCTTGTGAATTTCTCCTTGAATTTCATGGATTTGTGTTCTATTATGAAATGAAACCCATTTTCTAAGCTATCTTCATTGTTAAATTTTTATTTCAAATCTAGCTGGTTAACACACAGTGTAGTATTAGTTTCAGGCATACAATGTAGTTATTCAACACTTCCATACATCACCCGGTGCTCATCATGACAAGTGCACTCCTTAATGCCCATCATCTATTGCACCCATCCCCTGCCTTCTCCCCTCTGGTAACCGTCCGTTTGTTCTCTATAGTTAAGAGTCTGTTTCTTGGTTTCCTTCTTTCTTCTTTTCCCCTTTGTTCCTTTGTTTTGTTTCTCAAATTCCACATGAGTGAAATCCTATGGCATTTGTCTGACTGACTTATTTCACTTAGCATAATACAGTCTAATTTCATGCATGTCCTTGCAAATATCAAGATTTCATTCTTTTTATGGTTGAGTAATATTCCCATTGTATATACACATATTTACACTCACCACATATTCTTTATCCATTCAGCAATTGATGGAGACTTGGACTATTTCCATAATTAGTCTATTATAGATAATGCTGCTATAATGCATGTATCCCTTTGAATTAATATTTTTGTATTCTTTGGGAAAATACCTAGTAGTTCAACTCCTGGATCCTAGGGTCGTTCTACCTTTAACTTCTTGAGGAAACTCCATACTGTTTTCCAGAGAGGCCACACCAGTTTGCACTTCTATCAACAGTGCGAGAGGATTCCCCTTTTCCCACATCCTCACCAACCAACACCTTCTGTGTCTTGTGCTGTTAATTTTAGCCATTCTGACACATATGAGGTGATAGTTCATTGTAGTTTTGATTTTTATTTCTTTTTGTATTTCTTGATGATCAGTGATGTTGAGCATCTTTTCATGTGCCTTCTGGCCATCTGCATGTCTTGTTTGGGAGAAGGGCTATTCATGTCTTCTGCCCATTTTTTAATTGGACTACTCATTTTGTGGGTCTAAGTTGTGTAAGTTCTTTATACATTCTGGATACTAACTCTTTGTCAGGTTGGTCATGTGCAAGCATCTTCTCCCATTTCATAGGTTGTCTTTCAACTTTGTTGATTGTTTCCTTCACGGTGCAGAAGCTCTTTATTTTGATCAAGTGCTGGATAACAACATGCACAAGAATGAAACTGGACCAATTTCTTATACCATACAGAAAAATAAATTCCAAGTGGATTACAGACATAATTGGTGAGACATCAAACCATAAAAATCCTGCAGGAGAACATAGGCAGTAACCTGACATCGGCTATAGCAACTTCTTTCTAGATATGGCCCCTGAAGCAAGGGAATTAAAAGTGAACCTAAGTTATCTTCTGATTACTGTAGGAGGTATTTTTTTCTCAAGTATGGCCTGGCATCCTCTTTTCCGAGTGGCATTCCTTCCCATGCCACTGATATTTGTTGTTGTTTTTTGTTGACTGTTTTTTTTCATTTGAATAGTATGTGACCAGGGTATTTTGATTAATACCTACCTGGCAAGATATAAAGATTGTCCACTCGATGACCTCCAATATGCCAACTCATTCTCATTTTTACTCTTAGGGCAGGAATGTGTGTTTATACTGAATGGTCCAAAGCTTGTCTACAATGTATTTTTTGTGAGTTTCAATTTGACTCAGTTGGGAAGCCTTGTTGCCTGATTCTCTAGAAAACATAAACCTGTAATTCTCAGTATACATGTTTCTTAGTCTTCCATTTCCAAGTATTTACCCAAGACAACTATAATTCTTGGGATGCAGTTGAGTCACCCCCAACCGTGGGTATTTTGGCCCAAGTACTGTTATATTGAGAGTCACAGTAGCTCCAAGCACGACTAATTTAAGACCAGATCCTCAAGTGCATTTTTAAAATGGTACCATGCTATTAAAAAAAATCACGAAGGAATGCCACTTAAAACCCAGTAATTATTCCAAGACAAATACTCAAAAATCATAGTTATTTTAAGCCGATAGAAAGTAGACATGGGAATATAAACCGAATGTACTAAAATATAAGAGTGTAACAAGCCCCCTGCTTGATGAGATCCATGGTGGGTTTAACCTTTAACAGAGCATTGAGAGGAGGAAGTCGCCTCCCCAAATGCTGGTCAGAGGGCAAAAGCTAAAATTTGAACATGCAATGACTGTCTGTCTCTTGAGTAGAAGCAGGAGAAGTAAGGGTCATTAGCTGCCAAGGGACAGAACAAAGGCCTGATGGAGAGTAAGGATGTATGTGAAGGAACCAAGAGAAAGCCAACAGGCAGGAGCTTACACAATGCATCAGGCCCTCTATCCTTCAATCCTAAAGGGCAGATTTGGAAGATGAAATAGTCTCCTTTTTATGAGAATCACAACAATTTACATCAGCCTTCTTCATCAAAGTATTTCACATTTTATCAAATATTGTGAAACGTAACAACATATTGCTATCCAAAAGAAAGAATACTTTGAGACCCAGAAATGTCCCACGGTTAGAATGGTCAGAAATGGATTTTAAGGTAATTATTATAAGCCTGTTACAGAATTTAGACAAGAAAGCCAACAACATGAGGGAATAAATGATGCTTTTTACTAAAGAGATGGAAATTTTCAAAAGCACTGAGTGGAAATTCTAGGATTGAAAAAAAAATCTCACATTTGGCATGGAGATTTTTTGGAAGGGGGGAGGTGACTTTCCAGAAGACTGGAAGCAGCAGAGAAAGGATCAATGAATCACAGACACTTCAAACAAAATCTGGAAGAATTTATCTCTAGCAGAACTGCTAAATAAGATCTGTTAAAAATAATTTATTTACGTTTTATTTTTTTAATGTTTATTTATTTTTGAGAGAGAGATAGAGAGAGAGAGACAGACAGACAGACAGAACATGGGCAGGGGAGAGCAGAGAAAGAGGGAGACAAAGAATCCAGAGCAGACTCCAGGCTCCTAGTTGTCAGCACAGAGCCCTACACAAGGCTTGAACTCACAAACCATGAGATCACAACCTGAGCCAAAGTTGGACGCTTAACTGACTGAGCCACCCAGGCATCCCTAAAAGAATTTCTTTAGATTAAGAACAAATGATTCCATATAGAAAACTAATTCTGAAGGAATAGAAAATGCCCAGAAGAAAAATATATGGTAAATATAACCTTTAAAAAACAACAACAAAAAACCTCTTCATCAATTAGTAATTAGCCTCTTTTATACTCTTCCAGTCATTGATAGAAGAATTAGGCAAGAAAATAGTAAGTATATATATGATTGGAGAACTGTACCAAACAATTTGATTTAATTGATATTTATATAACATCATGCCCAATAGTGGTAAAATACACACTTCTCTTAAATGTACCACAAACATTCCATGACAAAAGCCATGTGCTGAGCCATAAAACAAGTCACAAACATTTTGTTAGATACAATTTGTACAGAATTTGTTATGAACTATGGTAATATCAAATCATAAATCACTAACTAATATGTATCAAGAAAATATCCACATGCTTCAAGATTAGCAAATATACCTGTAATAAATCATGGGTCAAAAGAAAAAAACCTCAACAAAAATAACTGATGAAAACACAATTTGTTAAAAGCTTTTTCATGAGCTATTCAATGCTTAGATTTATATATAGCATTAAATTCAAGAAAGAAAAAGGAAAAGGGAGTCAAACCAATAATATAAACTTCCACATGAAGAAGCTAGTTCAAGAAAATAAATCCAAAGTCAAAGTTGTCAACATAAAAAAAAACCCTTCTATATAATTCAATCAATATTAAAAGAGGAACATTATATGCTAATGGCAAAAGAGACAGAAAAGGTACTTGAGAAAATTCAATATACATTCATGATAAAACCTCTCAGCAAATTAGGAATACTAGCAAATTTTCTCAACCTGATAAATTTAGTCTCAAAAACAAAATCAAAACCAAAAACTGTATGTGATACTATAATTAATGGTAAAATACAGACCATCTTACCCCATGATCAGGGAGAATACAAGGTGTTTTAGTCTTACCAGGGCAATTCAACACTGTATTGAAGATCATAGCTAGTGCAATAAGGCAGCAGTCCAGAAGACAAATTACACCTAAAAACAGTAGTAGCTAAAAAGTAGGAACCAGAATGACATTCAACAAATAAGTTATTAAGAAGACTGAGTAACAACCACAACAATCAACAATGTAAGGAAAAATAATTGAAGACTCTTCTTCTCATGTCTTCTGTATTAAACACACACACACACACACACACACACACACACACACACACACACACCCCTCAAACCCTTAGCAATATCAGTATTATCTAAGATGTTCCAAAATTAAATGTACCAGCCAATCCCTGTTTTCACTGTGCTTCATCTAGTAATAGCAAACTATGGTACATATGTCGTGGCTTCTAGTTTACCTGTAGCTCTTTCTCAGAACTTTCAAAAGAGCTGAAGGTAGGTGATTCAGATTTTTGGCCTCAATTATGACCCTAAAAACAGTTCTTAACCCATTAAATAATGTACTTTGTACTCTCATTAGAATAAATTAAATACTATAATCAAAATCATTTGATAGTTGAAAGAATAAGGAAGCAATTTAAGTCACAGTACAATTAAGTTTGGAGGTGTTTTATAGATTTATACATTATAGCTTTATATGGGATAATCAGATGGTTATTGGTAGCATATAAATATGAACCCCTTCTGATAAGTTAGTAGCACCATCCTCTTTTATCCACAAAAAAGTGAATGTTTTCCTCTGTTATAACCTTACTGTAATCATTATTTGTTTCCATGCCTCCTCTCCTAGCTCTTTGTCTGCTCCCCAGGGATACTCCTAGGGCACTGTCTCCTACTCATCCTCAAAGGGGAGCACAGTTCCTAGCTCAATGTAAAAGTTTTGAATTGAATTAAGTTGAAGTATAAGGACAAAGTAGTCGTCAGTAGTCATTCCTAAATTCTAGATAGAGGACAACTGTTAGGATCAAACACAAGATCCTGGACCAACTAGAAAAGGCACCCACAAAGAGGATTTGGACATCACACTGTTTAAGAAAAACCTTGAAGAACTTTGTAGTAGCCTAATAACACAAAGCAAAAAGCAAACAAAACAGTTTGTTCAGCACAGTGAAGTATTTTAATAGCTACAACAGTAATGTTAACCTTTAATGTGACAACCTATCTGTATACGCATAATTCCATTATGCACTCTGGAGAAACATTTGGAATAAAACTATTGACTTGAATATCTAAACAGATGTCTAAGTCTGCTGTTGAAACAATGATCGTTTCTGAAAAAGTCTGACCATTTTGAGATTGCCTTAAATCCTCAAGTGGCTTAAAGATCCTCAGGCACTATTACATTTCGGATTATGAGTAATAACAACAACACATTACCTCCTCTTAGAATAGAGCAATGATACAGTAACTTGTAAATGGAATTAAGTAGCAATGGGGCAGCACTGAAGATTTATATTAAAGTTTCAGCTAGGGATCAACATTTTATGAAACTAACAGGTAAGACATTGCTTCTTAAATTCTACTGAGTCTTAATTTAGTTATTTTTAACCAGAAATATCAGTATTCAAAGCAGAGACTGTGCATTTCCAAAATTTGACATTAATTAGGCTGACGACATTTTTTCACTGACAGATTTGAACTTTTTGGGTAACCATGAAATTAAATTTCATGAATATAAAACAGACTGAAATTATTTCCTTTTCAGAGACTTAATCAATTTTATAATTCCCCTTAAAAGTTTTTAATAATAGCAACTGTCCATATAACAAACTTTTACTAAATAGCATTCTATAATGTGAGAACTCTGAGGTTCTTAATATGAGATACATATTATGAGTAATTTATAGGTAATGACAGTATCCAAAAAAAAAATCAATATAGAACACAAGATGGTCTGGGCGCCTGAGTGGTTCAGCAGGTTAAGCACTGGACTTCAGTTCAGGTCACGATCTCAAGGTTCATAGGTTTGAGCCTTGCGTTGGACTCTGTGCTGGCTGCTCTGAGCCTGGAGCCTGCTTCAGATTCTGTGTCTCCCTCTCTCTGTCCCTACCCCACTCGTGCTCTGTGTCTGTCTCTGTCTCTCTGTCTCTCTCTTTCTCAAAAATAAACAAATAAAAAAATAAACTATTTCAAAAAAGAACACAAGAGGGGCTATTCTTTACATTCCTTAATCAGGAGAAAAATGCTCATGCATGGAAATAAATACAAGTTTAGCCTTTGCATAGATTAGTACCAGTTTAACAAAAGTAAACAAAATTTAATTTTGGTAACAAGAGTGAAAGTTAGGTTCATTTGTTCATTGAATAAATAAAAAAATAAACATCTACCGTTGTTCTTAAGGCCATAGTGAGTGTGTTAATAGAAAAAAAAAGTACTTGTCCTCAAATAGATTTTAATCTGCATAAGGACATCAGATAACATGTAAATTTTGGAAATGAAAACAAATGAAAATAACATCAGGTGTTAGAATATATGGTGCAGAGTGAAGGAAACGCTAGTACTTTCTTTTGATCTTAAATGTCACTTATGATACAAATCAGAAAGCCAGACACAGTGATATTTTCTAAAAATCAAGGGGATGTTTGTGTTTTTTTATGACCACACATAGTCTGGTTTCTGGATGACTTATTGCCTTCTCACACCAATGAAGAATAGGTAAATAATGTCTGTATCTCTTTGAAGACTGATTTTTTTTATTACTTGCATTGCTATTTAATTTAGTAATTTAAGTATAAACCAGATAAAATTACGTAGTTAATGCATAATGAATTTCAAACAAGTTAGTGTAATAAAAAAATACTAGCTGCATTTTCCAAAGGTATAGATCTTTCCTTATCTTTTCTAGGAACTTGAAAATTACTTCTACAAACCTCAGTTTTCTTGACTCTAACACTTAGAGGACACACAGCATATATTTGGTCTAACTCACAACATTTTAAGGATCAGATGCTACAAGTGTGAAAATATTTTTTCAATGACAAAAGATACAAAAATATTGGGTAGGTTAGAATATTTGTAGAGAAAAAATAGTTCTAATGGGTCCCTGTCTCCCCTACTGTAATATACAACTTCTTTTCTGCCACAAAACCAACCACATTTATTGGTAACTTACAAAAATAACATTTATTTTTTTTAACCTATGTTATGTGAAGTTTCCTGGATGATTGTAGCTCAGATAGTTGGTTCAATTTTTCTAGGCTCTGTTAATTTGACTGGTTTATAGGAAACTTGAATTGAGATGTCCATATGAAAATATTCCCTCTGAACTGAATTATTCCATGCAGGTATCTTAGCAATTAATTTTATAAACATGGGTCCTTTAAATTTCTCTTTGCCCAAAACGGTATCTTAAGTAGCAAAATGTTATTCATTTCACTTCTCAAACTCCTCTATTTTAATTTATAAAGAAATAGTCACAGCTTCTGAGGCTCATTACAGATTTTCTAGAACATTTTATTTTTTTCAGTGAGTTCCTGATTGAAAACAGTTGAACTCCTTTTTGAATTAAACTTCTTGTAGTTCTGAATGAGATGAAATTAATAACATACACCTTGCAGTATTAGCATTCTTTCTCAAACTTGTTCTACCAAAGTAAGTTCACTAGGTATCTTTTCTACCGCCCACTTTAACTAGGCCAACACTTTTCCTTTGCCAAAACAAAATATGGATCACTACTTTTTCAGTCTTCTTTCACAGTAAAATTTATAAGCTCAGGCTACCAACACTCAGAAACGAGTTACAATTACCAGAAGCTTAAGAGTGCCCATCACTACAGAACCCGTGGACATTACAATGTTAATAAACAAATATTATTAACAGCTGTATGCCTACAAATTAGATAACTCAATGAAATAAAAATTCTATGCCAGTCATAATCTAAAGAAACTCACACAAGGAGTTATATCATCTGAATAGATCTCTATTACAACAACCATATCGGGGAGCCTGGGTGGCTCAGTCGGTTAAGCATCAACCTCAGTTCAGGTCATGATCTTGTGGCTTGTGAGTTCGAGCCCTACGTCAGGCTCTGGGCTGACATCTCAGAACCTGGAGCCTGCTTCTGATTTTGTCTCCTATCTCTCTGCTCCTCCTATTCACTCTCTCTCTGTCTCTCTCTCAAAAATTAATAAACATTAATAAAAAAAAACTTATCAATAATTAACCTTCCAAAATGAAATTACCTGTTGCAGGTGGTTTTAATAGTGAATTCTAACAAACATCTCAGGAATGATGATACAATTCTCTGTAATTTCAAAACATAGATATCTAGCAAACACTTCCTAACTCATTCTGAGGCCAACGTTACTCAAATAACAAAACTGGAAAACAACATGACAAAAAAGGAAAAAAAAACCACTAAAAACCAATATCCTTCATGAAAACAGATATAAAACCCCACAACAATATATTAGTAAATAAAATTCAACTGTGTATTAAAATAATTGTATACCATGAACAAGTAGAATTGATTCCAGGTATATAAGGCTGGATCAGCATTTTAAAATTAATTACTATAATCCATCACACCAGGCTCAACATGAAAAACCTTATTAGTAGGTACGCAAAAAGTAGTTGGAAAAATTCAGTATCACTAATGATTAAAAAAACAAACAAAAAATTTCCAACTAGAAACGGAGGGGAAATTAATAAACTTGATTTAAATTTAAAGAAATAAAAAACTAAAAAAACCACTAATGTATGTAATGGCAAGAAACCAGATACTTTCCCCCTAAGAAGGCAAGAGTATCTTCTTTCCCTACTCTTATCAAACAGTGCACTGGAAGTCCTTGCTAACACGGTAAGGAACAGAAGTACATAAAATGTATACAAAGTGAAAAGGAAGAAACAATACATATGGCAGATCAAAGCACAGGAGACATTGCTCAATATCCTCTGTCATTAGGGAATCGCATATTAAAACAACACAATACCGCTATGCATCCAGAATGACTCAAACCCAGAACACTGACACCACCAAATGCAGAGGACAATGTGGAGCGTCAGAAATGCTCATTCACAGCTTGCAGGAAAAAATAATGGTAAAGCCACTTTCATTTAGAATACACTTTGGTAGCTTATTATGAAGTTAATCACAGTCTTATCCTATGATCCATCAGTTACACTTGTAAATATTTACCCAAGTGAGCTGAAAACTTATGTTCACACTAAAAGCTGCCCATGAATGTTACACAGCTTCATTCATAATTGTAAAATACTGGAAGCACCCAAGATGTCATGTAATTTGTGAATAGATAAACCGTGGGGCATCCTAACAGAATACCGCTCAGCAATGAAAGGAAACTATCAACTTATGAAAAAACACTGGGAAACCCTAAATATTTATTACCAAGAAGCCTGTCTGAAAAGACTACATACTGTATCATTCCAACTTAGTGACATTCTGCAAAGACAATTATATTAAAACAGTAAAACGATAAGCATTTGCTGGGATTTAGCGGTAAGTAGAGAATGAAAGATGCATAGATTAAGCACAGGGATAGATTAGGAAAATAGAGTAAGCATAGATTAGGAAAATATTCTATATGATACTGTAATGATATATACGCAATACTATGCATTTAACAAAACTTTTCCAGAATATTCAACACAAAGAATTAACCCTAATGTAAACTATGTATTTTAGGAAATAATAGCCTATCAGCAATGATTCAATTTTAAAAAATGTATCACACTAATGCAAGTTATTAATTATTGGGAAAGTAAATAGAGGAAACTGTGGAGGAAGAGGACATACAGAAGACTTGTAGTTTCTGCTTAATTATTCTATAACCCAAAACTAATCTAAAATATAGTCTATTAATTAAACAAAACAAAAACAATTTCCAGTCTTAGTTCACCATGTAAGTAACTTAAAAATTCGCACTGTGTCATAAATAAAAAAGCCAAACATTTGGGGCACCTGGGTGGCTTAGTTGGTTGATCATGTGACTCTTGATTTTGGCTCAGGTCATGATCACAAGGTTAGTGGGTTTGAGCCCCCTCCTTGGGCTCTGCACTGACAGTGCTGAGCCTGCTTGGGATTCTCTGTCTCCCACTCTCTCTGCCCCTCCCCCACTCGCTCTGTTTTCTCTCTCTCTCAAAACTAAATAAGCATTAAAAAAAAAATAGCTGAACAGACTGAAAATCAGTAACTCTTCTTGGATTTAGGAAAGAAGGGAGGACACGGGGCCAACAAACCACTACCCCCATGACTGGAGAGCCAAACAAGCAAACAAGGGAGTTATGACTTACCTAGTAGAGACTATAGCAGAAACCAGCGTGGAACCAAAACTAGTTAGGAAAACCCGAACTGCAAATGCTGAATTCCTGGAGGGTCAGGGCAGACAAGTCAGAGAGTTAAAACAAATCTGCGGGAGATGAGTCACAGAACGCCAGGCTCCCAAGATCGACCTCCAGGAACTTCAGCAGGTTCTCCAAATAAATAATGGAAAGAAACTACTCCCCCTTGTTTCCGGCAGGGAGAGGGGAAAGTAAATTATTTGAAACTGGCAAATCGTGTTAATTGTTGAGGATGAAATGCTCCGTACATTGGAGCTTATTATCCTGCTTCTTCTACTTTAGTGAATGTTTGAAATATTCCACGGAAATAAAAACAATGATAGAAAGTTAAAAAAATTTTTTTTAAAAGGAATGAAAAAGTAAATGAATAACCAGAAACAGCTGCTTTCTTCTTAACACAGCCTACCCTCAGGGGAAACTATTTAACCAGAGTCTAACCGGCTGGAGTGTTATCAGAGACAGCTGACCCCAGGGAAGAAAACTAGCCAAATCCTGACAGTTCTAATTTTGCACGTGGAAGAAGGGAACTAGCCAAGTCCAGCTCATTCTAGCCATCCTGTAACTAAAATACTAACTAAAAGATTATGAGACCTCACATCATGTCTGACTATCAAGAATAAAAGACAAGTCATACCAAAGGGCAAAGAACACCATTTGACCAAGCAGAGCAAGCATCCGAACAAGACATAGTAAGGATATTGGGATTATCAGACCAGGAATTTAGAACTATAATTAATATGCTAAGGTTTATAATGGATGAAGCAGACAGCAAGCAAGAAGAACATGGGCGGTGTCAGCAGAGAAATGGAAATCCTAAGAAATTACCCCAAATTGTTGTTCGCGATAAAACACACTGTGGTAGAAATGAAAAACACTTTTGATGGGCTTTTTAGTAGACTGGACCCAGCTGAGGAAAAAGTCTCTGCCCTTGAGAACATCTCAATAGGAGCCTCCAAACCTGGAAAATAAAACAAAAAACAACAAACAAAAACCTCAAAACAGACACAATACAATCAGCAGCATTATCATCAACTTAGCTCAGGGCTGCCTACCAACGAATTCTCTGACTTTCAAAACTTTGGTAAAAAAGTTGTCCCGACATATACAATGGAAAGGAAAGCTATTCAGTTTGTAAATTTTCAAGACGTTGTGTTTTGTTGAAACTAAATACTGAAATGCAATAGATTCATATATGAGTCTTTCTTGTTTTAAAGATGGTTGTGAATTGCAAAAAAGAAAAAGAAAAAAAGAAAGAAAACTTGAACTATTGGCAAATGGTGCATATTTACTATAAGTTCATATTTTAAAGCAATGTAACTGGAATTCTACAGAGCCATAAAAAGAATGTGTGTGTGTGGCTTTCTGTTGATAGATGAAGCATGCCAATTTCCTGGTTATGTTTTTTTTTTTTTTTCAACGTTTATTTTTTTTTGGGACAGAGAGAGACAGAGCATGAACGGGGGAGGGGCAGAGAGAGAGGGAGACACAGAATCGGAAACAGGCTCCAGGCTCCGAGCCATCAGCCCAGAGCCCGATGCGGGGCTCGAACTCACGGACCGCGAGATCGTGACCTGGCTGAAGTCGGACGCTTAACCGACTGCGCCACCCAGGCGCCCCTCCTGGTTATGTTTGAAGGATGGGAAAATAGCTGAAGAGTTTCAAATTTAGAAGACATATTTATAGTTGAAATTGAAAAATAACTATCGATAAAATTTTCATGGTAACGTATAAGCATCTATTTAAAAGAAGAGACTATTAGGATGGAATAAAAGAGAAAACCTGTCATATATAGATTATAATAGATATATTTAGGCAAGAATGTTATCAAAATTTTAAAATCAAAGGAATGTAAAAATATATGTTAACCAAATGAAAGGTGAAATGGGGGAGGGCGGGCATTTGTTTATATAATACAAAATAGAACTAAGGCAGAAATCTTGAAATTTAATATTGCTCAATATAATTGTGAAGGGGGGGGTTAAGCAAATTGTGTATAATTGCATCATATCTCAATAAAACTATTTTTTTAAAGACTTCTTTTTGGCATGATCATTAAAGCAAACAAAGAGGAACATTTCTTGACATCCAGTCATAGGTCAGCAACTGAATACCTTCATTAATGTATCACACCCTTTCCTTTGTCCCCCCATACTTCCTAAGCATCACTGGACTTATATATATCCAATTTAGAATAAATGGAGAAGGATTTATGGTGCCTTTGAAGAGAGGCCAACACATGAGCTGGGATACACCACTGTCGAGATCCAGTGATTGAGTAGCAACAGTATTTGACCACAACACTATCACTATCATTCTGATTTTCATCCTGTTCTTTATCCACCACCTGAATAGTTGACTCGCCTAAACCATTTTTTCCATTTCTCTTCTTATCCTTTTTATTTTTCTATTAGCCATCTTCCTTCTTTTGAATGGCTTCTACCTTTTTCTCATTATTAAACAATACATGGCAGTTATGGTAGCAAGAGGTCGCGTCCTATATGCCTTATCACCTCTCAACATGAGGTTGAAATAAGGTGGCCCAAGCAAGAGGAATTGCCTGTATCATAAAGTATATAGTTGTTTGGACCAGAGCCGTATCAATGTGGTTGGGTCTTTTCTTGTCATCATACAACAATCTCGCCTTGCTTGTACATGTAACATTTCAAGGACTTGAGGGGATATTTCAGTGTTTAAATTAGGTAAGAGAGTCAGGTGATAATCTTTTCACCATAAACTTGCTCACTTCATGCCTTCATTCATTTCAAATTGGTCAATTCAATTACATCTAAATTCTGGAGGATTTTCTGTGTGCTGAACACTGCTGGGACTCTACCTGAACAATCCATTCTGTTCAATTATATCTACCCCGAAATTGTAAGTCTCCTGATCATATAACAAATCTGAGAGAACTAAGATGTACCAGGCAGTACTAATATTTTCAAACAACGTGTCACACTCCTTTGAACTACATTCATAAACGTCCATGGTCACCTTATTGCAGTGTCATAGAGGAGACTACGGCTAATCACTAATGGTCACACTGGAATAAAATCATAACTGATCACTGTAGTTCTCAAATTCCCAACAAAACCTTCCTTGTACAATCATACTTTTCTCAAGTGCTTGTTTCACCTGCTATAATTGACTCATATTTTTGGCAATTCTACTTATACTAAAAATCAATTAAGCACTCACCCAGTAATAGTCCTTCTCACTCTTCTCTCAATCTGCCTTTCCTTATGAATTTATTTTTCCAATTTCACACTTTTCACTCACAGATATTAAACGAACACCAAACAAACCTCCACCACAGAAATTCTGCCGCTGCATACTGAGAGTGGGTCGGCAACTGCCCTGACATCAAAATCTGAGCTCTTTCTTCCATCTTCGCTGTCTAACCATCAAGTACCCTTGCCATATTGAGTTGTAGGTCTGGAAGTCAATGCTCTTCACGACGCCAATCTGTAAGATCTACAAATCATTCAGTAGCGGCAGTGGTCTGGGATTCTGATTGATAATCCAATTCATAAGGCAGAATAGCCTTCTCAAAGCATCAAGTTTATTAGCTCTAATGAAGGATAAATATCAGGGAACAATATGCACAGTGGCAACAGAGCAGTTGTCTTTTGACAACTTGAATTTCAATAACAGCTTCTGAATATTCCCCCAATTCCATATTAAGATTATGGCTGAGACTTGGTATTGGATTTAGTAACACTGAGCTTCATTGATTACTTTGACAAAAAAGTCATAGTGTTATCATGGAATATAAGTCTGGTTACAGAGGGTTAATGGGAAATAGAGGAGACATAGGAAGAAACTATAGATAACACTTTCAACGAGATTTGTTATAAAGGCAACAGAGGTATGGCAGAAATTTGAGGCAAAGGTCAAGTCAAAAACAGCTTGGAAATGGAAGCATTTGCTGATGGTAATAAACCAATAGGGAAGGGAAAAATAAAATACGCAGAAAGAAGAAGGAAGCATTGGTAGAAGGATGTACTTGTGTAGGCAACAAGAAGTGAGTACTGAACATTGCTGGAATACTCGGAATATTTCCACATTGTTTCCATGTGTCACTAAGCTACCTATTGTCATCTCAGGCTTCAGAAAAGGTAATATATATGCCAGCAACTATTTGTTTCATTGCTAGTGTTTTCGGATCCTTTTTTGAATATTTGGTATTATAATTACTTGTTGAAATGCTTTAGGGTGAATTTTAACTCAGACAAACGGGGAAATCTGTTAATCGTGTCTCCATTCCAGTGCATTATGAAGAAATGTTTTCCAATATTTTAATTTCTCAGAGGAAACTAACAAAATCAAAATCAGGGTAAAGGATCCATGCATAGCTGATATTTTCTAGAGCTTTATGCAGGAAAAAAAAATGTAGCTCGCACAACAAGGGCACTCTAATCAATGATTTCTGCTGAACTCTTCACAGAATATTCACTGCAATTCCGGGTGTGTTTAATATGCAGGACATGGATCCTTTCGGTCAAAGAAGGGGAAACATTTGCAGACAGGAGGAATGCTGCTCTATGTTCTAGTCTGTGGTCCCCAGCATACTGATTCTGTTGACAGAGTTTTATTTCTCCCATTTATTCTTGCCTTTGTTGTTGATACTATTAATACATTTTTTAGGAGCCAAGTATCCAGGGGTAACCAGAGACGTGGAGCCCACATCACTAAGACCTAGGATGACAGAGAGATATTACTGGCCGAAAATCTACTCTCTCCGTACAAGGCCAATCAGAAGAAACAACATGGAAACCATAGTTTTCCTTTTCTACTATTTACTCACCAGCAATCTTGTTCTTTCCCCTAATCAGATTTCTTTAAGTCCAAAGCTATTTAAACATAGCCATATTTCCCTTTGCTGAACACTCAAATTTGGCCTTTTTTGTTTTGATGCCCTTATAATATAGGAATAAATAAAGGACTGAGAGTTATATT
The DNA here is from genome assembly GCF_014898765.1 of Herpailurus yagouaroundi. Lineage (NCBI taxonomy): Eukaryota > Metazoa > Chordata > Mammalia > Carnivora > Felidae > Herpailurus > Herpailurus yagouaroundi. The sequence continues at coordinate 70,981,017 of NW_024412391.1, forward strand.
GATTTTAATTGAGAGCATTAACAATCTGGCCACAGCTACCAGCATATGGTATTTAAGGGAAGGGTTTTTACTCTCGCATTATTTTCTTTTACTTTCCCTTCACCTAGCATAAATTTGATTGCAAATGGCTACAGCAAAATGAGTGTGACCCAATTTGAAACATGACTTTCAAGCAACTTTGACTTACTCAGCACTCTCATATTCCTAGGGATTTAGATAATACTTTCCAACATGTTATTTTCCTCTCATATTAGCAAAATCCCTAATCTAATTCCAATATATAATTACCATCCTTTCAAGATACAATCTTGTTTTTCAAATAAAACTGAAATAAATTACGGCTTGAAATGTATCTGTCAAAATGAAATTCTGCCAAAAATGGAATGTTCTGTAATCCATATGATTAGTATGGTTTTGCCATTTCTTTTCCATTTGGCTCATTTTACAGATGATACCGGGAGGCTCAGGCAAGCTAATTAATCTCAGGTCACCTAGGTTATGTAGCATGCTGTCATATTAGTGCTTCTACACAGCTACCAGGGAAAGGCAGCACGACACACACACACACACAAAAAAATGCCATGGGACATGAGGTCTTCTAAATGACCCCGCTGTCATTTTTCAGATTGCTGCCAAATGTCTTCTTCAGAGCAGCTGTAAATGTCAATTTGGGTATTTGTTCGGCGTGGAATCACTGTTGTTCAAATAGCGAGAAAAAAACAGATCACATGCTCTCTGGTGCTGGAGAGAGGAAGAAAGAAGGGCCACTGATTATATCTATTATTTGGAGACAATATATCTGTTCTCTGAACTGGAAGATTGGTGTGGCATTGGCTTTGCCTAAACTAGGCTATTAGTGTGCTGACAGAATTTAACAGCATGGGATATTCTTAGCTATGGCCATTAACGTGGGCAGCCGTCACTTCCTTGCCGCCATCTGATCAAAAAGGCCTATAACATCAGCCTTGCTTGGCGGTGACAGTCACTCTACCTTGGCCATGTTTAAACACTGCACAGAAATCAAAACGGGAGACTAGAACTTGGATGTCTGGTTGGCTTATTTGCACGTTTGTCTATAAAACAGCGCATAGCAATATTAAAACCTACACGTTTGGAGAAAATGTTGATTTGGGGGCGGGTGTTCACACATAAGGTTCAAAGAGAAGTTTAAATCCTTTCTGTTTTGATCATCTTTATAGTTTATAGAAAAAGATGCAAGATATTGGTGCAAGGTTTGGGGGTGGGCACTATTTAGGCAGAGGGCTCAGTGCTAGTCCAAAGAGAAGAATTAGATTCTTTTGTGTGCTTTCTTCAAATGCTGCCTTTACCAAACAAGGATGGAATCTTATATTCCACAATTGATGCAAATCACAAATACTACTATCCCGTAGTAATTTTTCTTAAAGCTCTGCAGATGAATATGAAAATCATTCATTTTATGGGGTGCCTGGGTGGCTCAGTCGGTTAAGCGTCTGACTTCAGCTCAGGTCATGATCTCAGAGCTCATGAGTTCGAGCCCCGCATTGGACTCTGTGCTGACAGCTTAGAGTCTGGAGCCTGCTTAGGATTCTGTCTCCCTCTCTCTCTGCTCCTCCCCACTCATACTCTGTCTCTCCTTCAAAAATAAATAAAAAGATTAAAAAAAAAGAATCATTCATTTTAAAACCATGGTTTTAACAGGGAGGAAGGAAACAAGAGCTCAGTAAAACTCAATATAACACCTCACCATCAACTCTGGGCAGCTCATCCCACTTATCTAGCTTTTTTTTTTTTTTTTCTTTTTTCTCCAGAGCAGCCATCATTACCTGGGACTTTACGTGATCATTTTTCTACTGTGTCTTTCTTTTAGAGAATGTAAGTGCCAAATGGGCAGAAATTCTGTCATATTCACTATTGTATCGCCAGTAAAACTAGTATGTAATATACCCTCAATAAACATCAGCTGAATGAATGAATAAAGGCGGAAGAGGATATTGGTTGCCAAAAAAAATGGAGAAAAACACTGAACAATGAGGCTGAGGATTATAAAGACAAGAAAGGGGGGTACCTGGGTGGCTCAGTTGGTTGAGCATCCGACTCTTGATTTTGGCTCAGGTCATGATCTCGCAGGATCACCCACATCCCAGCTCTGCCCTGACAGTGTGGACCCTGCTTATGATTCTGCCTCTCTCTCTCTCTCTCTCCCTCTCTCTCTCTGGCGCCCACCCCCAATCTCTCTCAAAATAAGTAAATAAACTTTAAAAAATGTTCATGAAGAACGAACTATGGTGATTTTGCTTTACACCTTAGGCTTCTCTCAGTTTGGTAGAGAATACTGATATAACTTTGTATATAATATATACGTATATATGTGTGTGTGTGTGTGTGTATGTGTGTGTGTGTGTGTGTATGTGTGTGTGTTTGTGTCAAATACAATCTCGAAAAGATTTATATTGTGAGAATAAACATACCTCTAAGGAAAGGTAAAGGAAGATACACAAGACAAGTGATACAAAAAATAAAAAGAAAAAAGAAAAAGCTACCTACATTCACATCCATTTTCTGCCCAACTCTTGCTTTCAGAGACCTATGTTTTATTAGCCATCTCTAGGTCAAGACCCTTGCTTATCTTTTGGATACACAGGGTGCCATAGTAATTGTGGTCCCCTGGTTTCTGGAAGTTAAAAACTCCCATGTTCCCTTTGGTGCTCCACCTTTTCTATTGGTATAGAGCCAAATTCTGTGATTGTCTGTCTTGCCATCAGCCCTGGCCTGCAGAAGAAAGCCAATACTGAACAAAATGGTGACAGTGCCTCTATCACCACTGTGTTCCTGATGGCTTTGGTAAATCGATGTGTCCTTTGGACATTCTTGCAGAATATAATCCTCCATTGGGTGCTCTGTTCTCACAAAATATGTTCCTTCCGGCAAGGTCACTTTTCTGAACTATTTGACCCCTTCTAGTACTGTGCCCCAGAGAAACTCAGGCATTCCCACTTTGCTCAGGGTGGACAATTATTTTCTTCAGGTTTCTATGAGCCACTCTAGCAGAGACCTTGTCCTATTTTCTAAGTCTTTGCTGGGTGTTAAGCTCTGTTTGGGAAGGTGCCCCGAAGTCTATGATACTTGCTTACCCAGCCTCAAGTTCTGTGCCTCCCTGCTCTGCCCTCCCCATAAGCCAGCACCATCATATTCCTCCGGGTACATGTTGGCTAATTCTGCACCTCCTTTGGGATGCTCAGGACCAGGTAGCAAGGTTCTTAATTAGTTTCAAAACCTGCTCACTCTTGTGTATGCAATCCTTGTTTTCCACTTATCTGTATACTCTTTCCACTCCTGATCTGGTCTTACTATAGAAACATTGCAAAGTAAAACAAAGAGACGGAAGAAATCATGCTCTATTTTTAATATGTATGTAGGAACATACATATATACCTACATACAAACACGTATGGACAAATAAGACTCATTGAGTGAGACATTTTCAGACTTAGAGAAATATAAGGGATCCAATTAATATAAGGAGACGACTTGCTTAAAACAGATATAGTCATTGTTTCTTTCCTTTTAAAAGGGAGGCTTCATCAAATGAATATAGAGAAAGCTGATGTAGTTTTTAAAAAGATTCACTTCCGGGTCGCCTGGATGGCTCAGTTGGTTAAGCATCCAACTCTTGGTTTCAGCTCAGGTCATGATCCCACGGTTTCATGGGTTCAACCCCTGCAACAGGCTCCGGGCTGAAAGGGCAGAGCCTGCTTGGGATTCTCTGTCTCCCTCTCTTTCGGCCCATCCACCACTCATGCTCTCTCTGTCTCTCTCAAAATGAATAAATAAACTTAAAAAAATAAATAAAATATTTACTTCCATTACATTCATTTATCTGAGAAGAAAATCTTTATCCTTATGGATGTAAGGCGAAAAGAAAATCCTTTTTAGGAAGAAACACATTGTTTAGAGGGAAAGTAGCTAAGAACTAGAGAAGCCTAAAAGGTATTTTCTTTTTTTTTTTTTTTAATTTTTTTTCAACGTTTATTTATTTTTGGGACAGAGAGAGACAGAGCATGAACGGGGGAGGGGCAGAGAGAGGGAGACACAGAATCGGAAACAGGCTCCAGGCTCTGAGCCATCAGCCCAGAGCCCGATGCGGGGCTCGAACTCCCGGACCGCGAGATCGTGACCTGGCTGAAGTCGGACGCTTAACCGACTGCGCCACCCAGGCGCCCCTAAAAGGTATTTTCTATTGATAGTACTTCAACAAAAACCCTGATGAATATTGACCTCTAAATTTTCTCTTTAGTATCGCTTTGAATTTGAGTAGCTAGCACCCATTATAGTTATTGCTATAATGATATCGTTAGAAACGTATATAGATTTTGGAGAGTTTAAGACATTTTGGAGAGTCTGTGACTTACTGAAACACTCATAGTTTGCTTGGAAATAAATTGCAAAAAAGCATTCAGGCAGCCAATTTCCTACTTGAAAATACTAAATCACTTCTTCTGATTTACTTTTTGAGTTTTCCTAAAAGGGAACGTTCATCTAATGCCCTATTTCTGACAAGATTGATACTTCCTGTGTTTCTGATAGCTGCTGTCATTACCATCCCTCATAACCTTATATAACGAAGTCCATTGCCCAAAAGACAAAGGGACGTTGGCAAAAGGAAAACCAACACGCATTTATGACATATATATACATATGTACCTACAAACAAAAACTTCCTGTCAGCCAGCCCTGAGAGATGGTACCAATTACCCAGTACAAATGACATACATTCGTGTTTTAGTTTAGAGTTATCTTGTCAAAACTATGTTATTGTTTCATAAAGTCTTGTTGTTTACTTCTATGTGTGCTACTTGTTTTGTGTCAATAGCCTATTGGTTTTATATAATTAGGTTTAAATACTTTAAATATTTTTTGGTCTCTATTGAAGTACTAAAATATATTGATGGGTCAAGTAAAAAAAAAAAAAACCAAATACAATTTATTCACTTTTTTTTAATGTTTGTTTATTTTTGAGAGAGAGAGAGACAGAGTGTGAGTGGAGGAGGGGCAGAGAGAGAGGGAGACACAGAATCCCAAGCAGGCTCCAGGCTGTAAGCTGTAAGCACAGAGCCAGATGCAGGGCTCGAACTCACAAACCGCGAGGTTATGGCCTGAGCCAAAGTCGCACACTTAACCGACTGAGCCAGCCAGGTGCACCCAAATACAATTTATCCGAATTACCAGGTTATATGAATGAGATATATATTTTATTATTTAATTAATGCCCCATAAAACACTCCCCAAAGGTTTTTCTAATTTTTTTTTTCGTGGTAGGGGAGGGGATTGATAAGGCTGTTCAGTTGATAAAACAATAGATTTATAGCAGCTATAAGCCACTTATATATGTCATAATTTTTCCTTTCAAAAAGGGTATCTTAAAGTATCACATAGTTTGGAATTTTGGAGAATAATGGCAGTAAATTTAAAAATATTTTAAATTAACCCAGGGTATATTTCTCAAACTGGAAGCTCAATTTATTCCTTTAGCACTATGTATCTCTCATAGTTTATCAATGTGAAGTAATTGGAAACCATAGCTTTTATCCACTGAAATGTATCACTAAATAAAAAAATAGGAAGTCAGTCAATGATTACTTTCCCTATTGTATATATATGTGAAGAAATATATTTAGTCCACAGCAGTTCCATCAACAATATCGACACATAATCTCTACTTGTATGGTTACCCCAAATATTTTATATATCTAATTTATCACACTTTGATTTCAAGTTGGAGGACAATGACTGACTCTCCCTCAAACAATAAGAGTCTGATAACCTTAATTTCAACATGTCAAGTCTTGTTTATTGATAATTCTGAAATGTAAGCCTGTGTTCTAGCAGCACAAATGGCATTATTCAAAAGATGAATTTGTAATTAGTTTCCCAAACAAGGAAAATTTGAGAATAAAAGAGGCACTGTTAATTGTAATAAGAGAACAGAGGTTATAACCTAGGATCATCCCAGGCAAACATGCATTTATAATGACTTTAATTATTAAGTATTAAGAGTTTATCAGTATATCCATTTCTAAATTCAGTAGTTCCTATTTGCCTTCTTTTTGCATTCTTGATCCCTACTGTAGGGTCTAATTCAGACAAAAAGAATGAAGTTGAAGAACAAAGAGTCGGTACCCAAACTGCATAGGTTCAAATCTCAGTTCTTCCACTTACTGTGTGTATTATCTTGGCAATTTACTTAAACTCTCAACGACTATTTCTCTTATCTATAAATTTCAGTAAATATTTTGTATTATTTGTGAGGATTGAATTATTAAATATAAAATATTTAAAGCAATACCTAGTGCATAGTAACTGATGAATAAATATAAATTACCCTTATCAGCAGAAATACAGGATAGTAAGTTCTCAATATAGAAATCAAGGCAGGGGGACCGAAGTGTGTTTTCTTATTATATTATCTTACTTTTTCTTAAACAGAAGAATTAATGGGAAGTTAAGGACATACAATGAAAAATGAAGTTTGGGTGACTAGATGTCAGAAGGAGTCTGAATTTTGCTTAAGCTCACATCCCTGCGGAGTTGTGTCTGCATGTTGTAAAAGAAGTTTATTTATTTATTTCCAAAGACTGTTTTTAAGAGAAGTTTTAGGTTTACAACCAAACTGAGAGATTTCAAACACACCTCCTGCCCTCATACATGCAGAGCTGCCCCAATTATCAATACCACTCACCAGAATGATACATTTTTTACCAAAGATGAACCTACATTGACACAATATAATCACTCAAAGTCCATAATTTACCTTAGGGTTAACTCTTGGTGTCATACATTCTATGGGTTTGGACAAATGTATAATCACATACATCCATCACTGTAACATCATTCAGAGTATTTTCACGGCCCTAAAACTCTTGTGTGCTCTACCTATTCAACTCTGCCTCCTTCTTTCCACCACAACCACTGATCTTTTACTGTCTGGAAGATGGTCTTTCAAGGACTTGCTCCATATCACCTAGGTTATCAAATTGGTGAACAAATACTATTCATAGTTTTCCTTTCAATGTCCATGGTATTTTTTTTATGTCTTCTCTTTCATTACTGATATCAGAAAGTTGGTCTTCTTTTTTCTTAGCCTGGCTAGAGGCTTACCAATATGATTGATCTTTAGAAAGAATCAGCTTTTGTTTTTATTGATTTTCTCTATTGACTTACTATTTTCCATTTCATTGATTTCTGTTAGAATTCTTATTTCTCATTTTCAGCTTACTTTGTATTAATTGTCCCTTATTCTTATAGTGTACTAAGGTGGAAACTTAGATGATTAATTTTTGATCTCTCTTCTGTTCTACAAATGCATTCAGTGCTGTAAATTTCCCTCTAAGAGCTGATTTGGCTGCATTTCACAGTTTGATAAATCATGTGTTCCCTCACTTAGTTTAATATATTTTTTATTTCTCTTGAGATTTGTTCTTCATCGAGGTGTTATTCAGAAGTGTGTTAATCTCCACCTTTTTGAATATTTTCCAGTTATGTTTCTGTTACTAAATTTTAGTTGTATTCCATTGTAGTCTGAAGCAGACATTTTATCATTTCCAACCTTTTAAATTTTGCTAAGGTGTATTTTATGGCTCAGAATGTGGTCTATCTTGAATGTTTCATGTGAGTTTGAGAAGGTGTATTCTCCTATTGTTAGTTTGGAGTAATCTATAGATGTCAATTATATACAGTTGATCGATGGTGTTATTAAGTTCAAGTATATTTTTACTGATTTGGGGTCTGCTTGATCTTCCATTTTTGAGAGGGGTGTTGAAGTCTTTAACTATGATAGTGGTTTCATCAGGTTGTCTTTGGAGATCTATCGGTTTTTGCCTTCCATAGTTTGACACCGTGTTGTTAGGTGTATACACGTTAAGAATAAGAGACTCTTGGGGCGCCTGGGTGGCGCAGTCGGTTGAGCGTCCGACTTCAGCCAGGTCACGATCTCACGTTCAGTGAGTTCGAGCCCCGCGTCGGGCTCTGGGCGGATGGCTCAGAGCCTGGAGCCTGTTTCCGATTCTGTGCCTCCCTCTCTCTCTGCCCCTCGCCCGTTCATGTTCTGTCTCTCTCTGTCCCAAAAATAAATAAACGTTGGAAAAAAAAAAAATAAGAGACTCTTGGAGTGCCTGGGTGGCTCAGGTGGTTAAGCATCTGACCTTGGCTCAGGTCATGATGCCACGGTTTGTGAGTCTGGGCCCCACATCGTGCTCTGGGCTGACAGCCCAGAGCCTGGAGCTTGCTTAAAATCCTGTGTCTCCCTCTCTTTCTCCACCCCTCCTCCTCTCACGCTCTGTCTCTCTCTTTCTCAATGACAAATAAACATTTAAATTTTTTTTAATAAAAAAGAAAAGAATAAGAGACACATACAGGCGACAAGGTGAAGGGTGCTGGAGGGGAGGTGAGTGAGGGATGGGTTAAATTGATGATGCTTATTAATGCGGACACTTTCTGGGATGAGTACTGGGTGACATATGTAAGAGATGAATCACTGGGTTCTACTCCTGAAACGATGACAACTCTGTATGCTAACTAATTTAAATGTAACAAGAAGAAGAAGAAGAAGAATTGTTATGGAATTCTGCCGGGAGAACTGACCCCTTTCACATTATGTAATGCCATCTTTATCTCTGATCACTTCACTTGCTCTGAAGTTTGCTCTCCTTAAAATTAACATAACATGCCTACTCCTGGTTAATTTTGATTAGTATTAGCATAGTATAATTTTCTCCACCCATTTACTTTTAATCTATATGTATCTTTTTTACTTTAAGTGGGTTTCTTACACTCAACATATAGTTGGGACATATTTTTGATCCACTCGTAACCTCCGTCATCTAATTAGTGCATTATATCATTGATATTCAAAATTTTATTGATATAATTCAATTAACATCTACCCTAATTATCACTTTTATCTATTTGTTCCCCATGTTCTTTGTTTCTATTTGTGTCTTCCACTATTTTTCTGTCTTTTGTGGTTTTAAATTTTTTTTTTCAACGTTTATTTATTTTTGGGACAGAGAGAGACAGAGGATGAACGGGGGAGGGGCAGAGAGAGAGGGAGACACAGAATCGGAAACAGGCTCCAGGCTCTGAGCCATCAGCCCAGAGCCTGACGCGGGGCTCGAACTCCCGGACCGCGAGATCGTGACCTGGCTGAAGTCGGACGCTTAACCGACTGCGCCACCCAGGCGCCCCTGTCTTTTGTGGTTTTAATTGAGAATTTTTGGATTCCATTTTCTCTCTTTCTTAGCTTACCAGTTGTATTTTTTTTACCTTTTTTAGTGGTTGTCCTACAGTTTACAATACACATGTATAACTAATCCAAGTCCATATTTTTTTCAAATTTTTATTTAAATTCTAGTTAGTTAACATATAGTGTAGTAGCGGTTTCAGGAGTAGAATTGAGGGATACATCACTAACATAACAAGTGTTCATCATAACAAGCGCCCTCCTTAGTACTCATCACCCATTAAGCCCACCCCCCACCTATCTCCCCTCCATCTATCCTCAGTTTTTTCTCTAGCATTAAGAGTCTCTTATGATTTGCTTCCCTCTTTTTTTCTTGTTCCCTTATGTTAATCTGTTTTGTTTCTTAAATTCTGCATGAGCAAAATCATATGGTATTTGTCTTTCTCTGACTGCAAGTCCATTTTCAAATAGCAACAGGTCATTTCATGTGTAGTGTGCATACTTTATATAAAAAGATTAATCCCAATTCCTTCCTCTCAGTATCCTGTGTCAATGTTTTTATTCATTTCACTTATATGACACGCATAAAGATAAACAGATGAATATACATTAAGGTATATATGAGTAGATGAATATGCATAGCCTATATAATCAAATGTATCATTACTATTATTTTTAACAAACAATTATCTGTTGTATTAATTAGGAATAACAAAAACAGGGGCACCTTGGTGGCTCAGTTGGTTAAGCCTCCGACTTCAGCTCAGGTCATGATCTTGAGGTTCATGGGTTTGAGCCCCATGTTGGGCTCTGTGCTGATAGCTCACTGTCTTCTGCTTCTGTCTTCCTCTCTCTCTGCCCCTCTCCCACTTGTGCTCTGTCTCTTTTTCTCTCAAAAATAAACTTAAAAAAAAAGAAGAATAAGGAAAACGGGGTGGCTCAGTCACCCTGACTCTTGATTTCGGCTCAGGTCATGATCTCACAGTTCGTGGAATTGAGCCCCACATCAGGCTCCACGCTAGGCTCTGTGCTTGGGTTCTCTGTGTTTACTCTCTCCCTGATTCTCTCTCTCTCTCTCTCTCTCTCTCTCTCTCTCTCTCTCTCAAATAAACTAAAAACAGGAAAAAAATCAGAAAAACAAAAGTTTTTACTTTACTAGCATGTATTCCTTCTTTGATACTCCTTCATTCTTTTTGTAGATCTGAGGTTCTGTCCTATATTATTTCCTTCTCCCTGAAAAACTTATTTTAACATTTCTTGCAAAGCAAGCTATTGACAGCAAACTCCCTCCATTTTTGTTTGCCTGAGAAAGAGGCAAAAATTTTTGTTGCCTTTATTTCTCCTTCACTTTTGAAAGATAACTTTAGAGGGTACAGAATCCTAGATGGGTGTTTTGTCTTTCTGTACCTTAAACATTTCATCTCACTCTCCTTCCATGGAGAGTTCCTGAGGAGAACTTGGATGCAATTCTTATTTTTGGTCCTCTATAGGCAAGGCATCTTAAAAAATTTTTCCCTGTAGCTTCTTTAAATTTTTTTTTGTCTTTGATTTTCTGTAGTTTGAAAATAATATTGTGTAGGTGTAGTTTCTCTGCCATGAATCCTGCTGGTGTTCAAAGAGCTTTCTCGATCTGCGGTTTGGTGTCCGACATTAATTCACTTCTTAGTCATTAATGCTTCAAATATTTCTTCTGTTTCTTTTTGTCTTTGTTGTCCTTCTGGTATTCTTATTAGGTTTATGTTATACCTTTAGAGTTGTCCCACAGTCCTTACGTACTGTGATCTGTTCTTTCAAGCCTTTGTTCGCTTTTTTCAGCTTTTCAGTATTCTAGTGTTTATACCCACTAGCTCAGGGTCTTTCTTCATGTGTGTCCAGTTTACTAATTGCCCTGAGTATGTTTTTTTATTTCTAGCATTTCTTTTTGGTTCTTAGGATTTCCATTGCTCTCCTCACACTGCCTAATGTTCTTATATGCTATCTACTTTGTCCATTATAGCCCTTAGAATATTAGCCATAATTGCTTTACATTTTTAGCCTGGTTATTTCAACATCCTTGCCATGTCTGATCCTTCTGCTTTTTCTGTCTTCAATTTTTTTTTTTTTTGCCTTTTGCTATGCCTTGTAATGTCTTCTTCATAGCTGGACATGATGTACCAGGTAAAAGGAACTGCTCTGAATAGTGGTGAGGTGTGGAGGAACAGGAAGCATCCATAACGGTATTAAGATTAGGTCTCAATCTTTTAGTGAACCTGCCTCCGGACTTCTAACTTGTGAACTTCTCTGCCTTGAGTGGGACAGGATGATGAAGTCTGACCGGAGTTGAGGATCTTCCTCCCTTCAGGTTAGGTAAATTCTGATAAAACCCCAGCAGGTTAGGCTCTGGTTAACTAGTTTCTCCTGAGGCAGGTCTTGTTAACAAGAACAGAGTGTTCTAATTTATTTCAAAAGGGGACTTTATTCCTCCCCTCGCCCGAAACATGAGATTTATCACTGGCATTTACTGTGGAAATCCGGGTAAGCTCCTGGAGTACGTTTTATAACATTGCAGGAGTCTTCCTGTAGCGGGGTCCTGTGCTGCTTTCCACTCTCAGGGTTGCCGGAACTGAGCCTCTAGAAATTCATCAAATACAGTTCAGGTTTTCCTACCCCAGCACTGGTTTCCACTGTCATTTCTATTTGTGATTCCTTGTATTTGCCTATCTCTCCAATCGTAGGCACAGTAATTTTTATTGTGCCCTCACTTCCCATAGGGATCCAAGAAGTTAATGATTTTTCAGTGGGATCACCTTTTCACTTACTGTTAGGACAGAGTGGTGACTTCTAAGCTCCTTATATGTAGGACAGGAAGTTGGAAGTGTTCCCCTACGGATTTACACGTGCATAACCACAGTGGACTCAGCTCCAACCCCCTTTTCTCCAGGACCTTGGACAGCAGAGCCCAACTAACTTACAGCTTTCAGGTTGTTAAAGGTCTGTGAATCATTACCCTGCATAATTTCAATTTATCTCATTTCAGACAGGGAGGCTACCAATTGGTCTGCTGTTGTCAGTGGTGCAGGTATTTGCCTTTGAACAGGTATTATGTCTTCTGTACTTCAGAAAACCTATGATTCAGTACAGCGAGGGCACAGATGGGTAATCTGGCAATCACACGTACCGATTTTGTTCAGAAGTTAGGAACAAAAAATCGGGCCCAATGTCAAATTTGGCTTCCAGAAGTGGACATATCAGAGGTTCCCACTGCACATTGTCTGCAGAATCTATGCCCATTGGGAGGGCATCTCTGTTTTATTTCTTTGGGTACTGTTCCCAACTGTGTAAACTCCAAGTCTTGTTTTTGGCTCACCTAGAGATTCTTTTTTTTTTTTTTTTTTCAACGTTTATTTATTTTTGGGACAGAGAGAGACAGAGCATGAACGGGGGAGGGGCAGAGAGACAGGGAGACACAGAATCGGAAACAGGCTCCAGGCTCTGAGCCATCAGCCCAGAGCCTGATGCGGGGCTCGAACTCCCGGACCTCGAGATCGTGACCTGGCTGAAGTCGGACGCTTAACCGACTGAGCCACTCAGGCGCCCCTCACCTAGAGATTCTTTAAGCTACGCAATACACTTTCAATATGCTATCTGCAGCTAAAGTCCCTGATACTTCACATTTTTCTTTTAGACATTTTTTTTCCTTAAATAAGCTTATGAGGAAGCAATCAAGAAAGGAACACATGTAGAATATAAGGTTTTCAAACAAACGCATCCATGTTCATGAGTGGAGATTATTTTACCTTTATCACACAAAAAAACATTATTTTGTCACCTTTGAATGAAGCACACAATTATTCTATGTTTATCATTCTGCAACTTCCATCATTCATACTTCTCAGAAAATACATACACATATTATAGGTTTTAACTAATCATTGTTTTCCAGCATGTATTTTATGTTTTAACATTCTTTCATTCATGAAATCATGTAAAAAATCATGCATAAAGAGTTTTCAGAAATTCTCTGTCATATTCTGTCAAATTCATGTTCATGTTCTTTGACTACCTGGTGCTATTAAAATGTGGCCACTTCAGCTTGAAAAATCTCAGTGACCTAACAACAGCAACAACAAAAGACCGCTAATTAAAAGACATTGTGTTCTATTTATGACATTAAGGTTTAAAAAATATATGGAAATGAAAAATAAGGACAATTGAGAGAGTTTTAAAACTACCTAAGAAGGGATGTATTTGATTTCTTTATTTCCTCTTGACTTTCCTAGCCTCAGTTACCAGTCTACAGAATTGCTTTTTTGGGAGTTCACCCATCCTTGTGTGTTCTCCGGAATTGTACTGCGTCTGTTTCTGTACGTCTTGTATTTCATGTGTTAAACTAGGCATTTGTTCTGCACCCTCACACTCCTGAAGTCACATAGTGACCTTTTTTTTTTTTTTTTTTTTACAACATCCATTTTAGAACATCCATTCTCTTTATATTCCGTGATTCCTGGTTCACTCCACATTCAGACCAGCTCTCTTCAGCCTTCACTTTTGAAAAATAGCTTCTGGAAGAAAGTGACTTGAGGGCAGTAAATGGCTTAGAATTAATCCTGAGTTAAATTTGAACTGGACCTCTGATTTCCTGGATTCCAATCCTTTTTTTAGGAAATTCAATTAACCCAACCTTCAGAACCTAATTATATTCATTGTTTCAAATTAAAACTCACTTTTATCCTTTCATTCATTAAACATTTGCTAAATTTCTGTAATTGAATGTCTTGACAAATCCAAAGAAATATGCTGTCAGAAATGCTTTGTCTTCTACATAAATTTCAAGTTTACACAACTCATAATTTTTTTCAATATGCTTTTGTTGTCTTATGTCTCTCCTTTAGTTCATTAATACTTATGGGTAATCATTGTATCACTCTATCACTCCAGATCACATTTGAAACTGTCATACATCACAACTTCCCTATTAAAGCTTATTAACCCTCTGTTTGTGAATAATTGAATTCGATAACACTTCTCCCCCAAATGCTCATGTCCAGACGGTAGATTCAACATTTTTTAAGTTAGAAAGCAATGGAGAGACTAAGCCAGTCATCTCAGATAACAAAAAGGGAAATGACACTAAAATGAATAAAAATTTAAAAAAGAAAAAAATCTGGTCAAAGGTACAGTAATACTTATAGATGGCAGAGTAGACTAGGACAAAGTAGTCCAATATTCTCACTATCTAAACTATACTTCTGATTCTATGGTCACTCTTGCCACTTCTACTACACTTGCTACTTCTACTACTACCAACATTATAATTTATAACAATGTTTTAAATTTAAAAGAAATAATTTATTATATTTTTGGTTTCCTTTAAGTATACAACATCACCATTCTTTGTGTATTATCAATCTATATCATCCATCTATCTATCTATCTATCTATCATCTATCTCTCTGTACATAAGTTCCAAGTATAAGCAACCATATTTTTTAATTTACTTCAGAACAAAGTAACTTTACATTAATTGAAAATTAAGGAATGTTAAAATATATTTTTTAGCAGCAAAAAGAATGTAAGTGTTAAAAAAGGAAAATGGCTGGGTGGTTTTGAGATAGATGAGAACACAGAGAAGCCAATGTGCTTTAAAATGGAGTATATAGGGGCGCCTGGGCGGCTCAGTCAGTTGAGCGTCCGACTTCAGCTCAGGTCATGATCTTGCAGTTTGTGAGTTGGAGCCCCGCGTCGGGCTCTGTGCTGACAGCTCAGAGCCTGGAGCCTGCTTCAGATTCTGTGTTTCCCTCTCTCTCTCCCTGCCCCTGCCCCACTCGTGCTCTGTCTCTCTGTCTCTCAAGAACAAATAAACATTAAAAAATAATAAAATAAAATAAAATGGAGCATATAAAGGACTAAAACTTTTGCAGCCTTCTTTTAAGTGTCTGCCACAAATAGAAGACAGTGTCAGTTAAAAATATTCATTTAAACATCAAAGACCTTTAGATACTTTGGGATCTGTCAAATGACGTTCAGAGCAGCAAATGAGAAAATGGTATTCAATGATTTAATAATATTCAAATGAACATTATAATAGGAGATAAGTTTCTGAAAGGGGTATATAATACTTCAAGAAATATTGGTAGAAGATTAGGATAACTTCAATTGTATGAGTATAAAGAGGCTAAGAGAATCTTTTTGGTGAGTTCTGATTATACTCTTTTGCTTTAAAAAAATTTCCTGTACTGTCAAAGAAACTTGACTAGGCTAACCTTTTCAGAATTAGAGAATTCTGACTTGCCCTGAACTGCTGATCTTTAGTCAAGTGTCTAGGGAATAAAGAGCGATTCTTTAATTTCCCAATAAGTACGTGTATGTCACCTACACAGGGCCAGGTGTCTTTTATCTTATTTCTCCACCTAGGTCATAAAAAAGACTTTGTTGGTGGTGGTGGTTTTCATCTGCTATGTGTCATGTGCCTCAGTGCTGTATATTAAAATCAAAATCACCACGATGTAATATATTGAAATGTGTGTGTGTGTGTGTGTGTGTGTGTGTGTGTGAGAAATTGCTTGGCTATCATTAAATAATTTGATCTAATTGACATTTATTAAATACCCCATCCAACAATACCAAAATATACATTATTCTCAAAGCAAATTGAACATTCATGACGATATGATATACTTTGGGTCTAAAAGTAAACTTCAACATATTTAAAATGATAGAGATCAAATAAAATATGTTCAAAACCACAGTGGATTTAAACTAGAAGTAAATAAATAGAAACAAAGCAGGATAATCCTTATATATTTAGAATTTAATAATGCATACATATAAAAGAAACTCTCAATTAAGGATGCATGAAGATGCAATCCTTGTTTATGGACTGGAAGACACAGTATAATTAAGATATTAATTCTTTCAAGTTTAATCTATACATTGAATGCAATCCTAATCTAAATACAGAAAATAATTTTAGAATTTTGATAATATGATTCTAAAGTTTATGTGAAAACCAAAAGATAAAGAATAGCCAACGTGATAGTGAAGAAGAATGAAGTTAGAAGACATACATCATACAATTTCAAAATTTATTATAAGGCTGCAGTAATTAAGACAGTGTGGTCATAGTGAAGAACAGGAATGTAGATAAACAGAACTGAAACTGCATAACTCAAGATGTATTATAAGCTTGCAGTAAACAAGATAGCGTCGTATTGTGAAAAAATAGGCACACAAATAGCAAAGAAGACAAAACCCAGAAACAGGCTCACACAAATAGAGACAACTGAATTTCAATAAAGACACAAAAGCAATTCCATGGAGAAATAGTCTTTTCAACAAATGGTGCTACTACAAATGGGTATCTATAAAGATATTGTTGAGAGAATGACGTCATGACATGGAAAAAGTATCTGCAAAACACCTATCCGCTAAAGGGCTTGTATCCAAAATATGCAAGAGATCTTAAAGCGCAACAGTAAGAAAACCCACAATCTAATGAAAAAATGGGTAAAATATCTGAACAGACAACTCACTAAGGAAGCTATATAGATGACAACTAAGAGTATAGAAGATGCTCTACCTCACTTATTTTTGTTAATTAAAAAAAAATTAATGTTTATTTTTAAAGAGAGAGAAGGAGCGACAGAGTGAGAGCAAGGGAGGGGGAGACAGAGAGAGAGAGAGAGAGAGAGAGAGAGAGAGAGAGAGAGAGAGAGAGGCAGAATCAGAAGCAGTTTCCAGGCTCTGAGCTTTCATACAGAGCCCGATGTGGGACTCAAACCCATGAGCCTAGAGATCATGACCGGAGCTGACGTCAGCACTTAACTGACTGAGTCACCCAGGCACCCCTCTACCTCACTTATTATTAGGGAATAGCATATTTAAAAGGCGAAAGATTTATGCAATCTGAAGAGAAACCAGAGTATTGGGGAATAGCATATTTAAAAAATTTGGTACCACTATTACCTATTAGAATAGCTATGACAACAATTAAACAACAGCAACAGTGGATAAACCAGTGAAACCTGACAAAACCACATGCTAATGAGAATGCGCATTGACAGAAACTCTCAATCATTTATGGAGAGAATACACAGCCACTTGGAAGATAGTTCGGCAGTATTGTACAAAGCCAAACATAATTTCACCATGTAGTCCAAAGATCACATTCTATGTATTTATCCAACTGGTATATAAGCTTAAGACCACACACAAACCTACACACAAATATTTATAGCAGCTTTATTCATAATTTTCCCAGAACTAGAAGCAACCAAGATGTCCTTCAATAGATAAATAGATAACCTAATTAGAGAAAAACATAAAATGGGATACTATTTAGCAATAAAAAGGAAATTTGCTGTCAAGCAAAGGAGAGATATGGAGAAACTTTAATAAATATTGCTGAGTAAAAGAATCCGTTCTGAAAAGTATATTGTTCCAGAGCATATTATTCCAATTACATGATATTCTAGGAAAAGCAAATCTGTGAAGACAAAAGAGATCAGAGATTGCCAAGCACTGGGGGTGGTTAGGGTGTGAAGGTTTTATATGTAATGCACAGATAATTTTTAGCATGTGAAAGAATTCTGTATGACAGTGTAATGATGGCTATGATATTATGCATTCATCAAAACACACGGAACATTAGCACACAAAAGGTAAACCTTAATTTATACAAATTTAAAAGAATATTTGGGACGTTGGAACTTTCCGATAAGGTATCCACACTATGATAGGAGATTCTAACAATACTAAAAATGTGTGCAACACCTTCACTTAAGTTGGGGGGAAGCAGTGCCAATACAAATCAATTTGGAAATAAATAAAATCTGTAATATTAAAGACAAAAGGAATTTCATATATTCTAGTTTATAAAATATTTCCAAAGGTTATGTGGACATGGGTTAGTACTTGTGATACTACTATACACATATATTGGAATTAAATTAAGTAAATGGTGGTGGATTGCGGGAGGTAATTCTCTTTGTTTCGTAATTAGAAGCTACAGATAAGCAAGGCAATGAAAATAAAATGATCTATGTGATAATGGATAAGAATTGAAAAAAAAGAAAAGAATTAGAGATATCACATGTACTCATTCTTCACTTCATGTGGATGTAGATGATTGCATATAGAAATATTTATAATATGTGCCTGTATATTGGTTGATATGTACACTTATTTCCTTGATCTGTCAGATAAGATGACCTCAGAGAAAACACACCCCCAGCAACAAATGTAACACCCAGATAGTATATTTAAATAACAGTCTCCAATAAAAACAACCAGAAACAACCAAGGCTTTTTGGAGAAATATACTAAGATAAGCTTAAAGCAGAAAGCAAAGAAATGCTAAGAATAACAAAAACATGCAAAAACTAACAAGCAAACAAAATAACAAAACAAAAACATAACTCACATTGATGAATCTGTGTTGAAGACAAACATGAGTCAACTGAAAGAGCTCCTAAATGACAAAGCTGGAATCATTTGAATAGTGTGAAAGGCAGAAAGAAACACACACACACAGAGAACAGTAATTTACAGTGAAAAAGCTTGACAAACACTATTTTCAACAGGTATTCAAGGTCAACATCAACAATGATAAACCATGTTAGTATTTACCCTGGATGTAATGGGGAAAATGGTATTTGACTTCTGTCGTCTTCTTCCCAAAATTCATAACCCCAATTTAATTATGACAGAAACATCAAAGAAATTCCAACATAGGAGGATCTCAAAAATACCTGATAATTATTTTTCAATATCGTCAAGGTCATCAAAAACCAGGGAAGTCTGAAAAACTGTCACAAGAAAGAAGAGCCTAAGGAGACAGGACAACTAAATGTAAACTTCTATCTTGCATGAAACCCTGGAACAGAAAATAGACATTACCTTAAAACTAAGGAAATCTAAGCCTAATCTAAATCTACATAATCACTGATGAATTGATACACAAGTTGTTTTTAGTTTTCTTTTTTAAGCTTTTATTTCTCTTTTAAGCTTTTCTTTTTTAAGCTTTTCCAGTTAGAAAACATACAGTGTAATATTAGTTCCAGGTGTACAATACTGTGATTCAACACTTCCATACAGCATGCAATGCTCACCACAGCAAATGCCCTCCTTAATCCCCATCGTCTATTTCACCCATCACCTTATCCATATCCCCTGGTCGCCCTCAGTTTGTTATATAGTTAAGAGTCTATTTCTTAGTTTGCCTCTTTTTCTTTCCCCTTCGCTCATTTGTTTTCTCTCTACATCTCACATATGAGTGAAATCAAATGATTTTTGTCATTATGATTTATTTCACTTAGCATAATGTTTTCTAGCTACAAACATGTTCTTGCAAATGGCAAGATTTCATTATTTTTATGGCTAAGTAATATTTCATTGTATATATACATAAAACTTCTTCCTTAGCCATTCATCAGTTGAAGGACACTTGGACTATTTTTACAATTTGCCTATTATAGATAACGCTGCTATAAATTTCAGGTGCAAGTGTCCCTTTGAATTAGTATTTTTGTATTCTTTGAGTGAATATGTAGTAGTGAAATTGCTGGTTCATAAAGTAGTTCTATTTTTAACTTTTTGAGGAACCTTCATACTGTTCTTCAGAGTGGCTGCACCAGTTTGCGTTGCCATGGACAGTGCAGGAGTGTTCTCTTTCCTCCATATCGTCACCAAGACTTCTTTATATTGCTAACGTTACCCATTCTAAAAGGTGTGAGCTGACAGCTCATTGTAGTTTTGGTTTGCATTTCCCTGAGAAGTGATGTTGAGCATCTTTTCATGTGTCTGTTGACCATCTGTATTTCTACTTCAGAAAAATATTTTTTATGTCTTCTGTCCATTTTTTAATAGGGTTATTTATTTTTTCACAGAATGAATTTGAACGTTTTCCTTCCTTTTAATTTTTTTTTTAGAAGAGTTTGAGAAGAATGGGTATTAACTCTTGTTTAAATCTTTAGGAGAATTTGCCTCTGAAGTCATCTTGGTCCTGAATTTTTGTTTCTTGGGAGTTTTTTGATTACTGATTCAATTTCCTTGTTAGTAATAAATCTGTTCAAAATTTCCATTTCTTCCTGATTCATTTTTTTTTAATTTTTTAAATGTTTATTTATTTTTGAGAGCGAGACAGAGCACGAGCAGGGGAGGGGCAGAGAGAGAGATGGATACATAGACTCCAAAGCAGGCTTCAGGCTCTGAGCTGTCAGGACAGAGCCCGACACAGGGCTTGAACCCGTGAACCGTGAGATCATGACCTGAGCCAAAGTCAGACGCCTAACCAACTGAACCACCCAGCTGCCCATTCCTGCTTCGCTTTTGGTAGATTATATGCATCTAAGAATTTACCCATTTCTTACAGGTTGTCCAATTTGTTATCATATAATTTTTCATAATATTCTCTTATAATTGTTTGTATTTCTCTGGTGTTGGTTGTTATTTTTCCTCTGTCATTTGTGATTTTGTTTATTTGGATCCCTTCTTTCTCTCTTTTTTATTAGTTTGATTAGAGATTAATTGCTTTTTTAAATATTTTTTCAAAGACCCAGCTCCTGTTTCATTGATCTGTTTTATTGTTTTTTAAATTTCTATATCATTTATTTCTGTCCTAATCTTTATTATTTCCTTTCTTCTGCTGGCTTTAGTCTTTGTTTATTGTTCTTTTTCTAGCTCCTTTTTGTGTAATGTTAGGTTGTTTATTTGAGACTTTCCTTGTTTCTTGAAGTAGACCTGTATAGCTATAATCTTCCCTCTTAGGATCACTTTTGCAGCATCCCAAAGGTTTTGGTCTGTTCTGTTTTCACTTTCATTTTCATATATTTCCATGTACTTTTTTATTTCTTCTTTTATTTCCTGGTTGACCCATTTGTTGTTTTGTAGCATGTTATTTAATTTCCATGTATTTGTGGTCTTTCCCAATGTTTTTTTTTTTTGTGGTTAAATTCTAGATTCATAGTATTGCAGTCAGAAGTGGTGCATGGTATGACATCAGTCTTCTTATATTTGTTAAAACCTGTTTTTTGGCCCAAGATGTGGTCTATCCCGGAGAAGTTCCATGTGCATTGTAAAAGAATGAGTATTCTGCTGTTTCAGGATGGAATGTTCTGAATACATCTGTTAAGTCCACCTGGTGCAGTGTGTCATTCAAAGTCATTGTTTCCTTGTTGATTTTTCTGCTTGGATGATATGTCCATTTATGTCAGTGAGGTGTTAAAGTCCCCAACTATTATTGTATTGATATCAATGGTTCCTTTAGGTTTATTACTGTTTTATGTGTTTGGGTGCTTCCATGCTAGGTGCATAAATATTTACAATCGTGTTATCTTTTTATTGGATCATCCCTTTTATTATTTTATGATGCCCTTCTTTGTCTCTTACTACTTTTTTTGTTTTAAAACCCACATTGTTCTATATATGTATTGCAACTCTGGCTTTCCTTTGTCCACCCTCTCACTTTCAATATGAAGGTTTATTTATGCCTAAAATGAGTCTCTTGCAGGAAGCATATAGATAGGTTGTGTTTTTTATCCATTTTATCACCCTATGTCTTTTGATTGAGTGTTTAGTCCATTTACATTCACAGTAATTATTGATAGGTACATTTATTGCAAGTTTTTGCTTGTTTTGCGGTTGTTTATGGATATTTGCTCTGATCCTTTCTTGTCTTTCCCCTCTTTCATTTTTTGCTGATGATCTCTAGTGATATATTCAGATTTCTTTCTCTTTTTCTCTTTGCATGCTTATTAGTGTTTCTGGTATTCAGTTACCATTAGGTTTGTAAATAACTTCTTCTGCAAATAGTAGTTTCTATTAAGTTGATGGCCATTAAGTTTGAACGCATTCTTTTCCCCTCTCCTCTCTACATCTTAGGTGTATGTTATTATATTTTATATCCTTTTTTGGTGAGTTCCTTGACTGATTTTCCACAGAAATATTCATTTTTACGGCTTTTGTGTTTCCTGCTTTATAGTGTCACTTTTGGTCTCTCCTTTCCACTCAGAGAATCCCCTTGAATATTTTTTTCAGGGCTGGTTTAGTTGTCACAAACTCTTTCGTTCTTGTTTGTCTGGGAAGCTCTTTATTTCTTCTTCTATTCTGAATGATAACCATGCTGGATAGAGTATTCTTGGCTGCAGATTTTTCCCATTCAGCAGTTTGAATCTATCATGCCATTCTTCTGGCCTGCCAAATTTCTGATGAAAAATCTCCTGGTAGCCTCATGGGTTTTCCCTTGTAAGTCTCTACAAGACTTTCTTTGTCTTGGGGCGCCTGGGTGGCACAGTCGGTTAAGCGTCCGACTTTGGCCAGGTCACGATCTCGCGGTCCGGGAGTTCGAGCCCCGCGTCAGGCTCTGGGCTGATGGCTCGGAGCCTGGAGCCTGTTTCCGATGCTGTGTCTCCCTCTCTCTCACTGCCCCTCCCCCGTTCATGCTCTGTCTCTCTCAGTCCCAAAAATAAAAATAAAACGTTGAAAAGAAAAATTTAAAAAAATTAAAAAAATAAAAATAAAAAAAAATTAAAAAAAAAAGACTTTCTTTGTGTTGATGGTTTTAAGATTTTTTTCTTCACTTACTGCTATATTTTCCAAATTGAGTTATAATATGTCTTGATGTGGGCCTGCTTGTGTTGATTTTGATGGGAGCTCTCTGTGCCTCCTGGATCTGAATATCTGCTACCTTTCTCAGATTAGGGAAGCTTTCAGGTATTATTTCTTCAAATAAATTTTTTGCCCTCTTTTTCTTCTGGGACTTCTATAATATTAATGTTATTATGTTTGGTGGAATCAATGAATTCCCTAATTCTATTCTCATTTTGCATAATTCTGCTTTCTCTCTTTTGTTCAGCTTCATTGCTTTCTATGACACTGTCTTCTAAGTCTGCTTCTTCTAGCCTGCTGTTCATTGCATCAATAGTGCATATAATCTCATGTATTGCACTCTTCATCTCTGATCAATTCTTTTTTAACTGTTTTATCTCTGTGGCAAAGGCCTCACTGATGTCTTCTATTCTTTTCTCAAACTCAGTGAGTATCTTTACGATTGTTGCCTTAAATTCTCCATCAGGCATGTTACTTATATCCATTTAATTAAGTTAGATCTCTGGCCATGGCCTTCTTATTCTGTCATTTTGGATACATTCCTCCATCTTGGCATTTTGTCTATGTCTCTGCCTTCTTCTCTGTGTTAGAAAAGCCACATGTGTCTTCTGCTTCTGAAAAATGCCTTATGAAAGTAAAGGCCTTATGAAGAAGAGGTCATGTAGTGTCCAAGGCCTAGCATTTCAGGGAGTGCCCACAGTGCCTCTGCTATTGTGTTTTTTTTTGTTTTTGTTTTTTTTTTATTTTTTATAAATTTTTTTTCAACGTTTATTTATTTTTGGGACAGAGAGAGACAGAGCATGAACGGGGGAGGGGCAGAGAGAGAGGGAGACACAGAATCGGAAACAGGCTCCAGGCTCCGAGCCATCAGCTCAGAGCCTGACGCGGGGCTCGAACTCACGGACCGCGAGATCGTGACCTGGCTGAAGCCGGACGCTTAACCGACTGAGCCACCCAGGCGCCCCTGCTATTGTGTTTTGACTGCTCTTTCATTCCAGTCATCTGCAGAGGCTCTCCTTTTCTACTGTGAGCAGTGTTTTATTATTCCCTAGCCTGAATGTGGTGCGTTTTAATTAACTGTGCTCTGTTCTGCTTGTGAAATGAGATGTGTCACCATCTGCTCTGGAACTGACACCCTGTAAAACTCTCAGGAGACATAGTGTGGGCAGGGGGCCTGTGCTGGTCTTCTGGAGGAGGGGCCTGACATGCTGGGACTTAGCCAAGTATGACTGAGGAGGTCAGTTCCACCAGAGTGTAGATGTGTGAGGCTTGGTGTAAGCAAGTTAGGCAGCCAATGTCCACACTGTGCTACTTCCTGCAGGTGGCTCTGTGTTTATGCTGAGAGGTGGAGGAAGGAAATGGCACATCTTTGTACTGGAAAAGTGTCTCTACAAATGCTGCGTCTCAGGACATGCTCAAAGAAGAGCAAATAATCTTCCCACTGTGTGCTCCAGGAGCTCTTCAGATCATTGTTTCCATGCTGGATGCCACCCAGGTTGTATGTCTGCCTTTTCTCCAACAGTAGCATAGTATCCATTGGGCTGTACTCCAGCCAAGTCCACTGACCTTTAAAATTCCAGGCTTTTAAGCCTTGGTGGTTGCAAGAATTCAGGCAATTCAGCCCCTCCCATTTCCCAAGCGAATGGCTATGAGGAAACGTTCTCCTTGTGCCTTCCCCTGTGAGCTCCTCTCTCACCCTTCTCCATCACCATGCCTCCTACCCTTCCACAGCAGGCAGGATATTCTAAGTTGAATTTTCTTCTTTATTTCATTACATAGGGGATGACTCTCCAATGTCTTCTGGCTTGCATTGTCTCTAGTAATGAATCTTACATATTTTATAATCTTATGCCTCTGTAAATAATGTACGTTTTTAAAATTTTTATTTACCACATCTTTACACTTTCTGCTTTCTTCAGTACGGCCTCTTCTCTCCCATTAGTGTTTTGTCAGTCTTCAGGTTGATTTCTGGGGAATTTATGATGATTTGATATTTATTTAGTATTTATGGGACAAGGTGAGCCTAGAATCCTCCTACTCTGCTGACATTTCTGTCTCTCCAAATATGTTTTTAGTTTTCTGATGGAGTAGGATGCTCAACAATAAAAGTTACATTTAAGGTATGATTTCTGAAGCATTTTAATTAATGTTAAATCCCCCCATTATCAAGAAAGGTGACCCATAACAAGAGATACTAAAACTTATTTAAAAAAAAGCACCATAACTGTTATTACTTGAAGGATTAAATAATATCTTCAAATACACAAACCAGTTGGCTAAGACAAATTCATTCAGATCCACATGGAACATAGTTAACCTTGAATATGTTTCTACCACTTTAATTCTATCTATAAAAAGATCACTTTATCCTAATGCTAACAACTATATAGGAAAACTATCACTTTGTTTCATTTTGTTACACTGTATTCCATGTTACACTCTTAGTACATTATTTTAATTTCACCCCATTTTCATAGTACCGCTTGCAAAGATACTCCTTTAGTGTTTGTTTTTTTTTTTAACATTCTGCTAATGGGATTTGCCAAATAAAAATTTAACACCCAGCTATTCTGTCCAATGCATACAGGTAAACCTCTCTGATTCAGTCTACTAGCCAGCAAATGTATGTAACATTATAATTAAGTATCTGAGAAGAGGCTATGACAGAAGATTATTCCCTTTAATAGGAATTTGTTCTGTGTGAAATGAAAAATATCAATGGCCAAATATTTCATGAAATTCTGTAGATTCTGTTTTAGCCAACCTTTCTTAGCTCTTTAATTAGCACTGTGAAATCTCCTCTTATTTCTCCTCACACAAGGAGTGATTAAGAGAAATTGCTGTCCTGAAAGCAATCAGAATAACTAGAAAACCTAAAGACAAGTCAGGTCTATTTGACTGATTAAGAATCGCATATATATGTGCTACATAGGTTTTCTAGATTTTATTGCAAAAGTACACAATTCCAAGAGAAGAGGAAGGAGAAGGAAAGAAAAAAACTTTTCAAGAGACAAAGCAGTCAATGTTAACAAGACCCTAATAAAAACATACTGTTTAAAATGTAATTGGAATCCTAGAAGGAAAGGAATACAGAGTAAACTTTTACAGAAAATGTCAAGAAATTTTCCAAAAATCATTAAATCAATTAAACAAATATCTTAGAAACAGCATGTATTCAAAATAGGTTAAAAACCAACATATACACACACGAACAAACACAAATTCAAACGATATGTCCAGTACAGCAAAGACAAAATTCTGAAAACCAAACACAAAGGAATGTTAAAGGCAATCGTTGAAAAAAATGTACATTGAAGTGCCTGGGTGGCTCACCTGATTAAGCATCTGACTCTTGGATTCAGCTCAGGCCATGATCTTACAGTTTATGAGATCGAGTCTCATGTCAGGCTCTGTGCTGACAGCATGGAGCCCACTTGGGATTCTCTTTCTCTCTCTTCCTCTCTCTCTCTCTGTCTCTCTCTCTCCCTGCCACTCTTCTGCTCATCATACATACACTCTCCAAAATAAATAAATAAAAATTTTAAAAACGTACATTATTTACAGAGGCATACGATTATAAAATATGTAAGATTCATTACTAGAGACAATGCAAGCCAGAAGACATTGGAGAGTCATCCCCTATGTAATGAAATAAAGAAGAAAATTCAACTTAGAATATTATACCCAGAGAGACTATCTTTCAGCACTGAAGGTGAAATACAGATTTCTTAAACAAATGAAAGGTGAGACAATATATTACATGCACAGTTGTATTAAAATAAATCTTAAAAAGTTTTATGAAAAAAGGGGTATAAAATCAGATAAAACTTTGGATTTAGACAAAGATATGTGGAGGTCTGGAAATGCTAAAAAAGAAGTTAAAGTTACAAATATATATTTTTACTTATTTTAATCGGTTTAAAATATAATTAAACTTCTAAAATAAAATAATAGCAGTATATTATACACATTTGCTTTCTGTCACAATGGAGTACTTTGCATTTTTTGTTTTACATAAATAGAATTGTCAAGTGAATTCTCTTATATGCCTGTTTTTTTCACTCAGCATAAAGATGGAATTTACATATGTATCATATTTATATTTTTATTGCTGAGTAGTATTGTATTATATGACTATGCTACAATTTTTTCATCTACTTATCTGTTAATAGATTATTACATGATTCTGGCTATTACAAATAAAGTTTCCAAGAACATTTCTACACAAGCCTTTATATACACAGATAAATAGCTTTTACTCTCTTGAAAAAATATCTAGGAGTGGACTGACAGTATGGTATGGTAAACACAAAAACAAGCAAACAGTTTTCCAAAGTGGAGGTGCCATTTTACATTTTCTTTCTTTTTGTGGGGGAGAGGGGTTGCTATTTATTTATGGTAAATATTCCACATCCATTATCCTCTCCAGTCAGAAGTTCACTGAAACATTGCCCAAGGCCTTTGCAAGTCCAAGGATGGAGTCATGAGACCCATCCATCCTGCAAATGGATGCACAGATATCGTTGGTTTTAAATTAGCTGTTGAAATTGCCTATCACCTTGTCAATCTTGATCACATTCATCTGGATGGATGTGTCATCCTTGGTGATGATGACGCAGTTCTGAAAGAGCATTTAGGGGGCAGGTACCCGTCCAGGAACTCACAGGCAATATTCTGCATGCACAGGGCACACCTCCTGCCACAGCCTCCACTGTCAGTGCAGAGAGGCTATTTTACATTCTCACCAATAGTGTCTTTCAGTTCCTCCATATCCTTGCCAACCCTTGTTATGATGGCTTTTTTTTTCTTTTTCTCTCTTCCTTTTTCTTTCTTTTTTTTTTTTTTTAATTAAGCTGTTACAATATGAGTGGAGTGACATCTTATTGTGTTTTTGCTTTGGGTTTCCTTACTGATCAATGATTTTGATCATATATAAAACATACATTTATTGGAAATAATATATATGTTTACTGAAATAATATACTTATTGGAAATCTATACCTTCTTTGAAGTAGCTGTTTAAGTATTTTCAGTATTTTTTTCTTAGTGACTTTTGAGAGCTGTTTGTGGAACTTGTCCACAAGTCTGTTAGCCAATACATGATTTACAAAAATACTCTCCCAGTTTGTATTATGTGTTTTCATTCTCTTAAGAGTGACTTTTGAAAAGCAAAGCTTTTATTTTTCACAAAGTCCAATATATCAAATTCTCTTCTATAGAATATGCTTTTGTTGCAATATCTAAGAAATATTTGCCTAACCAAGTGTCACAAATATTTTCTCTTAAGATCTCTTGAGAAACTTTCATAATTTTAGGATTTTCATTTTTATATATGATCCAATTTGGATTAATTTTTGCATATAGCATAAAACATTTATCAAAGTATTTTAAATATAGGGATATGGTAATTTCAGTAACATCCATCAAAAAGATGATTCATTTTCTCCTGAGTATACTTTGCACATTTGCTAAAATCAGTTGTCAATATACATGTAAGTCGAATCCTGCAGTCTCTATTTTATTCTATAGATCATTTACCTTGACTTCGCCTCCATACTTTTTGATAAGTATAGTTTTATAATGAGTCTTAAAAGTAGGTTGTGGTTATCATTGCTTTTCAGACTTTTGGTTAATCTAGTACTTTGCATTTCTATTTGATTTTTATACTCATTTGTTAATTTTACAGGGGAAAAACACCTGTTTGATCTTTGATTGGGAATGCATTATATCTACACTTTGAGAAATTTTACATCTTACATATATTGATAGTCAACCCAAAAAGTATATTCCTGCTTTTATTGAGATCTTTAGTGACTTTTAACAATGTTTGTAATTTTTAGTGTACAAATCTGACCATTTTTGTCAGATTTTGTGTACTTTTGATGCTATTATAAATTGCTTTTATTGCTTCAATTTCTTGAGAGTATATAGAAATATAGCAAATTTTTGTCAGTTGTCTTCTAAAACCTTACTCACCACAATAATTCTAGCATGTTATTTTAGTTTTCATTACATTGTCTACATAGCCAATCATGTCAACATCTCATGTTAAACAAGTTTTATGTCTTTGTTACCAATCTGAATTCTATTTTTCTTTGTCTTATTGCACTGGCTATAATCTACTACAGTGTTGAAGTAAAAGTAGTAAGATATTCTTGTATTATTCTGATAATGACCATTTAACATTAAGTATGATGTCAGCTGTAGGTTTTACATAAATGACCTTTATCAGGTTGAGAAAGTTTCTTTCAGTTCTTGGTTTGTTGAAAGTTTTTCTCAGGAATAAACACTGAATTTTGTAAAATACCTTTTCTATTGAGATAATCACAAGATTTGTCTTCTTATACCTGTTAAGATGGAAAATTATACTGATCCTTCTTGAAGTTAAACCAACATATATTGAATGATTTGTTCATAACAACAATAACAAAAATAATGTAGTTTCTTCACTGATAAATATGATCTCCTCTGCATAAGATTGGGAGTTAGACAGGGTTTTAGCGTTAGAGAAGATTATAGGACCCAAAATGTCAATGCTCACTAACCTATGGTTTATTTTAGGAAAAAGATACAGGATAGGAACAGTGTTAAGAATAAGTATTTTGACCGATGATTATAACACATACTCAAGTTTTCATTTTTCTTGCTTTATAAGAGCTATGATGGTCATTGTGATTATTCTGACCTGATCAGAAACTGCCACGGTGGTCTTACAACACAGAGGAACCAGGAAGCTTAAATTAGAGTCTCAGCTGGGGGTTCTTATACCTTACTAGGAATGTAGGCATATTTCTTGCTATGTAAAGAGCGCCACGGAAGAGTCCTCTGGGATTCTCAGAAGGTATAAATCATCAATCTAACTGATATTAATCATCACCACTGCCAAGCTTAAACAACCCGTCCCCAAATTTGTATTAACTCTCTGTATTAACCAGTGCATTTCATAATTTAAGCAGGAGCCAGTGCCCTTTAGATACTTAAGTCGCTCAGGTCAATTCCAGGCCAACACAATTAACTCCTCATAAACCTCCCTACCCCTCAGAAAAATCCACAAAAGTTTCTCTGTTGTTAATACCCTTTTCTTTATTAGTCATCAAAATTAATGTGACTTATAATTAGACATTCATTTGCTGAACTGAAAGGATATTCTAATTTTTGTGATCCTCTAACAGCAGAACTTGAAACAAGGACTTGAGTGCAGATATATTGGGGGAGGATGAAGCCCAGAATGGAGATATAATAGAACAAAGTAAGCAATTCAGAGAATAAAGAAAATTCTGTATCAGGATGTATTATATATGTCACATTAGTAAAAAACAGATGCACAGTTCTACTAGCAGCCCTTGATAACTGTTTAAAAAGTCTGCTTGAATTGACTTCCTAACAGATGAAAGGCTAGAGCATTTATCTATCAGCTGCTTTCTTCTACTGGCAGAGGATGGCCTCCAAGGTCTTCAACTCTATTCTGACCTTCTTTTGTTAAATTTTTTTGTCAACGTTTTTATTTATTTTTGGGACAGAGAGAGACAGAGCATAAACGGGGGAGGGGCAGAGAGAGAGGGAGACACAGGATCGGAAACAGGCTCCAGGCTCCGAGCCATCAGCCCAGAGCCTGACGCGGGGCTCGACCTCATGGACCGCGAGATCGTGACCTGGCTGAAGTCCTACGCTTAACCGACTGCGCCACCCAGGCGCCCCTCTATTCTGACCTTCTTAACAGCATGTGCTCAAAGGCCAAGGTATAGTGGTATTGGAAAAGTCATTGGGGAACAAAAGTGGCAAGATGTAGGAATGGGGAGTGTCAGCACCAGGTAAGTCTGTTCTCACCAGAACTGTCTACTACAACTTATATTAACTGAGGCTAATATCAGAGGCAAGGTAAGGAGATGCATCACAGAAGGCAAGAGATGTGTGTATATTTATTTGTTTATTGTCTTTTTTATCTGCTAGACAGCAAGCCATACATTCTGTGTGTGGCTAAGAGCTGTGACAATTTTATATACAATGCTGTGTGATCTCTTAGCTTAGAGCCTAGTGTGTAATCAACACTTCATAGATATTTATCAGAAGGAAGGAAGAGAGGAAGAAAAGGAAAGAAGGTAAGTTGGCATAAGTCCAGTTTCCACGCAAAGGTACACATGAGGAATACAGGGTGGCTGGTGTGGCACTAGGGGTTGCAAAGATTGCAGAGTTAGAAACTACAGTAGAATGAAAAAAAAAAGTGTACAATAATCCCCATTAAGATTCCCAAGTTGAAAAGTCATCTACTTTACAGTTTTGGTTCAAGTCTACTCTGGGTACTTAATTATTCTCCTATCAATATCAATTAGCAGTATATTTCAAAATGAATCTATCATTTGTATTCACTCTTCTGGAACTTTCTAGAGCTGAGATCGCTTGAAAAAAGATCCACACAATTTGCTCTTTCCTTTTATTTTTAGGATGCTCACTGAAATCCTTTCTGACAACTAACTGTCAGATTTTCTACTGCTTTATCAAGGAAAGTGATAGGTAGCCTTACAGCCCTTGGGAATGTACATATCGAGTCAGAAATCAACTCTTGTATTGACTCACAGTGTACGACATAAACAGATGATTCTATATTCCCAAAGAAGTGTTTTCATACATTTATTTATTTTGGTGTTTACACACACTTCATGACTGATAGATTAGTCACTGAAAGCTTCTTGGAAAAGATTGGAATCACTCACAATGACTTGAATGAAAGGAAGATACTATGTTTACATTGGATCTGTTTTTGTTTGCTTAGGGGATAAATAGTACTTTTTTTTTCTTTTTTTTTTCTTTTCCCTTCTTTTCTTTTTCCTTTTCTTTTTTTTTCTTTTTGCTTTCAATAGTCTCATTGTAGATTTTTGAGCTCACACTTAGAAATTTTTGGAAATGGTTACAATTAAATACCAAAAAAAAAAAAAAAAAGCAAAGAAAGCATTACTTTTAGATGGTCCTACTGTTTCTCAGATTTCATTTTTATTTCCTGAGCATTTTATCAAAAATAAGAAAGGTAAATAATGGTAAGTTAATAATAAGTGATAAAGGTTAGTAGGTATTAAAATTAAATTAGTCACAAATAGCACTCAAGACAAGAATTAGATTTTAACAAACTAGTGTTAATGTGAATTTTCCAGGTAGTCCTTATTTAAAGAAAATTTATTTTATATTGCATGTAACATTTCGTAGCATAGACGAGTCCAAAAGAGGACTTGTGTTTAAGATTATATTAAAGTTCCAGTTAAAAATATTTACACGTATGTTGCAAAACCTAAGTAATTCAGTGAAAATTGAATATTGGAACACACTTAAGTGAATTAGTGAATGGATGGATGGATGGGAGAATAAATGTATGAATGAATAAAGAATGAATGAATATGTACCCAGCTAAATAAATACTGTTATGCTGCTTTCAAATATCTAAAATAATTACCCTCCCTCCCAAAAGACAGACACGATTGCCTCCAAAAGTCATACCTTTAAAAGTGGGTGAAATTCATTTTTTAAAACCGTTTTATTTTGAAATAAATTTAAACTAAAAGAACAGTTGCAAAAATAGTATACAGATTTCCCTTGTCCCCTCCACTCAGTTTGCCCTAATTTTAACATTTTACATACCTATTACTGAAACTAAGAAATTAGTTTTTAAACTATTTAAGTTACTCCTATTTCACCCCTATCTTTTTTTAATTCTGGCATCCAATTCAGTATTCACATTTCATTTATCATTCATTTTTTTCATTTTCCAACCTATGACAGATCTTGTCTTCCCTTGTTTTCTTGATGTTGACAATTTTGAAAAATACTGATTTAGAATTTTTTACATGCCCTCAATTTGTGGAGGAATTTTTTTTAGTGTCTGATATCAAGGGGAATATTATATTTAAATGTATTAAAAAGGAAACAGATAACAACTCTGCAGTGTCTGCCGTATTTCTTCAATATAAATATTATCCTGTTTCCATTCTAATAAAAATATATTGAGGAAAACATCTTTTAAGTCTATGAAAATATTGTTTCTCCTTATACTCTCACCCACAAGGATTAGTATGGTCTGTGAACCTAGCCTGCAGTGATTACCACCGTGTATTTTTCTATTTCATTATTTTTATATTTACTAATTGGGATTTCCTGCAAAGAAGTATTAGCTTCCCCTCTATTTTACCCATTGATTCAATCATTTATTTATACCAGTGCGTGTTCATGCATGTTTATTTTATTATTTAGGTTATAATCCAATATTGTCATTTACTTTCTGCCTAAATTGTTCCAACTTTGGCCAGTGGGAGTGTTTTCAGTCCCCGGCAATCAACATTCTATTTGGTGTTTCCATGAATTTGACCTCTGTAGATACCTCATGTAAGTTGGATTACACCATATTTGTTTTTGTGTCTGGTTTATCTCACTTATGTCTTCAAGTTTCAACCATGTTGTAGCCTGTGTCAGAATGTGGCTCAGGAGTCATTTTTCATGTTTTATGTGATTAACATTCTTTTTTTTTTTTTTTAATTTTTTTTTCAACGTTTTTATTTTATTTTTGGGACAGAGAGAGACAGAGCATGAACGGGGGAGGGGCAGAGAGAGAGGGAGACACAGAATCGGAAACAGGCTCCAGGCTCCGAGCCATCAGCCCAGAGCCTGACGTGGGGCTCGAACTCCCGGACCGCGAGATCGTGACCTGGCTGAAGTCGGACGCTTAACCGACTGCGCCACCCAGGCGCCCCAACATTCTTATAAAATTTTGTTTTCTTATGATATTGGGATATCACTTATTATTATAATGAGATGGTCTTATGTTTATATTAAAATATGTATTCTCTTGTACTCTTAATAGTATAAGAAATACTCTGATATTAATATTTATAAATATTGATATTTATAATTTGCAAAGTGAGAGAACTATTTAAGAAAGCATGGCTTGAAACTTTTGCTTCCATCAGAACACATAAGTATGCAGGGCATTGTCACTCTAACACTAAATATGAGAACAATAAAGATAATTTACACATAGAAACATTTTAAGCCCAACTGAGATCTTAGGCTCCAAAGTGATATAATTACCTGAAATCCAAAATATGACAAATTCTTTCTGGCCAAGATGTAACACATAACTGTTTCAACTTTGGCAGTGCAGTGGATGGGGAGGGAAGTCACCATACATAGGAGAGAAAGAAGCAGATCAGCATTAACAACTTTTTCCAACTTTGAAGTACAGGGTTGAATTGCAATTTAGACTCTAGGAGTCCCAGACATGTGGTAAATCTGCATCCAATTGCTCTATTCCAAAGATCCTGTGCAGAATGCTCACGAGGGAGATTAGGAATTAGGTATAAAAACTCACAAACTGACTTCACTTCTATGAGGACTTTAAGAGACAAAACAGATGAGATGAACATAAGGGAAGGGAAACAAAAATAATATAAAAGCAGGGAGGGGGACAAAACAAAAGAGACTCATAAATATGGAGAACAAACAGAGGGTTACTGGAGGGGGTGTGAGAGGGGGTTGGGTTAAATGGGTAAGGGGCACTAAGGAATCTACTCCTGAAATCATTGTTTCACTATATGCTAACTAATTTGGATGTAAATGTTTTAAAATATAAAAAAAAATAAATTTAAATTAAAAAAAAAAAACTCACAAACTGGGATGGGCCCCTCTGACACACAGTCATATCAGTCATTCTGTATTCTGAGGGTGGAATAGAGAAATAAAGAATAAAGTAAATCCCTCCTGTACTACACATACTACAGTGAGTAAGAGGCAGTAAACATCCACCCTTATGGGAAAGACAGTGTACCTAATATCATGACTGGAATACTGATCCACTTTTATTTTTTTTAATTTTTTTTTTCAACGTTTATTTTTGGGACAGAGAGAGACAGAGCATGAACGGGGGAGGGGCAGAGAGAGAGGGAGACACAGAATCGGAAACAGGCTCCAGGCTCTGAGCCATCAGCCCAGAGCCCGACGCGGGGCTCGAACTCCCGGACCGCGAGATCGTGACCTGGCTGAAGTCGGACGCTTAACCGACTGCGCCACCCAGGCGCCCCATGATCCACTTTTGATTGTAAGTTTCTTTTGAGATCTGATGTTGGAATACAATGCAAATGTCTTAATCTCAGCGTGCCTCTTGAAAACCTCAATGCTTTGGTACCGCTCTTGCTAAAAGATTCTACTTGGATTGGCTCATAAAATTATACAGGGATGTTCATTACAACTCCTCTCTCCTCTCCTCTCTTTGTGATCAGGTTTGGATCTGGCTCAGTACACTAGTAAATCCCCATTACATAGTGTCTCTGTGAAAAGAAAATTATCCATAAGCACAACACTGTTCTCGGGTGCACTGCACAAATGAGCATTTTTTCTGCTGTGTACCTCAGTTACGTAGGCATGAAATAAAGATGTAGCCCGATTGCTCTGCATAATAGTAGGAGAGGGAGAAGAGAGAAGGAAGCAACAAATGTGAGTTTAATAAAGATGGCTTAGCCTTTTTGATGCATGATCTGACTCTATCCAAATGCCCCCCCCCAAATATTGAGTAAATCTAAAAAGAAATGAATGTTTTGTGTGAATATGTTTTGATTGAGAGAACAAAAGAAGGCCACTAAAACTCATGTGACTCTCAACACGGAGCAGAACAAAGGTGATGGTTAAAGAAGTCACCACCCAAGAAGGAGAGAAGGCCAGACGAATGGAAGCACTGAAAAAATTAGCACAAATCTTCAGGGGAGATTTGGATTTTTCTAGGCCATGAAATTGGTTGGGGGATTCAAGATTTTCTCTGGATCTCATATGCAACTAGTCTCCTGGTGCCAGCTTGGTTCTGCTTGCCTGTACAATTTCCCTTGCTCGTGCTAACGAAGGTTGAGAATCCTGTGCTATCAGTAACCTAGCCACACTCCATCCACACAATATTCTATTCTGTCATACATGTTGGTTTAAATGTAAATATGTAATTTTGGGGGATAAGAACATAAGCTCATGGTTAATGGATTTAGGCCAAATTTGATCATAAAATACCCCCCAATGCTAGAAATAAGTATAAGCGCAATGTGTGAGTGAAGGCCAAAATTTGAACACCCTATATTTAGTAGACTAGAGTGACAACAATAACTATGGAAATGTATGGATGACAAATACTTATGATTAAATATCTAGATGATTAGGTTTCAAAAGCTATTTATTTGACATGGAATTGGGGCTCGAATACCTTAAGAAGAAAAAAATATATATATAGGCTTGAGATCACTAAAGTTAAGATTAAGGGGGAAATGCAGGGATAATACAGTTCTTAATAGTAATAATCTAAGCCAGGTCTGATCTGGACAGTAACACTGAATAGATGGCAACTTTCTTTTTCTTTACTTTTAATTGGTGAATACTTTGCAGCCTGACATATTTTTAGTGTGCATATCTCTCATGTATTGCAGAACAGATAACAAGGATTGACAAGTTAAACTGAGGATCCATTTCTTTTATATTTTGCACTACAGCCAAAATATAATCATTTTACCATCTTAAATCAGCCTTTGCTTCTCTTGCAGACACACCTCCCCCAGGAGATCTTGAAAAACTTAAAAGCAAAATGATCAAATATGAAAACATATTACATATAGCCTACCTCAGCAATCACCTTTTGTGGCAAAAGAAACTAAGACAATGGAAAATTAAAATGATACGCTAGTTAGTGACAAAACTAATGAGACCACAGTATATATTTGCCTGTTCCCAACGTATGTGGTCACTAATGCCACGCAAATAAACCCTAGCAAAAATATTTTAATATCCTCAAATTTTATACTGTTAAAACTCAAAAATAGTTTTCAATACTATATCGATATCAAGTTTTCTATGAATGGAATTAAGCAGCGTATCACTAAATGTAATTTGTAAACTTCCTACTGTGAGAGTACACCTGACGTATTTTGAGAATTATATTTTTGATTTCCATTTATGAAGAATTTGGGCACATTTATCCAATTTAATATTATAATAGCTTATTTACCACTATCCAAGGGTCAATTCATTAATTACTCAGGGAAAAAATATTAAACTATTATTTTTTCTGCACCTCTTACCAGATAACTAGAAAAAAAGCTCTCAGCAAATCTTCTCTGCAGGTTTTGAATTTGGAACAATGCAATTGCCAATCTCCTTTTTATTTCCTTCTTCCCAACAAAACTCAAAACGAATAAACAAATACATATGGAGTAACACAAAGAAAAAGAAATACCTGATAGCCTACTTGTGTGTGTGTGTGTGTGTGTGTGTGTGTGTGTGTGCCCGCGTGTGTGTGTTTCTTCCTACTTTTACTTGCTATCTAGGTCTAGTCAGGCCAATAAATGGGGTAGGAGATGAGCTTCAATCTCTAAAGATAAGATTTCCATAATAAATTACTGATTTAACAAGGCAGAAGACATAAAGCGTGATCAAAAAAGAAGATCTGCACATTGACCCTTGTGATTACAGTGTAATTACAGTGATGTTTTGTTGGGAATACCTAATCTATCAACATGTCAACTTGCCACATCAAAAGGCGTATCATTAGTTTCCAATTCTTCCAGATATTTCAGAGCTACCCTGGAATTTGAAGCAACATGCCTTGACAAGCTAAGTAATACTGCCTACATTAGTGATAACACATTTTTCCCTTGGGGTAAAGTTCTAGCTTACAAGAACTGATAAAAGGAAATTATGACCTTCAGCCCTAAAATATGTATCCATTCTTGAAAAATAAAATTACGCAAATATTGATATTACAGTATGACCCTAAACCCTTTAGATATTATGTGCTATAAATAGAAATGAATATAGTATTCTGAAAAATAACAATAAATGCAACAAAAGCAAAAATAGTAACAAAAATAAAATATAAAGTAATTCCACATTAACTCAATTTTAAAATAAAATCAAGAGCAAAGGAGTCTTATTTAGTTGTACCTGCATGAAAAACCTTATTGTATCATATATGCTCCATAAATGTTTATTAAATAAAATAAATCTGTTGTATGTCTCTATCACTAAGATTGATATGAGATAATATTTTCCTTCAAAAGAAACTTCTAGGGGTGCTTCTAGGTGGCTTAGTCAGTTAAGCGACCGACTTCTGCTCAGGTCATGATCTCGCGGTTCGTGGATTTGAGCCCTGCTTTGGGCTCTGTGCTGACAGCTCAGAGCCTGGAGCCTGTTTCAGATTCTGTGTCTCCTTCTCTCTGCCCCTCCCCCATTAACACTCTGTCTCTCTCTCGCTTCAAAAATAAATTAACATTAAAAAAACCATTAAATGGAATTTCTATTATTAGAGAGAAGCTCATTCCATGTTGTGATGTAAGAAAAAAAAAGCAAAGTACATCTGGATTATATGCTTACTGCTAAGAAACTAAAAATCTCTATGATAATTTTGAAAGGATAAAGAGTAAGCCAATAGGGCCTCTGACTGTTCAAATTGTTACAGTTTGGCATCCAACACTGAAAAATAATTATAACTTACTCAAATAAGTTGAGAATATAAAAAGTTGTAAGAACAGGTTGATAATCAAATAATGAAAAGAAACATAAAAATTCCCAAAAAGTTTGAATTAAAATTTGACCATATTAAGACAGATTATGTTATAATGATATGTATATGCTATTACGCACAGGCATTTGGTTTCTTTTATTAATAATACATATAGTATATGTAACATGCAGGTGTATATATAGTATATATGCCATTTTTTCTAGCTAAGTTAGAGATATGTAAAGGGTAAGAGACCCAACTTGTTGAATGGAAAGGGGAGGATGGGACATAAATTTGAGTTCAGGTTTGTGGGATGGAGCAAACTAGTGAATTAGCCAAATGTCCCAAGTTGGAAATGAAATATACAAAGCTAGCTTCTTATATTCTGGGCTAAAAAACCTTTTGCACATTCTGATGCTAAGTAGACATACTGATATGATTAGTAAACTGGGGCCAAACACCCTCTATATGACTAAGTAAATGTGGTAAGAAGTAGACTAGAGTTCCAGGATGGAATAAATGCTCTGGGCTTGAGACATTTGAGTTCCAAATTACAAACAGTGACATTACAAAACAGAATTTCCCTGGCTATTTATTTAAGAATAACCATCAAACCCTAAATATAAACTAATATGGAAGGCTCAAACAATCCTTTATTTCCCGCAATAGAAATAAATTAAAATCATTCTAGACTTGCCAACTCAGAATCATTAAGTCAGTGTTCTATTTCTAAACATAGGTATTTCTATATGTCAGTAAGATTTAAATGACTATACAGATAAAAAAGAAATAAATCAGTCTGCCATAACAGTAGTAGATACAACATTAATCACACATTCATATATATTTTTAGTGTTTTAGTACTTCAGAGAGCTTGGACATATAATATTTATGATTTTTGAGAGATTTATTTATGTTTTAAGTCAATGTTTGCTTAAAATTATTTATGAACTTTTACCCATAAAAGAAGTAGCCAAAGAAGAACAGATCCAAAGCTTATAGAAAAAAAAAAGGGAATAATAAATATTAGAGCAAAAGTAAATGAAATAGAAACTTAAAAGAAAAAGGAATAGAAAAGATCAATGAAGGCAGGAGCAGGTTCCTTGAAAATATAAACAACATTGACAAACCTTTAGCCATATTCAACAAGAAAAAAAGGGAATACTCAAGTCAGAAATGGAGTAGATAACAAATGACACCACAGAATACAAAGGATTATAAGAGGATATTTTAAAAATTATATGCCAAAAATTGGACAAACTAGAAGAAATGAATAAATTCCTAGAAACACATAATCTTCTGAAACTAAATCAGGAAAACACAGAAAATTTGAACAGACCAATTACTAGTAATAAAACTTGAATCAACAATTAAAATAGAACAAAAAAACCTTCCAACAAACAGAAGAGCTAAGCCAAATGGCTTCATGGACGAATTCTACCAAACATGTAAAAAACAGTTAGTGCTTATTACTCTCAAATTATTCCAAGAAAGTAGAAGAGAAAGGTCAGCTTCCAAATTCATTATACAAAGCCCCATAACCCTGATATCAAAACCAGATGAAGCCATGAAAAAAAAAAAAAAAAAGAAAGAAAGAAAAGAAAAGAAAACTACAGGCCAGTATCTTTGAGGAACACTGATGCAAAAAATCTCAACAAAATATTAGCAAATTAAATTTAACAATATTTTAAAAAATCAGCATCATCAAGTCAGATTTACTCTAGGAATACAAGGGTGGTTCAGTATTTACAACTCCATCAACCTGATACATCACATTAAGAGAAGAGAGGATAAAAAACATATAACTATTTAAATAGACACACACACAAAAAGCATTCGACAAAATCCAAGACCTGTTCATGATAAAATTCTCCACAAAGTACAGTTAGAGGGAAGATACTTCAACATAAAAAAAAGGTCATATATGAAAAACTCACAGCTAAAATCATCCTTAATAGTGAGAAACTGGGGGCGCCTGGGTGGCTCAGTCGGTTGAGCATCTGACTTCAGCTCAGGTCATAAACTCATGGTTTGTGAGTTTGAGCCCCCCATCGGGCTCTGTGCTGCCAGCTCAGAGCCTGGAGCCTGCTTCGGATTCTGTGTCTCCCCGTCTCTGCCCCTCCCATGCTCATGCTCTTTCTCTGTCTCTCAATAATAAATAAACATTAAAAAAACTCTTTTAAATAGTGAGAAACTGAAACAAGACAAGGATGTCCACTCTCATCACTTTTATCTCACACAGTACTGGAAGTCCTAGCCATAGCGATCAGACAACAAAACAACAAAAAATAAAAGGCATTCAAAATGGTAAGGAAGGACTTAAACTCTATTTGCAATGACATGGTAGTATATATAGAAAACCCTAAAGACTCTGCCAAAAAATTATTGGAATAAATGAATATGGTAAAGTTGCATGATACAAAATTAATATACTGAAATCTGTTATACTTCTACACACTAAAAACAAAGTAACGGAAAGGGAAAGCAAAACAACATTCGTTTATAATTGCACTTAAATAATAAAATACCTAGGAATAAATTTAACCAAGGAGGTAAAAGACTTGCACTCTAAAAACTATAAGACATCAATGAAACAAACTGAAAGTGATACTAACAAATGGAAAAGTATTCTTGCTCGTGGACTGGAGGAGCAAATATTGTTAACATGTCCATACCACCCAAGCAATCTGCAGATTCAACGAATCACTAGCAAAATACCAACAACATTTTTTTGAGAGAGAGAGGCAGAGAGAGAGAGAGAGAGAGAGAGGGAGAGAGAGAGAGAGAAAATCTTAAGCAGACTCCATGATCAGTAGAGAGCCCAACACAGAGCTTGATCCCACAGTCCTGGGATCATGACCTGAGCTGAAATCAAGAATCAAACACTCAAATGACCGAGACAAGCAGGTGCCCCTAGCAACAACATTGTTAACAGAACTAGAATAAATAATCCTAAATTGTATGGAACCACAAAAGATCCTGAAGAGCGCAAGTAATCTTGAGAAAGAAGAACAAAGCAGGGAGTATCACAATTCAAGATTTCAAGATATACTATGGAGCTGTAGTCACCAAAATAATATGGTACTGACAGAAAAATAAGCACATGGATCAGTGGAGTAAGATAGAGAGCCCTGAAATAAACCCACAACTTTATGGCCAATTAATCTAGAACAAGGGACACAAGAACATGAAATGAGAAAAAGACAGTCTTGTTTCCCAACAAATGGTATTGAGAAAACGGAGTAGCTACATGTGAAAGAATGAAACCGGTCCACTTTCTAACACTATGCATAAAAATAAACTCAAAATCGAAAAAGGACCTGAATGTGAGACCTGAAATCATAAAACTCCTAGAAGAAATCATAGGCAGTAATTTCTTTGACATCCACCTTAGCAACATTTTTTTTAAGACATGTCTCCTTAGGCAAGGGGAAAAAAAGCAAAAACAAATGAGTGGGACTACACCCAAATTAAAAACTTTTGCACAGCAAAGGAAAACATTGCCAAAATGAAAACAACCTACTGAATGGGAGAAGATATTTTAAAATGATATATTCAATGTGGGGTTAATATCCAAAATATATAAAGAACTTACACAACTCAACCCTAGGAAAATCCTGTTAAAAAATGGGCAGAGGAGCTGAATAGACATTTTTCCAAAGAAGACATACAGATGGTCAACAGACCCATGAAAAGCTTCTCAACATCACTTATCATCAGGGAAACAGAAATCAAAACCAAATGAGATACTACTTTTCACCTGTCAGATAGCTGATATGAAAAAGACAAATAACAAATGTGAGCGAGGGTGTGGAGAAAAGGCAGCCCTTGTCCACTGTTGGCGGGAATGTAAACAGGTGCAGCCACTGTGAAAAATAGTACAGTGATTCCTCAAAAACTTGAAAACAGAAATACCATATGATCCAGTAATTTCCCTACTGGATATTTATGCAAAGAAAATAAAAACACTAATTTGAAAAGATTTATGTACCTTATGTTTACTGCAGCATTATTTATAATAGCCAAGACATGGAAGCAACCCAAGGGTCCATGGATAGATGAGTGAATAAAGAAAAAAGTGGCATATATATATCGTGGTATTCGTGTGTATATACAATGTACACGCTACATTACTACCAAATTAGCAGTTTTAGCTTTTTCTCTCACTATTTATTTATACTACTTATTAAAAAGTCATTTTTTGTTGTTGTTGGCTTGGGTGTAAAACGAGATTCAGGTTTTCAGATTTGATTTATTTTCAGTGTCATGTTTCATTCTCACACGATGGTGTGATTGACACTTCCTCCTCGACAAAGGAGTCTGAGATACAAAAGCCAATATGATATACAAGACTTGTGGCATCCATAATTTTGATATCATTCCCTCTGCTTCTTCTGAAAATTTCCAGAGAAAAAACTGTTAACATGACAGTGATAAATCAATAAATCATTTGGACCCACTTTATATTTTTGCCATTTTTGTGTACAGTTTTTTTTTTTTAAATTATTGTGTGAAATACAGATTTACTGGTAAAATAATTATGTATCAATCCTTTGACCGTATTTAAGGTTAATCATCTCTGGAGCTCACCAAGTCCTCAGTTGTAAACATTCAAACCAATTTTTGATATCTTTGTTTTTCTCTATGATTCTTTAAAATCTAACCATTATCTTTATTATACAAATAAAGACAATGAAACCTGTATTGAGTTAACAATCTGTAGGGGTGCCCCTGTGGCTCAGTTGTTTAAACATCTGACTCTTGATTTCGGCTTAGGTCATGAACTCCTGGTTTGTGAGTCTGGGCCCCACATTGGGCTCTGTGCTGACAGTGCGGAGGCTGCTTTGGATTCTCTTCTCTCCCTCTCCCTCTGCCCCTTCCCCACTCATGCTCTTTCTCAAAATATATAAATACACTTAAAAAAAATCCAATCTGTCTATATTCACTATAGCTACGGGTATTGGACTCTAGGTCATAACCCAAGTTGTCTGAGTTGCAGTGTTAATAATTCACACTAAGTAGGCCAAAACTATTTGGACTATTTTATTCAAAGCAATTTCTACAGTGAGATTCATGACTGTTTCAACTTTCTAACATTGTATTTATTTTCAGTCTCAGTAACATTAATGGAGTTCATTGCTTTTAATGATGTGAGGGAAATTAATTAAGCAATTTATGTTAGTCGGACATAGAAAATAACCTCATTAAGAAAATGCCACAGAGTAAATATGGCACAATATAAAGTGAAGACTATCTAAGGATAGAAATGTTGCTTAACACACTCTTGAAGACTGACTGTAAGCTACACAAGGCATCATTTCACCATAGCCAAGGAGGAATCAATATCATATTTTTCAAACTGTATTGAAGAAATACTACAGAGTTATACTAAGATGTATCTCCTTCGATATTTCAAATAATTTTTGGATCATCACAAAATCTATAGACTCATTCGAGAGTCTGCCAAGTTTCAGCTATGGCTAATGTTTAAAAGTTCTATAAAGATGGATAAGAAGAGATGTTTGTTAGTGGATAAGAAGAGATGTATGCCAATGGTTGTTAGCTTTTGATGTTGACAAATTTCTTGTTACTTTAGGATGGGAAAAAAAAAAGCTCAAAGATCCTCCTGGGTAATATCACCTCACAAAGTACAATAATAAAGACTAGATTACTATATTAGGTATTGTTTGACAATTTTAATACACTTGCTACTACATATTGTCTGTCTTACAGAATTATCTTACCACTTCTTACCCAGAGAAATTAAATATTTCATTTAATCTTATGTAACATGTTAAACAATACGCTTACCTGCTCTTCTCTCCCTTATAGGAAGCATGTCAATCCATTTATTTGACAGATACCTCAAAATATATTTAAAATGCTTCTTCAGGATATGATTAAGATGATGAAAACAATGATAATAATCTTACTCTCTTGAAATCTCATCCTACAT
This sequence comes from Herpailurus yagouaroundi, assembly GCF_014898765.1. NCBI lineage: Eukaryota > Metazoa > Chordata > Mammalia > Carnivora > Felidae > Herpailurus > Herpailurus yagouaroundi. Next base: position 71,025,282 of record NW_024412391.1, read on the forward strand.
GAGGACGAGTTCTACATTTGGTGTGATGGTTAAAACTTGTGAGCAGTTTAAATTATCCTTTTAATAATTTGGATTATTAAATGTGTTTTGTGTTAACCTTTAGTCAAGCAATTAAATGTGTTTTGTGTTAACCTTTATAGCAATATGATTATAATGACAACATACATCAATGCTTATTAAGTACTAGACTTTAATCTTAAGAACTTTTTGTACACTTTATGCATATTACTTAACCCCCACTATAACTTAGTACTTTGCTGCTATTATGTGTATTCATATTTTATAAATCTAATTCTCTGGATATAAAGGAGAATGTAAATAACAGACAATAACTACATGTAACTCTATGTATAGTCACAAACGTTATAAGTCTCATTCTTTATCTTAAGAGTAACTATTCTTTATCCCATTACTAACAAGAGCAATGAAGAGTTTCATCCTGGGTGGATGACAGAGGTCAACTTTTGGAAACATTATGCCTGCCTCCTAAGGGAAGACACGTTTTGAGTAGCTCTTTGTCTGAACTGTCTTAGTGGTCCAGGGAGAGGTAGTGGTTATGGGGACTAGAGAGGAAACGAACACTGGTAAGTGAGGGATGCACAGTATGAGGATTCACTAAACGTGTGTGTCTGTGTACTTACACAAGCTTTGAGAATGATAAATGTCAAAAAATGATGCCATAATACCTGGCTATCTTAACTGAATGGATATGGGGAATATTTATTTAAACACACCACTCTGAAAGGATGCTAGGTTCAGCCTTAGATATGTTGATTCTCAATTACTTTTGAGATATCCAAAAGGGGACACAAAGCAGCTGTTGAATATAGGCCTGTGGGGTGGTGAGCAGATATATAATATTTTACACCAAAGAAATTAATTATATCCCTCAGAGAGAAAATGTGAAACAGAGGGGGGCCCAAATTAGCTGTGTGGTGCATCAATACCTATAATAAATTGGTGTACTATGGTGAGTCAAAAAAGACACTTAGAAAGAAGAACTAATAGGAGGAAAACTTGAAATGCTTATTTTCATTAAAATCGAAGGACGACAGCGATTACAAAGGGAAGAAATGGTTACGCAGAGATAACTTGAAACGGAAAAGAAATGCTATTTCCTTGTGAAGAATAAGAACTGCTTGGCTGGAATAATGGGACCAGAAGCTAAACCTCCTTGGGTAGGTATGGGACAGGACAGGGTGAATGAAGAGACAGATGGTCACTACAGTGAGTGCCTTTTGTAGAAGTTTGGTTTGGAGGAGGAAAGACCTTTACCTTCAGTGGAATGGAGGGTTAGGTGTGAAAATTAGATTTTTTAAGATTAGTAAAAAACAAAGATGAAAATTGTGAATAATACAAGCGCCCCTGAAAATAGAGGGATTGAGGGGGAAAAAGGTATATCTCTACAACGGACTGTTCTGCACCTGTTACAAAAGTTTTTAAAGCCGTTTTATACATATACATAAAGAAAATGCAAAATAAGATCTCATTTGATAATCTCATTAAATAGCTATATATGTATGGGGTGCCTGGGTGGCTCAGTTGGTTAAGTGTCTGACTTCAGCTCAGGTCATGATCTCATGGTTTGTGAGTTCAAGGCCCACATCCAGCTCCATCCTGACAGCTCAGAGCTTGCAGCCTGTTTTGAATCCTGTGTCTCCCTCTCTCTCTGCCCCTCCCATGCTTACACTCTGTCTCTCTCAAAGTAAACATTAAAAATTAAAAAAAAAAGCTGTATACGTATGTACAGAGCTGAGGATTTTGTGGAGTGATATACAGCATTGGGTGGAACCAGAAAGTAAAGTGAGGTATTTTATTTCTTTAAATATTACGTTTCATTGAAATATAATATGTATTCAGAAAGTACCCAAATCATAAGCGCATACTTCAATATTTGTCTCAAAGTAAACATACCCTTTAATCACTAATCAGATCAAATTATTGAATATTACTAACAATTAAATTCTCTCATGCTTCTTTTAGTAACTACGTATCAAAACTCAGGACCCTGACTATTATTACCACATAATCTCACCTTATTTCCCTCAACATTATGTCTGTAGATATTAATTAGTGCTGCATTAATGTAAATGTATTTCTCATTGTTATACAATACAGTAAAATGTATTTCTCATTGTTATATAGTATAATGTTGAATTAAATCAACATTAATTCCTATTTATTTAAAAGCCACTTAATTCTAATGAAATGTATCTTTTCCCCTACTTCAGATGCTTTTAGGATTCATTTAGGTTTTTAGCATTTTCAATTCTGATGTTGCTGTATTGAACTGGCATCTAAAAAGCAATCAGTTTAATGCTCTGGTTTCTCTTCAGATCGCATAAATCTTTCGCCTTTTTTAAAAAGCAATCAGTTTGGGGCGCCTGGGTGGTGCAGTCGGTTAAGCGTCCGACTTCAGCCAGGTCATGATCTCGCGGTCCGTGAGTTCGAGCCCCGCATCGGGCTCTGGGCTGATGGCTCAGAGCCTGGAGCCTGTTTCCGATTCTGTGTCTCCCTCTCTCTCTGCCCCTCCCCCGTTCATGCTCTGTCTCTCTCTGTCCCAAAAATAAATAAACGTTGAAAAAAAAAAAAAAGCAATCAGTTTGTATTTTGAGAAAAAGTTGTCATTAAAAATATTCGGGAGAGCTGCTTTGCTGGAACAATAGGTCTGGATGCTAAACTGATGTTTACAGCAATTATTGCAACTGTGGCTAATGTCTTCCTTGACTTTGAACATTCAACCATTATTTTTTATTATTTTATTTTATTTTATTTTATTTTATTTTATTTTATTTTATTTT
>NW_024412391.1:71028092-71042379 GCF_014898765.1 Herpailurus yagouaroundi
TTATTTTATTTTATTTTATTTTATTTTATTTTATTTTATTTTATTTTATTTTTAAACATTTTATTCATTTTTGAGAGCCAGAGTGTGAGCAGGGGAGGGGAAGAGAGAAGGAGACATAGAATCAGAAGCAGGCTCCAGGCTCTGAGCTGTCAGCATAGAGCCGGATGTGGGGCTTGAACTCACGAGCTGTGAGATCCTGACCTGAGCCAAAGTTGGACACTTAACTGACTGAGCCATCCAAGTGCCCCTCAACCATTATATTTTAAAGAACTGACTGCATTTTCCAAAATGCAAAAATGTTTTTTCAAAAATTTTAGTTGCAAGTATTTTCCAAAAAAACCCCCAAAACCCTTTTAAATATTCCTTTTTTTTCCATTTCTAGATTTCCACCTTACATATATTAGACTTCTTCACAGAACCCAATCTAATTCATGGTTTTTGTTGTAATTTATCCTTTTAAATCTCTATACTGCTATCTGTGAATCTTTTACTGACTGCATTTTGCTTTTTTAACCCTCCTTCAGGTGGATGCAAGCTGCTGATAAACCCATTTATTGAATTCTTAGCATCAGCTATTATATTTCTCAGTTCTAGAATTTCAGCTTCATTCCTATGTGATTTTGTGCGTTCTGCTCAAATGATCTCTTTTATCATCTATTTCCTTGACAATACTATTTGAATGTCAGATGACCACCTGGATTATCCGTATGTTTGTTTCTATTATTTATTTGGTCTACTTTTTTTAAAATCTATTTTTCTATTCCTGTGATTTTTAATTGAATATCAAATATTTTGTGTGAAAATCTTCAAAGGCTTCAAATACCTACCAAGCAGTTATTTTGGAAGCCGATCTCCATCAATCAGGATTTGGGATGAAATGGGGTGAGATTTCAATTATTGATGCCTGATCCAAAGCTGATTCACAATTGTTCCTAGGATGTCTCTTTTATGATTCCAGCTAAGATCTTAAAGAGTTAAATTGGTCATCCTCGTGGTGGAATGTAATTCTACTCTGTTCGTTTTCACGCACCAGCGCTGAGATTGCTAAACGCTAAACGCCATTTAGGTTCTCAGACTCTGGGTTGCTGCTTCTCGTTGGCTTATGACCTTGAAAGAGAGCTTTAATCTTAGTAACCTGTTTCCTGTATTTTCCTTTTCACTTAGATCTTGACCCTTCCATCCCTAGGTGACTTGGTATCACAGAAATTCAATTTCTACCTCTTGAATCCTAAGAGACTGCTAAATCTTTGTTCACCAGTTGCTCAATGTAGACTGCTTACAAATTACAGCCTTGGAATATGAAGTTCCCCTTAATGACTACATTTTTTTCTACCTAGAATATTGACTCTTTAAAGCCTACCAACCTTGGAAGCTCTCTAATGCTTTTATATAGAATTTTTTTATGTCTTATTTAGATTAGCTACTCATTATTAGAGAAGTGTTGTTTGTATAAGATACACCATAATATGCAGGGGAATTGTTGTTCTGTTTGTTGTATATCCTTCTTGAATGTTTACACTGACCTTTTATAATTTTCCATTCAGGAAATAATTTTTAAAATTCTGGGGTATAGAATTAGAGTATCGGGGATGTGTACATGTGTCTATGTGTGCATGTGTATCTGTGTTTGCATGTTAATTCTGAAGTATAATAAATATAAATATGTCTCCTATGGGAACATTGAGCAACAGCAACAAAAATTGTCTTTAATTATCTATCCATATATCTATGTCTGTATCTATATAATTAATTAGTTTCTAAAAGCTCAATAGTTGAGTTTTCTCTTTTTTATTTCTTCCTTCTATTACACCTATTGTTTTCATAGTTATATTAGAGCCAAAATAATTAAGATTTAAGCTTAATTTTATTTTACATAGAATTAAAATTACCTTCTTTTTACTAATTAGTCATATAATTCTTAAAATTCGAAAATAGTTTACTGGTAAGTTAGTGATCATACCAATGATATAATTCAGAAACCATAAAAACCCACACGTTGTACTGTGACATTAATAAAGATTTTGTTATTGCTTTTAGGTAAGTTTGCAAGATCTACATGAAATCTGAAGTTAAGAAATGTACCATTTATCTAGTGTTCAAATTAAATGATAAAACAAAATATTTGAATAATTGAATGTATAAGTATCATATAAATGTAAATATATGAAATCATACGTAGTAAATATATAATAAGGAATAAAAAAACTTCCTTAAAAATTATAGCTACTGCTGCTGTAATATCTTGCAAAAGATTACGTGATTTGATTTGAAACTGAGAAGAACAAGTGACAATATTCATAAAATAATTTGCTAGACCTAAAAACATTTTGGAGTATGAAAATCAAAATATTTCTAGCAGCATCTGTTTTTACAATGTAGTCCTTTTTTCTTAAGTTCTTTAAATACGTTATAAAAACAGATGCTGCTAATAAATCCATTATCATTAAGGTAAGTTAAATTTCTATATTTAAAACTATTTTTCCAAAAAATTAAATCGAATCCAAACACTGATCAAAATACAAAATTTCAATCATTAAGTATGTTGTTCAATTTTTTTTTTAATTTTTTTTTCAACGTTTATTTATTTTTGGGACAGAGAGAGACAGAGCATGAACGGGGGAGGGGCAGAGAGAGAGGGAGACACAGAATCGGAAACAGGCTCCAGGCTCTGAGCCATCAGCCCAGAGCCCGACGCGGGGCTCGAACTCATGGACCGCGAGATCATGACCTGGCTGAAGTCGGACGCTTAACCGACTGCGCCACCCAGGCGCCCCTGTTGTTCAATTTTAATTTTTGAATTTTTGAAAGCCTATTGCTGCTATTTTCGGCATAAAAAATATTTGTCTTCACAGAGATTATGGCTTAGTGATTAGAGCTATAATCCAAGGGATACAAATTGTGAAACATATTTTTGGCTGTGTCTACAATCTGATGAATGCAACTTTACTAGCTTCATAATCCATGAGAAAATTCTTTTAGTCACCAAATTTATTTGATTTCAAACTCTGAATATGATATTGCCATTTGTTACATCCTGATTAAATGATAAATCTACATATGATAAAATATATTTAGGCTTTTTGTTTGTTATAGTCAACTATATGTCACACTTGTTAGCTCATTTACTAAATATCCATGACCACCCACGATATGTCATGTTAGGATGGTCTTAGGTAAGCATATGTCAGGTTTGGGATAGTCCCTAAATTTAAGAAGGTAGTGGAATACTGATGTGTGAATGAATATATTTAGGCCTAGGTTAAAGGTAAAATGACAAATGATTCAGGAAAAGTTGGCACACAATCAAAAATGGTCAATAGAAATGGTCATGAATGGGAATGGTCGACCAGGCAGCTCCAAGGTCATGTTCTTCAAACTGAGATATCAAGTGAAAATTGTCAGAACCAACTTTGTCAGAAATCTGAAAAATAATAAAAGATTTATGGCAAGAGAGTAAATGCTAAATGAAGAAAAAGCCTATTTTAAAACGGTTGGAAAGCTTTACAGCATTTTTACTTGTCCTAGCTCTACCATCTACCCTTACTTGATCGGAATCAAAGCAGCAGCGGCTCATGTTGCTAGTGGGGGCCCTTGGTCCTTGGTTCCAGATAGAACAGAGAAGATCATATTCTCAAAAACTGTGTCTGTGTTTGTCTAGGGCCATACTGTTTTACCTACCTAGAACTTTCTTAGGAGAGAACAATGGTTATTCCTCATTCCTCAAAAACATGGTAACATAAATAAACAAATCACTGCAATCTGGGCAGAAGTTCACAGTTGAAGCAAACAATAACCGTGCCCAGAGTCTTAGAGGACAAAGTTGAGAGAGAGTTTCTTTAGGCAATTAGGATATTGAAGACATGATGTATACCAGAGAATTTGGAAATCATGCATATGTCCTGGGCAGAATACAGACACTCAGAGAGACCTGAGTTGTCCTTAAGCTTTCACCTCTGGTTGAACGTTAAGCTCAGTGAAAGCAATAAGCCTGAGGCCATTTTACGTGGCCTGGCTAAGCATTGAAGGACTGCCCCATCTCAGAGCCACGTCGCAAATACTGAGAGACTGTTTTTCTCATTTTCCTTTTCTTTCTTTGTCTATCATTTTCTATTTTATTTTGACTCCAGTTGTCAAAGGAAGTGCCTGTCAAAACACTAGCTGACCCTGAGCTACAGGAACAGAAACTTCAGAGACTATGCGATAAAGAGTGCAGATATTCCAATGACAGCAACAAAAAAACCCAACCACCAAAAGTGTAAAAAGATAATTGTGAACCCAGCTAAAGGGAGGGAGTAGTCACATATAATAGATCCTTAAAAAGATGAACAGCAAATATTTCGGCAGAAATCACAGAGGCTAGAGATAGCGGGAGAACATATTTGAAGTCTTGAGAGACTAAAAATTGTCAACCAAAATTCTATGTCTGGCAATATTCTATGTCAGAATCTTCTTTAAGAGACAAAGAAGAATAATATATAGTGATAAAAGGATCAATTCATTAAGAAGATAAAATAATTATAAACATATGTGTACTAAATAACAGTCCCAAAACATATTAAGTAAAACTTGATACACTTAAGGGGCGCCTGGGTGGCTCAGTCGGTTAAGCGTCAGACTTCGGCTCAGGTCATGATCTCGCAGTCCGTGAGTGCAAGCTCCTCGTCGGGCTCTGTGCTGACAGCTCAGAGCCTGGAGCCTGTTTCCGATTCTGTGTCTCCCTCTCTCTCTGACCCTCCCCCATTCATGCTCTGTCTCTCTCTGTCTCAAAAATAAATAAACGTTAAAAAAAAATTGATACACTTAAAAGAAGAAATAGTTTGATGATAACAATTGGGTACTTCAGTATTCTCTAAGATAGACCATATGTCAGATCACAACACAATTCTCAATAAATATAAACAGACAGAAATCACGCAAATTATTTTGTCTCATGACCAGCATGTAACAAAACCAGAAATCACTGCCAGACAAAAACGTCATGAGAAAACCACAAATAATACTAATAAATGTAATTATAAAAATCCTCAATAAAGTGCTAACAAACCAAAGTTACCGTCATCTTAAAATTATTATATATCTTGTCCTAGTGAGATTTTAGCCCAAGAATGCCAGGGTGGTTCAACATACAAAAATCAACCAATGTAATACATCACATTAATAGAATAAAGGGGAAAAAAACAAGAAAACATGCAACATGATTGTCTTAGTCAGATTTCTTTGGAAAACAGAAGCAAAAGAATATATATGAGATTAATTATAAGAACTGACTCACTTATGGAGGCCAAGAAGTCCCACGATCTGCCGTCAAGCTGCAGAACCCAGGAAGGGAGTGGTATAATTAGTTGGAATCTGAAGGCCTGATAACTGAGGGGTGATATGGAGCCCATAATGCAAGCACTAGTCTGAATCTGAATACCCAAGAATTAGGAGTGCCAATGTCTGAGGACAGGACAAGAAGGATGTCTCAGCTCAAGAATGAGTGAATTCATCCTTCTCCTCACCTTTTTGTTCTAACAGGACCTCAACAGGTTGAAAAATACCACTTTTAGAAGGTGGTGATATTCTTTACTCAGTCCATTGATTCAAATGCTAATTTCTTCCAGAGACACACTGCCAGACACATCCAGGAATAATGTTTACCACCTATGTGGGCATTGTTTAGCTGAATCAAAGTAACACCAAAAATTAACCATCACAATAATTATATCAATTGATGCAGAAAGGTCGTTTGAAAAAATGCAAATGCATTCATAATATAAGCATTCAACAAACTTGGAATAGAAGGAAAATTCTTTCCTGACAGAGGGCATTTATGGAAAGCCTATATCTGCTATTTCTCTGTATTGAAACTGAAAGATTTACTAAGATCAGGAAGAAGATAAGAACAACCCCTTTCACGACTGCTATTCACCATTGTAACTGCAGTTCTGGCTTGAGAAATTCAGCAGGAAAAAGAGATAAAAGGAATCAAAATTAGAAAGGAGAAAGTAAAATCAATTGCAGATAACATAATTTGATATGTATGAAATCCTAAGAATCCACAAAAAGAGCTAATAAGAAAATTCAGTTAAGTATAAGACACATGATCATCACCCAAATATTAGTTGTTATTTCTGTACCCAAGCCAGAGACAATCCAAAAAAGGAAATTAATAAAATGATTCTATTCACAGTAACGTCTACAAAACTCAAATACTTAGGACTAAATTTAACCAGAGTAGTGAAGCATTCATACACTTAAAGGTACAAAATATTGCTGAAAGAAATTAAAGAAGATTTGAGTAAACAAAAGCCATGGATTGAAAGACTTAATACTGTTAAGGTAGAAACAGTACCCGGTACAAATCCCTATTAAAGTTTCAACAGCTTTTTTCTTTTCAGAAATGGAAAAGCTAATTCTCACACTTACATGGAATTGCAGGAGGCTTCTAAAACAAAACTATCTAGAAAAAGAAGAAAAAGTGGGAGGACTCATACTTTCAGATTTCAAAATTTACCACAAAGTTATAGTTATCAGAAGCATGTGTTACTGGCATAAAATAGGCATATAGACCGATGGAATAGAATTGGGAATCCATAAAAATATCCATACATTTATGGCCAATTCAGCAATGGTTCTACAACCATTCACTGAGTTAAAAATAGTCTCTCCAACAAATTGTGCTGGGACAATTGAATATCCACTGAATTGGACCCCTATCTCACAGCATATACCACATTTAACTCAAAATGGATCAAAGACCTAAATGTACCAGGTAAAATGGCAAAATTCTTACAAGAAACATAAGAGAAAATCTTCACAACCTTGGGTTTGGCAACAGATTCTGAGATGTGATACCAATTGTTCAAGCTTAACATGTACAAACCTTTTTTAAGGGATTGATGAAACTATTCTCAAAGTTGACATAAGGGATGACTGAAGAACATTGTGTATGTATTAAATGTCACTAATTTTACCCATTAAGATGGTTATACTTGTTTTCAATAAATTTTACCTCAATACCAATATATATGTATCTCATGACCCAGATTGGGTTGCCTACATACATATATATATACATATACATACATATATGTATATATATATATATATACACACACACATGTGTATATGTATATACACATATATACATGCATATGTATATGTACGTGTATATGTATATATACACATATATGTATATATACACATGTGTATATGTATATACACATATATATGTATATATATATACATGTGTATATGTATATACACATATATACACATATATATGTGTATATATATATATAGTCAACCCAATCTGGGTCATGAGAATAGAACAGGAAAATGCTTGATTTAGTAGACATGTCTTAGCTAAACCCTGAAAAATGAGATGTATAGTAAAATAAAGGAAAGAGGAAAGAAAGGAAGTACAAGTGGAGAAACGATAGTGTAAAAGATTTCTGGTCAAGAGATCACCATGTGATAATGCACAGAGGTCAGAAACAACATATAATATTAAAAAATGGCAAATCAGTCTTAGGGAAAAATAACAATTGTGAAAAATCCAACATGTCTTCTGCACATGCAAAAGAGTCAGAATCTACCTTTAATATCTAGAAGTCACTGATCACTGGTAGTGGTATAAAGAAAAACCATAGTGAAATTTGCCTTTCATTGAGGTTACTATGGAAACAGGGAGGCTAGGGTATTAGAAAGGAGCAATTTTGGAGTTAATGAGAATAATTTCATTAGTTTGTGTGAGAGACAAAATGATAAAGGTCTAAACTGTAGCAGGAACTGTGGAAATTTCCTCATTATTTGATCATGGGAGTCACCTGTCATCGATAAACGTGATGTTTTAGGACTTAGCTGGCAGGAGTATGAATTTGAAGCTAGAGGCAAAGAGAGACTATGATGGTGTTTTTGAGATGGGGATAAGAATTGGTGTGACGTAAATAAATAAGAAAAGGACAGATGTAAAGGATATTTCAAGGGGAGAAAAAAAAAACCTGCTTGGTGATAGAGAATTTGAACAAGGAGGTAAATAAAAAGTCAGGGACTCCTTCAAACTCTGGTTTGTAAAACAAGAAAAATGATGATACATTTAATGTGGGGTGGAAGTGAAATTTTAATTGTTTAAGCTAAGGAATATATTTTTTCCTCATTACCTATCTTCCAATTTTAAAATCAAACGCAATGCTGTGAAAAAAAGATCATTTGTTTAGATCCTTAATGACTGATCTTGAGGAAGTTGTTTATCCCTTGGACTTCTCTTTTCTACCTATAAAATAGATTCAAAATTAAAATTTCTGTCTTTCAGAGATGAGAGGATGAGGGGTCATGTCAGTAAGTTATATATAACAAATACAATAATAAGTGCTAGCTAAAACGAAAGGCATTATTATTATTATTATTATTATTATTATTATTACTCCCAAAGGGCCATTATTTAAGATTTAGAAACAGGAATAATGCTGCAAAATATTTACAGCAGGAAAATTCCTCATATTTGTCTTTGAATCATTTAATTTTTTTTTACTCTTGGATACTTCCTCATCATAGCTTTTATCATTTTTAGAATTCTTTTTCACTTCCTAAGTATTATGTTCTTAATGAAACTTTGCTAAGAATAGTTACAAAATTTATGTTAAGATTTATGATCAAGTTGTCATATATTTTAATTTTATCAATCTTATTCTAAATCCCTGTGTTGGATAAGACAATGAAATTTGAGGTGATATTCAACCACCATTGGTCATATGTAGGCTTTTAACAGTATGCAAATGCATCGTCCTCATTTATATTTAGAGCTTCATTGGTAGTAAAAATCGAATTTTACATGTTCATTGAAAAGACTATGACTAAAGAGGGAAGAAGACTCCACATAATTTGACAAATCCTATTTTGAAATGACAGTATTAGGGTTTTCTTGCACTGTGAGTTGCATTTTAATTCACTAAAATTAAAAGTAATAATCAGTGAATATTATAGCAATTTAATATAAAGGCTACGATATACATATTTCATATAGCCTTTTAGATGCTTAACAAAGACTTAATTACCATAATAAAATCCATTTTTTTCTCCCAGAGAAAAAGGTAAAAACTAGAAAGGGTAAGTAGTATGGTCAATTGCCAATTGACTTATGGTCACTTGCAAAGGACTACATTAAAATCAAATATTTGGCTCTGGCATATTAAGCTCCCTGGATACTGCTAGATGACCTTTAAGACAAATCCAAAAACTACTCAAAGATTTTGCTTTAAAATTCAAAACAGAACATTATTAATGTGCAACTGCTTCCAAATTTCACTGGTCATATATACTAGATGGAAAATATGGTATAGAATAAAAAGTTTCACCTTAATCTTTTCTATTTTGTGTAAAAAAGAAAATATAATAGTTAAGCTTAAATGTCATGTTTAAAAATAACACTTAGTATTTTGAGTGATAAAAATGGAATTGCAAACATACCCCCTGCCAGAGCATTTCTCTGGTAATAGAGAAGAATTACTGCCATGAGGGTCATATTCTTCTGAAGAAAATCTGATTCCTATATCGGGACCAATTCATTTTCCCCAATCAAGTAAGAAAATTTTACATGTGTGGAGAATATATTACTAGGAACTGGTTTAAATCACGACTTACAATCCAATAAAACACATTTGATTTTTTGCATTTTATTCTTTAAGTTTCTTATTTATAATCCGTAACTAGAAGGCAAAAATGATATTAACGAATTTCAGACCAATTCTGTTTGCTGGCATGTTTTATTATACCCTCCACAAGTTGATAAATGACACCCCTGTCAATTTAAAATGAAATTAAGTAGATATATGGTGGCCACCAAATTATTGTTATATATAATCTTCCTTTGATTTACATAAATTAGAGTGTTCAGGCTGATTGAAACATATTTGTACCGAGCTGCTGCAAGATTACATTATTAATACACTGCTTTAATTTTTGTGTAACCATAATGGTCAAAACTAATTTTGAATATGCATTTTAGTTTTTCTGTACGGTTGTGGAGATACACACACACACACACACACACACACACACACACACACACATCTCCATCCATCCATCCATCCCAGATGACCTTGGAAAATGTCAGCTGCAGTTTAAGACTTAAAAATAACTATGATTTACATGTTAAGTGCTCTAGTGGAAAAGGTGGACTTTTCAAGGTCAGATAAGTAATTTTAATAAAGAAGAAAATGATAACAACCAAGTGGGAATGCTAGAAAAAAAAAAAACAGAAACAAGCAGGAAATCAATGGACTCAAAACAGTCTAATATATATAATTGAATAAATATAATTATATACACATAGTTATATATAATATCTATAATTGAAATCTCAGAATAAGAGAAAGAAAAGGACAAAATGTTTGCAAAAATAGATGGCTTTTACAAAATTAATAGCAGACAGACTCACAAAACCAGAAGCTCAGATAACTGCAAACAGGATTAAAAAAACAAACAAAACAAAATACATAAGCATATCTAGGCATATCATATGTAACCTCTCACAATCCAAGTAAAAGAGAAAATCTTTATGACACACATAGAAAAGAAACACATTACATACAGATGAATTGAAAGATTATAGATTTTTCATTTACCTATGATACACGCAGGAATATGTTGCCAGCCGACTTGGACTACTGGAAATACTAGAGAAGGTTCTTAAGCAGTAAAAATTGTATAAGAGACAAACTTGGATCTGTGCAAAGAAATTACGAGTGTTAGAAGTGGAATGATGGGACGTAACTACAAATTTCCTTTTTTTTTTCTTCATTTTCAATACATGGAAAGACAATTCACTCTCTAGAGTAAAATAGTCATGTTTTGGTGTGTATTTATAGCACAAGTATAATTAAAATGTGTATGAAGAATACTACAAATGTTGTAAAGAAAGAATTAAGATTATATTGTAAATGGCTTAAATTATAACGAAGTGGTGATATAAGGTCATATGATGGCAGACTGTGATTAATAAAGAAGTAAATATCAAAGAAACCACTAAAAACTTTTAAAAAGAATAAGATGATGGGAGTTAAAATAAAATGCTAACAGTTAAAAGTAGGTAATGAAAACCTAACGATGAACTGATGGAACAGATAGAAAACAGCTGCAAGATGGTGGACTTTAATGCAACCACATCGGCATTAAAAAAAGTATAATAGATTATGAAAACCTGTTAAAACACAAAAATCAGATTAGAAAATAAAGAAGTGAAGCCTAACTACGAGTGTCTATACACGCCCAACACAACACATACTTCAAATATAAAGGGGTTAGTGTAAAAAGTTGGAAAATTACATCCAAAGAAAACAGTGATCCAGAGAAAATGGAAATAGTTATACTAACATCAGATTAAATGGGCTTCAGCACAGAAATATTCCCAAAGATGAAGAACAGTAGATGATGATAAAGATATAAATTATTTAACAAACCATAACAACCCTAAATGTGTATGATTTAACAACAGAGCTTCAGATAACCTGCAATGATACAGAAAATATGAAAATTAGTATCAACCAACTTGATGTAATTGACATGTATAACGTTTATTTATTTTTGAGACAGAGAGAGACAGCATGAACGGAGGAGGGTCAGAGAGAGAGAGAGAGACACAGAATCCAAAACAGGCTCCAGGCTCTGAGCTGTCAGCACAGAGCCTGACATGGGGCTCGAACTCATGGACTGAGAGATCATGACCTGAGCCAAAGTCAGATGCCTGAGCCACCCAGGCACCCCAATGTAATTGACATTTAGAAAGCCCCGTAAGAGCACAGTAAATATTTCTTCAAGCGTATGTTTGTGTTCCCTAAGATAAGACTATATTCTCCTCTGTAAAACAAACCTTCACAAATTTAAGAGTTGGAATTATTGAATGTATGTTCTAGGCTACTAATGGACTTAACTGAAAAATTAACAAAAAAGAAGTTAGATAAAAGTTACTCATAATATTCGGAAATTAAAAAAAAAAAACAATGAATGACTCAATCAAAAAGGAAATCACAAGAACATTTGAAAATATTTTAATTTAATAAGATAAAAATACATATGAAAATTTTGATAATACAGCTAAAGCAGTGTTTAGAGGAATATTTATGCCATTAAATATTTGTTTGAGCGAAAAATAAAGATAAAACATTGGTTTGGTTTAAGCTTCCCACTTAAGAAATTTAAAAATTAATAACAAATCTAAGACAAGTATAAGGAAGAAAATATTAAAGAGCAGAAATCAATAAAATTGACAACTGAAAAATATAAATGAAGCAAAATCTTTGTGTTTAAAAATATCAAAAACATTGATAAACCTGACTACAAAAAGAAGGCACACATTGGAAGTATCAAAACGACAACAGCAAAAGCAGAACATTAAGACCCCAAGGATAAGGTTGCAATACAAATCCCATGACAAAAAACTTAGAGGAAATGGCCAACCTGATAAAACAGTCATAGCTAGCTCACTTAAAAATAAATTAAAAGGCTAAACTGTCCTCTATCTTGTAAAGAAATTGAATTTATATTTAAAGCCTTCCCAAGAAAGAAAAATCAGACCCCTATAACTGCTATCAAACATTTGAGGAAAAACAGTAACAATTCTACACAACCTGTCCAAAATTTGAAAGATCACAGAACACTCCTTAAGATACTGTATGAAGCTGATATTATTACTCTGACACCAAAAGTAGACAAAAATTTGACAGAAAAAGAATTCTACAGACTAAAATTCTCCAACATGTTAGCTAATTACATCCAGCAATATATAAATATAATACAAATTTTAATTTATCACAACCAAGTGGGTTTAACCTAAGTGTTAAGTATAGCCCTAGTCTATAATTTATCTATCTCTGTTGCACTGAAATATTCCCCTCAACTACAAGACATTACAGATGTTTCCCTATGACCAACTGACAAGACAAATTTTGGGATTGGTTTATAAATAGTTCAACATGATATGTTAATGCAATCCAAAAATTCACTACTGTTATGCTGAAGCTTCATTCAAGGAGGACTCTAGTAGTGAATGGTGAAAACTTCTTAGTCAAAAGAGTTTTGAGCAGTACTCTTGCATGTTTCCTTTCTGTGGAGAGAATATTGGCTTAAAATAAGGATATATATGGCTAGTCGATCCAGAGCCTGAAGGGTGGAATGAGGTAAGTTAGGGACTAAGCAGTGTGGGAAAGAAGCATACAAATGGAGTCATGTGAGTATTGACTATGTGTGAAACTCTTTGTCTTATGTATGTCAATACCCATGAGAGTATAGAGGAGGTACGAAGAAACTGAGCGGACAGGATGACACGAGCAATGGAAGCCAGAGAAATTCTGCCCACAGCCACCATAATGGAATAAATAACAGGGTGGCCATGGTGCTACAATCAAGACAACCAAGGTTGGGACCAAAAATGTCTGATCTTTCAGTAATGGAAACCGAGCTAGGTCCTTCATCCCAGGTGAAGACCATTTAAGCCACTTGACGTCATGTTTAATAGGCTGCAAGTTTTTCACCCAGGGGAGGAAAACCATTCATATTTATGTGAAATTGCCATCAGTTATCATTCATTTGCCTCCCCTACTCACTATGCTTCATGTAGCATCACTACCCAATAGTTGTCAGGGCATCTGATGTATAAACATGGAATTTGGAATTTAGCATTTTACGTAACGGAGGTGTGACATTTGGAACCACTGGTCCTATAATATCCCTCACTGCCTTAGAATAGCTTCATAAAACATTAAAGTTAGCTATTAATGGATCAAGTAAGAAGCCAGCCATGGAACAGACACTGTAATTTGATGGCTCTGACTTTGTTTTTTTTTTTTTTTTTTTTAATTTTTTTTTCAACTTTTTTTTTTTATTTTTTTATTTTTGGGACAGAGAGAGACAGAGCATGAACGGGGGAGGGGCAGAGAGAGAGGGAGACACAGAATCGGAAACAGGCTCCAGGCTCCGAGCCATCAGCTCAGAGCCTGACGCGGGGCTCGAACTCACGGACCGCGAGATCGTGACCTGGCTGAAGTCGGACGCTTAACCGACTGCGCGACCCAGGCGCCCCATGAGGGCTCTGACTTTGAACAGCTAATGTAAATTGTTGTGGCCCAAAGAGCTACAGATGGATCTAGAAATTGAGGGTAGAAATAGGAGTGACCTCCTTTACTATAATTCCAGTGACTCACAAGTTTCGTGTTTATTGTCCCCACAATCTCAGTGTATTCAGTATAATCAGATGTTTTTTGTGCCTCATCATGTGTCTTTTAAACCTATGCATGATTCAGCCATTACT
>NW_024412391.1:71047379-71058595 GCF_014898765.1 Herpailurus yagouaroundi
TCCTTCCTTCCTTCCTTCCTTCCTTCCTTCCTTCCTTCCTTCCTTCCACGTGGACTCCTAGTTTTCCCAGCACTCTTTGTAAAAGAAACAATCCTTTCTCTGTTGCATATTCTTGGCATCCTTATCAAAGATCACTTGGCAGTATACATGTTGGTTGATTTATGAACTATTTTGTTCCTTTTGCCTATATATCTGTCTCTTTGACAGTATCATACTGTTTTAATTTCTGTAGCTTTGTAATATGTTTTGAAATCAGGAAGTATAATGCCACCAGCTTTGTTCTTTCTTAAGATCTCTTGAGTATTCTCAGTGTTATGTAGTTCCATAGAAATTTTAGATTTTTTTTCTATTTTTGCAAAAAAAAAATGCCATTGGGATTTTGATGGAGATAGCATTGAATCTATAGGTCACTTTGAACTGTATGGATATTTTCAGAATAAGTGTTCCAATATATAAACAAAAAAACAAAACAACAACAAAGGGACATGATGAAACTTTGGGAGGTATTATATATTTATTTCTTGATTGTAGTAATGGTATCTCAGGTTATTTGCATATGTCCAGAGTCATCAAATAGGAAAGTATTTTAAAGTACATGTAACATATTAAAATGCATTAAATATGTGCATTTCTTTGTAAGTCAAATAAAAAAAATACCACAGAAAGTCAAAAAGTGTAGCTGAAAAATAGAAAGATATGCATTGTTATTATATAGGAAAACAACATTTTGAGTACTGGGTGTTGTTTGTTAGTGATAAATCATGGAAATCTACTCCCACAGCTGAGAGAACAATGTATACACTGGATGTTAGCTAAATTGCCAATAAATTATATTAAAAAGAAAAAAAGAAAAAGCTTCAAACAAACAAGTAAAAAAATGCATACCACAAATGTGTTAAGAATGTGACGTGGCTAAATTCCTATAGAAACTTTTGCTAACAGGGGCGTCTGGGTGACTCAGTCGGTTGAGCATCCGACTTCAGCTCGGGTCATGATCTCACAGTTCTTGAACTGGAGCCCCACATCAGGCTCTGTGCTGACAGCTCAGAGCCTGGAGCCTGCTTCGGATTCTGTGTCTCCCTCTCTGCCCCTTCCCCACTCATATTCTGTCCTTCTCTGTCTCTCAAGAATGAATAAACATTTAAAAAAAATTTTTTTTTAAATTAAAAAAAGAGAAACTTTAGCTAAGATTTCCAAGAAAGTATGATACTTGTATTTCATACAACTTTCCAAAAGGGCATCAACATTTTCTTTTTTTTGATTATTAAATGTATTTTTATTAATTCTTTTATGTTTTTATTATTTTCGAGAGACACAGAGACAAAGTGCAGGTGGGGGGTGGGCGGGCAGAGAGGGAGGGAATCACAGAAACTGAAGCAGGCTCGGGCTCTGAGCTGCCAGCACAGAACCTGATGCAGCGCGAACCCATGAACCGCGAGATCCATGAACCATGACCTGAGCCAAAGTGAATGAGCCACCCCGTGCTGGCAAATTTTCTTTAATGTGGAATAACTTGACTCTGAACAACTTCAATAAACAGCAAGTGGTAAAATTTAAAAGACAATAATAAATGTGAATTCTAACTAAGTTAATACATAAATTGAGTAGGATATTGATAAATACCTCAGTAGTACACAGGAAGTATTTTAAGTATACAATGCTTAAAGCAGAGCACTGCTGTAGCAGCTAGGTGATTTACTGCTGGAGATGCTTGGCTTCAGTGATAGCTTCCCAGAGCATAATCAAAATCTACTTTTTTATTTTTTTTTAATGTTTTTTAACATTTATTTATTTTTGAGACAGAGAGCAACAGAGCATGAATGGGGGAGGGTCAGAGAGAGGGAGACACAGAATCTGAAGCAGGCTCCAGGCTCTGAGCTGTCAGCACAGAGCCTGACATGGGGCTCTAACTCAGTTGGTTAAGCTTCCTACTTTAGCTCAGGTCATGATCTCATGGTTCTGGAGTCTGAGCCCCACATAGGACTCTGGGATGATAGGACAAAGCCTGCTTCGGATTTTCTCTCCTTCCTCTCTCTCTGCACCTCCCCTGCTCTCTCTCTCTCAAAAATAAATAAATAAACAAAAAATTAAATGTTAAATCACATTTGTTGCTACTTTATATTCTTAGAGAAATCCTACTTTTATATGCCTGTGTTTATAGAGTGCTACAATTACCTATGCTAACAATAATATCTTGTTGCATCAAGCATTATTAATGGGTGATAATTAACAGTGTTCTTGTACAATAACAAGATATGATATTGTCCAGTTTGCTTTGATACGATGTGATTATATCAGTAAAATTACCATAAATTTTTAAAATGGAATTTCTTTTCACGAGAAAGTAAAATTAGACGTAAATATTTTGTTTTTTAAAACACCAGTAAGTAAAATGTTTTTGTTGACATAGCTATT
Source organism: Herpailurus yagouaroundi (assembly GCF_014898765.1). NCBI lineage: Eukaryota > Metazoa > Chordata > Mammalia > Carnivora > Felidae > Herpailurus > Herpailurus yagouaroundi. The sequence goes on from NW_024412391.1 coordinate 71,049,795, forward strand.
AATAGAAAAGTCAGCTTTAATTTTACTACAGATTTAATATTATTTAAAAATAGTGTCAAAGGAAATAGTATTTTTAAATAACCATTTAAGTTCTCAAAAAAACTGAAATAGTCCAGTAAGAAATAAAATTCTAATAGAGCTTAATGAAAAATAACTATTATCTGCTCTTTTCATGAATTATTGTGAAACATGTAACATAAAACAATGTTTGAATATTCAGTTTCTATATTTTTTAAAACTCTCTCTATATTTTTAATATAATGCATGAAGAGAAGCATATTATTTTGGCCATTGATTTACCTTTAACAACCTAAGCTACATTTTACATTTAAAGTTCATTCTTTTCTCTGGTAAGGGAAATATGTATTTTTCTTTAATTTTTATCTTGAAAATAGCATCTCCTGCTGGCAGAAAGTAATAAACATTTATAGCTCTCCATAATCTGATTACTTGGAGTAGATAAAATTCTGTATATTTCCTTGCATCTTTGAAATTAACACTTAGAGAAAGTACCAAGAAAAGTATATGCTTAAGATATTTTCATTTATCCTAGCCTTTCTCAAGAAGAGGTAAATAGTTTCTGTTATTTTATTTTTAACTTCTCAGGCATGAAATTGTAAGGAGATGATCTATTTGCAAATGAACTCTTTTTACATGCAAAGAGTAGTATTATTTTGTTATTCAGTGGCATTCTTCAAATCTTTAATGACATCTGTTTTTACCAAGCAGGAAGGAGAGTCCATCACTCAGTAGGTGAATGGCCTAAGCTTCTGTTAACAACTGGCTGGGAATTAAAATCCTTGTTACACAAAACTATTTTCAATACACTTAATCTTTGCCCCTTTCTGTGTTAGAGGTCCATGACTTTTACTTTGAAGCAATCCGCTGAGTTTCCGGACAGATTTGCATATTATTGTTTTATTATATCTTGCCAGTTATGGGAATAAAAAGCTATTTGAAAAATAAAAATAGTACTTCTATGATAATTTGATGCATATTAAATGACTTTGCTATAATTCATAAAATTTGCTTTTCCTACATACAGAGGCATTTCATCCCATGAGACAATTAAATTTAAGGACATCACAGTCTCATTAATGCAAATAGTAACAAAAAAATGTAGCACAATGACATTCTGAATTAGAAAGATTTCTTAATTAAATGTTTTATATTTTTGTTTCATTTTTGGATTTTGATATATAAAGTCAATTTAGTATTTCATCTCTTCCTCAAATGTTTTCTTTTTTCTACAACAAATTTACCTATGTTTCTGCATGTATCATAGATATAGACAGATATTTAGGTATCTTTCCATATATATTTTGTTGAAAGAATTTCAGAAAACAGAAAGTATGAGCCTATATGTCTATCGCCCAGTATCTTGTATCCTATTGTTATAAAGAGATACTATGGGGCAAGGGTAACATATGTCTGAAATGTAACTTTTTTTTATTGACTTTAAAAACAATAAAACAATTACGTACTTCTTCGGTACATATAAGCACTTTCCCACGAAGATATTAAAAGTAGAAAAGCCCTAGTATGTAACTAGTCTTTTTAAAATTATCATTTTTTAATATGAAATTTATTGTCAAATTGGTTTCCATACAACACCCAGTGCTCATCCCAACAGGTGCCCTCCTCAATGCCTCCCTCCCACCCTCCCTCCCTCCCGCCCTCCATCAACCATCAGTTTATTCTCAGTTTTTAAGAGTTTTTTATGGTTTGCCTCCCTTCCTAAGTTTTTTTTTCCCCCTTCTCCTTCCCCATGGTCCAGCAATAAAACTGGTAGGAATTTACCCAAGGGATACAGGAGTGCTGATGCATAGGGGCACTTGTACCCCAATGTTTATAGCAGCACTTTCAACAATAGCCAAATTATGCAAAGAGCCTAAACTGATGAATGGATAAAGAAATTGTGGTTTATATACACAATGGAATACTACTTGGCATTGAGAAAGAATGAAAATTGGCCTTTTGTAGCAACGTGGATGGAAATGGAGAGTGTTATGCTAAGTGAAATAATTCATACAGAGAAAGACAGATACAATATGTTTTCACTCTTATGTGGATCCTGAGAAACTTAATAGTATATTGTCTTTAAGATAGTTAGCTTGGGGGCTCCTGGGTGGCTCAGTAGTTTGAGCCTCAGACTTTGGCTCAGGTTATAATCTCATGGCTCGAGGGTTCAAGCTCCACAGTGGGCTCTGTGCTGACAGCGTGGAGCCTGGTGCCTGCTCCAGAGTCTGTGTCTCTTCTCTGCATTCCTCCCCCATACGAGCTCTGTCTCTCTCTCTCTTAAAAAATAAATAAACATTGGGGCGCCTGGGTGGCTCAGTCGGTTAAGTGTCCGACTTCGGCTCAGGTCACAATCTCGCAGTCTGTGAGTTTGAGCCCCACGTCGGGCTCTGGGCTGATGGCTCAGAGCCTGGAGCCTGCTTCCAATTCTGTGTCTCCCTCTCTCTCTGCCCCTCCCCCGTTCATGCTCTGTCTCTCTCTGTCTCAAAAATAAAAAAAATAAACATTAAAATAAATAAATAAATAAATAAACATTAAAAAAAAAAGATAGCTTAGTTACCTTAACCAGCAAATTTTCAATAAACGAAAAGTTAAATTTTTTTATTTTTTTCCTAACACTTATACTAAGATATAGAAATCTCACTCTGAAAATTCATCATTTAAGAATTGCCTTTAAAAGTTTTGGCTGCCTGAATTCATACTGCATATTATAAAAACAAATGGGATAAAATTTTAATTTAAAGCATTCTTGGATATTAGCAGCAAGAGTTATCTATGTGAAGCAAATTCATATCCTTACTATAGGAAGATATGTTAAACTAGACCAGAAAATATTACAATATTTAAAAAATCTAATGACTGAGAGCACAATTAAATAAAACAAAATCAAAGAAAAATAACTTAGCAAGGGTGAATCCCAGAAGAAACAAAGCAAGAGAATCAGATCCACACCACCTTCGGATGTTGGATTCTTCAAAGGGAAGATAAATATAAGCATTTAAAGAAATAAAACATAAAAGGACAACATTAATAAATAGGAAAACACTATGAAAATTGATCAAAGCATATGCGAAAAAGAAACAAATATGCTATTAAGAAAATGAAATACTAAAAGTAAAAATTACATATTCAGTAGATTGGGCATGTAGGTCTAGAACTGGCCGATCACTCTAGCACTTTTATAATTCCACAGTTTTGAGCAAGTCACTTCCTGATATAAACCCAGATATATCTTCCATGAATATAAATTTCCATCAATAATATGTTATATATATATTTCTCTATTGTATCACGCTTTACGTTTCAAATCTATCATTATTCATTTTTAAAATGTACTTTTTATAAAATTAATATATTTCAAATACTCTCTTGTTACCACCTATATGCCAAGTACACTTCGACAAATCTTTGCGGGGGCAAAAGCTAAAAATGTTGGAGAAAATATGTAATATAAAATGTTAAATCCATCAATGAGGTAAGATAAAGAAACATTTTTAAGCTAAAAATTAAACAAAAATATGAAGTCAATTGTTATTTAAAGTGATTTCCACTTGATGGTATTGTAAAAACAGGCAAAGGTAATATTAATTGCCATGCACATGTAGAGTGTGGCACCAGAAGACAAAACTCAGATTTAATAGCTGGGTAATAAAACTGGAGCAAACTCAGGATACATACGGATGTCTTTCTTGTTTCAGGTATATTCTACCATAAAGACAAACAAGCTTAAAAAAGCAGCCAAATATTTAAATGATACATAAACTGACTAGTTGAGGCACTTCATACCTTTCGGGATGCCAAGGACTTGAAGCAAAGGGAATACCAAGGGGTGATCTCAACATTTGGTACAGGTCTTCCCTTTTGGTATTTGCCAATTCCAAAGCAGTTAGTGATGGCCTGACAAAGAGAAATCATAAGAGGTAGTACAGAACAGAAGATGGGACTTCAGACTCTTCCAAGGAAGAGAGTTTCTGGAAAAATCCGCAGGTTGGAATACCTAACAGTTCTCACTATATGAGTAAGGATAGACTGGAAATAGATTAGTGTCTACAGACAAACTGATCTTCAAATCATCTGAACCTTTGGTTCCACTTAGAAGAGAAGATACACACCTATTGCTACTGCAACCCAAAATGATGAGTAAATTCTCTATGAATTCTTAAAAAGAAGAAAGCCTTTGATTATATCTAAAAAGTCCAACATTTGGGGCACCTGGGTGTCTTAGTCACTTAAGTGTCTGACTCTTGATTTCAGCTCAGGTCGTAATCTAATGGTCATGAGATCAAGCCCCATGTCAGGCTCTGTGCTCAGTGTGGAGCCTGCTTAACATTCTGTCTCTCCTTCTGCTCCTCCCTCCATCTCAGAAACTAAATAAATAAAAATAAATAGAAAATAAAAATCTAGAAAGTCCACATTCAACAAAAATTGCCAGTCCTATCAATAGATAAAAGCAAATGAGGAATAACCAGGAGAATACAGACAAAAGAAACAGATTAACAGGAAAAAAAATTATCAGATAAAGACTTTAAAATACCTATGATTAGTATTCATGAAATAAAATATGTAATAGAATTTTAGTAGATAAATGTGAAATGTAAAAGGAAGGAAGGAAGGGAAAAAGGAAGCAAAATAAAGAAGAGAATAGGGGCGCCTGGGTGGCGCAGTCGGTTAAGCGTCCGACTTCAGCCAGGTCACGATCTTGTGGTCCGTGAGTTCGAGCCCCACGTCGGGCTCTGGGCTGATGGCTCAGAGCCTGGAGCCTGTTTCCGATTCTGTGCTCTCTGCCCCTCCCCCATTCATGCTCTGTCTCTCTCTGTCCCAAAAATGAATAAACATTGAAAAAAAAGAAAAAGAAATAATTAATAAACTAGAAATTTAGTTCTACTTTAGTCATTTTGTTCTGCTATAACAAAAATATCAGACTAGGTAGCTTAAACAATATACCTTTATTACTCATAGTCTTGGAGTCTAGGAATTTCAAGATCAAGGTGCTGGAAGATTTATTCCAGGTGAAGGCCTTCATGGCTTACCTATAACCTCCATGTTGCTATATCCTACATGGCAAAGAGAGAGATTATCTCTTATGTCTCTTTCTGTAGGAGTACTAATCCCCTTCATAGGGGTTTCACCCTCATGACCTAATTATGTCCCTAAAGCTCCTCACTAAATACCATCACGTTGGAAAGAAGGGCTTGAAGCTGTCACTTTTGGGGAGCATAAACATTTGCTCCATGGCAAGACCCGAGGAAATAACCAAACTGAAGCATGGAGAAAAGAAAAAAAAAATAAACATCAAAAAATATATTGGACAGAGGGTAACTTTTTACCATATGTGTGAAACAGAAGTCTTGAGAAATACAGGAAGAAAATGTAGAAAATAAATATTTAAAGAGATAACAGACTAGATTTTTCCAAAAGTAATAAAAGACATCAGGCTAAATATACAAGAAGAATCGAGAGGGTCGAACCAGATAAATATAAATAATACCATTCCTGATACCTCTAAGTCTAGTGAACATCAAGACCAGAAGATAATATGAAAAACCATGAGGTAAACAAAATACAGTACAACTCTCTCAAAGGAACAGCAATAAAAAAAAAGGAACAGCAATAAGACTAATATTTGTCTTCTCAAAAGAAACAATAGGTAAGACAAGAAACTGTTATTTGAAAGGAAACATCATACCCCAAGTTACATTGCTACCAAAAGTATTCTTCAAGAATCTATGCAAACTAAGGGCACTTTTAGACAAAGAGTAAATAAGATTATTCATTAGCAGTAGGCACACATTAAAGACAATACTAAAAGGTAATCTTCAGGCAAAACAAACAAACAAATAAAATGAATGGTTGGGTAAAACCAAAGTTATGCAGTAAGGAATGATTATTAACAAAAAGCATACATAGGTGGGTAAATATGTAAGTATTGACTTTTCAAACAACAAAACATAACTACAGCTTCAAAATATGCCTATCATTAAATACATAACATTAAGAATATGGTAGCAGAGGTTAACTGAAGTTAAAATGCCATGAATACTTTTTACACTGTAAAAGGTTGAGAGTGCTCATTTGTTTCATAATCTAATAAATCACTAGTGAATGTGATGAACGCTAGGTTGACCACAAAAACAAGACTAAAAGAATGTATAAAGAATGAGCTAAATGAGAAATTGGAATAGCAAAAACAAAACAAAACAACGCAAAAAAACATCACAATACTGGGGCACCTGAGTGGCTCAGTCTGTTAAGCGTCCAACATCAGCCCAGGTCATGATCTGGTGTTTCATGGTTTCCAGCTCGGGTCAGGCTCTGTGCTGACAGTTCAGAGCCTGGAGCTGGCTTCGATTTCGGTGTCTCCCTCTCTCTCTGTCCCTCCCTCGTATGCGCCCTGTCTCTCTCTCATAAATAAATAAACATTTAAAAAAAATTAAAGTGTAGAAAGATAGATTGAAATAAGGTATTCAATTATTTAATATATATGTGAACTACTAGATTGGTTTTAAAATACATGCTACTTATAAGATACTTATAAGAGACACATCTTGATTACAAAAACCCAGAATGTTTAAAAATAAAACAATAACATATAACCAGATACTACAAAAAATAAAATTGTTTTAGCTATACAAATGCCGAAGTAGACCTTAAGAAGCACTACCGAGATAATTCTGTGAAACATTTAATAATAATCAAATGTGAAACTATCAAGAAGATACACTAATAGTAGATTTAATGCTTGTATATAAATTTAAAATAGAGAAAGCAAAAATCGGCATAACATGAAGGAGAAATAAAAAAAAAAAAAAAGATTATCAGGGCATCTGGGTGACTGAGTCAGTTAAGCCTCTGACTTATTTTGGCACAGGTCACAATCGCGTGGTTCCTGATATTGAGCCCCATGTAGGGCTCTGTGCTGGTGATTCGCTTTCTCCCATGGGATTCACTCTCTCCCTTCTCTCAGCTCTTCCTCTGCTCACGTGCAGGCATGTGTGTTCTCTCAAAATAAATTACAAAAATGTGTATCATAGTGGAAGTTTTTTATATAACTCATTTATAGAAGTCAATAAATTTATAGAAGACTTGAAAAACAATATTAAAAACTTGACCTCATAACCATAAAGAAATACTCAACAGCTAACAACAGTGGAGTGCACTTCTTGTCCAAGTGGGATATTGGACAACATACTGTAATAGAACGTGCTATGAGAGAAAATAAATCTCACCAAATTTCAAATGCAATACATGGTATATCTTCTGCACATTATTTAAGTAAGCTACACATCAGCAATCAAATCATAATTACAAAATTTCCAAATTTGAGTAAAGTATGTCCTAACCTTCAAAACAACCCATAGCACAGAAGAAACCACACAGAAGAAACCACACTGGAAATTAGAAAATAATTTTAAGTTAAAAATGACAACGAAGTAAAATATTTCAAATCATGCTGGATATAGCCAAAACTATTCATAGATGAGAATGGTAGCCTGAATAACGTTATATTGTAAAAGAACCTATCACCAAAAAATAAAAACAAAACAAAACTCTCCTACAAAGAAAACCCCTGCTTTAAGTCCTATAGGCTAAAGTCTACATAAGAAAAGAAAGGTTAACAATCAATGAGTTAAGGTGTCCACTCCAGGAAATTAGGAAAAAGCGACAACACCTTAAAAAAAAGTAGAAGGGGGGCGCCTGGGTGGCGCAGTCGGTTGAGCGTCCGACTTCAGCCAGGTCAAGATCTCGCGGTCCGTGAGTTCGAGCCCCTCGTCGGGCTCTGGGCTGATGGCTCAGAGCCTGGAGCCTGTTTCCGATTCTGTGTCTCCCTCTCTCTCTGCCCCTCCCCCGTTCATGCTCTGTCTCTCTCTGTCCCAAAAATAAATACATGTTGAAAAAAAAAAAAAAGTAGAAGGACAGAAATAATACAAATGGGAGTAGAAATAGAAAATACAAAAAATATATACAGCTAGGATCAAGAGACCTGCAAGATGGTGTTTTGAGTAGATTTATGAAATTGATAAACTGTCATTAGACCTGATCAATGAAAAAGAATAAACCATATAATTAATAAAACATAAGATACTGTTATTGACTCTAGACGTTAAAAATTGGGGGTCTATTTTGAATAACTGTATGTCATCTAAATTGCATATAGATAAAATTTACAAATATGCAGTAAAATAAAATATGTTCAAACTTAGAATAAATTTAAAAATCCAAAAAAAAAAATGTTATAATTACAAAGGAACTGAAACCTATAATTAAAAAGTAATTTTAAAAACCAGATTTTGTACCAAGGAAACACTTGATGCAGATCATTTCCTTGGTAAATTATTCAAAACATTAGAAAATAAATTAACATCTACCTTACATTATTTCCTCCAGATAATGGAGAGAGAGGAAAAAAACCCTATTTTATGAAGCCAGCATAACGTTGATAACAAAGACTAGCGTCCAATCTCATTGGTAAAAATAATTGAAAAACTCTGGAAGAAAATACCAGTAAACAAATGTACAGGAAAAGAGGTCATGTTTATATTGATTTAATTTTAGAAATCTAAAATACCTGTAGGGGATTAGTGATAGAAATACAAGTAGAAATACAAGTAGAAAAATACCTATAGGGGATTAGTGATAGAAATACAGTAAAGGGAAATTTTGTGATCAATAAGGGGATAGACAAAAGAATATGTGCTAAAATATGACACTAATTTATGATAAAACTCTCTGGAAGAAGTATGGGAAATCTCTGCACCTAACTTTCTTTTTTTTTTTTTTTTTTT
>NW_024412391.1:71058995-71107232 GCF_014898765.1 Herpailurus yagouaroundi
TTCTTTAAAAAATATATTTATAGGGTGCCTGGCTGGCTTAATCAGAAGAGTATGGGACCCTTGAATATGGAGTTGTGATTGGAGGCCACATTAGGTATAGAGATTACTTACATAAATAAACAAGCAAACAACCGAACTTTAAAAAATTAAAAAAATAAAAATAAACCTTGTAATCCAGAGATAGAAGGGATTGTTTTTTGTTTAATAAGAGCTATTTATAAAACACCCAGAGCAAAATCTCATCCCTAAAGGTGAAATGTTTAAAGCTTTTCTTCTGATACCAGGAAGGAGATATGGAGCTATTTACATTTCTATGCAACATTGTATTAGTGGTGTCAGGCAATCTGTAATACAAAAGTAATTTATACAATGTATTGGGATTCTAAAGAGGAATAAAACAAACATTGATCACAGAAAACATGATTGTATATAATACATAAAATAATCTACAGATAAATTACTTGAATTTAATCAGTTTAACAAGTTTATTAAATAGAGATAACTCCAGAAATCAATTATACTTCTATATATTAGTAGAAATGAACTTACAATTTTATATTATGTAAATTTCTATTAAATTAATGCTAAAAAGCATTAGGTTCCTAGGAAATATTTTTAAAAAATTCAAGAACCCTACAGAAATATATAAAAGTATATAGAAAAGCTTTTTAAGGACCTAAATGAAGAAAGAATATTCAAAGTCCATGAAGGCGAATATATAATTTTGTAAAGACTTCAGTTCTCCCCTTAATGATCTATTAGTGCAGTGCAATTTCAAACAATCCTAAAATCTCAACACATTTGTATGTGCATGGATGTTTGTATCCTACATTTTTAATCTAAAGTTAATATGGGAGTCTCTTTTAATATAAACAAGACAGTTTATATATATAACTATATAACTATATATATAACTATATATGACTATAACTTTAGTCAAGACATTCATGAACTGGAAAAAGTGGGGTTTGCTTTATCAAATTCTGAGTCATTATATAGCTGCCGAAATTAATACAGTGTCCCTTGACAGGGAAAAGGCAATTCGATAACGGAAAACAATTACTAAGCACTAAAACACCTTAAAGTAAATAATGTCCTATATCAAAAGTACCATAAAGAGAATGGAAAAAATGCAAAATTGACAAAGGCTAAATACCCAGATAATATTTTAAATGATTGGCATCATAAAAAAAAAAAAAAAAAGATGGGGTGCCTGGGTGGCTCAGTCAGTTAAGTGTCTTGATTTCGGCTCAGGTCAGGATCTCAACTTTCATGAGTTCGAGCCCTGCAAATTGACAGTGAAGCACCTGCTTGGGATTCTTTCTCCCTCTGACCCTCCTCTGTTTGTGCGCTCTCTCTCTCTCTCTCTCTCTCTCTCTCAAAATAAGCAAATAAACATTTAATTTTTTTTATTAAAAATTTAAGAAAATAAAGAAAACCATGGACAGGCTCTTCACAGAGAATGAAATCAGAATTTTTAAACTGTGGTACCGAGCAATCAGGGATTGCAGAGTTAAAGCAGATGAGAGAATTTCCACACTCAGCAAGGTGGTAGTTTACGAATTACTAGAAACAACATCAAGTATTGGCAAAGATGAAGAGCAAGGTGGTCAGTTACATTCCATTTGTGGGAATGCAAATCAGCTCAACTATCTTGGAAAACAATTTGGCATTATTTCAAAACGCTGAACTTGAGCATATCCTATGATCCAGAAATCCAATTGCTAGGTATATGACCTACTTAAACTGTCGCCCATGGTCATCAGAGAATATAGAAGAATGTCCATATTACAGCTGTCTTATCTGCCTGTGATAATATATCTGTATCTATCACAAATGTCCATTAACAACATAAACAAAAACTAGATTGAAGTATACTCATACAGTGAAATACAGTACTATAGACGTAGATTACAGAGGAAACGTGAGAAAGGTACGGAAGTTTCTGCTTACTGACTTTAATATTTACTGTATCATAGAGGCTTAGTTACATTCTAAGAAGATAGAGAAGGAAATTGGACAGTGAATTTGAAGGGAGTGGTAAAAATTTAAACATAATTACCAAGCTTCTCTGAGGCCCCAGCTGAGGTTGGCAATCATAAATCAGTAATGGTTCCCATCAGCAATGTCAACCACTTATCTCTAACAACACTTGGCAGGAACTATTAGCTCGCTGATAAATCCATTCCCTTCTGACTCATTCATTTTCCAAAATATTTATGAAAAGCAACAATGCCAGGCAATATTGAATTCTGGCTTTCTAAGAAGAAAGAACTGTGTAATGTGGTGGGCCATTTGGCAAATAAGCTGACTTAAGGACAATTTTGTCAGTGAAAGGAGTTAAATAAATATATGTAATTCTACATTGAAATATATAAATGTTATGAAAATGGTAAGATAAAATGTCAGAGAAATTCAGAGGTTAGAAAGTATAAAGTTTTTCTAAAAGTAAATGTAAAAGCGCCATTAACTTTCTATTTTTTAGCATATTTTTTGTCGTTCAGGTGACTGTGACCTGTTGTTTTTTTCTTGTATTTTAGGTCTCTTCTGCCTGCCGTTTTATGATTTTAAATTTTCCCTAATTTTTATGAAAAGAAAAAAAAAACTAGTTTTTACCCACATTCTTTTTTTTTACATTTCAAACACAAAGAAATACAAGTGTATAATTCTAATTGTCAAAAATGGGTTCATTGGAGGGCAAGATAAAGAAATATTAACTAGGAACAAGAACACTGAGGTATAGCTTATTACACATGCCAGTAACTGTCTTAGTGGCCTTGGACAAATAACTTCACCTCACTAAACCCATTCTGGGGATTTTGAGCTCTAAGAGGCATCTAAGTTTTTATTTATATTAAAGTAATTTACAAAAAATTAAAGGTACCTTTACATTAATTTATTTTATCACACAAACACACAGACACACATAGTGCTAACTTTCAAAAATATGCTCACAATATACAAATAAATGTAAATATGATTATTCAGAATAATAAATAATATGTGGCAAAAATAGCAAGTGACAGCATCATTAAAAACAAAGCAAGACAAAAAAGGGATAAGAGCCGGGGGTAAAATATGAATTAAAGTTCCAGACTCCATTGTTTCTTTATATTACCTATGATGAAGTTTTGGAGTGATGGGGGTTCACGTGGTCTGGAAACGACCATCAAGAAATAATTCTTAGAGACGTCTTTGGTGCACAAAGGTGATTTTATTAAAGCACAGGGACAGGACTCGAGGACAGGAAGAGGTGCACTGAGGTTGTGGGGGTGACCCTTTTATGGAGTCAGGGGACATAAAGTCAAGAGGGGGTTTTACTAAAGACTTATGGGAGGCCTATCTAGTGTCACTAAGGTTGTTTTTCCCTTTAGCAAAGCATTAACATCAACACAGTAAGGAGTTCCTGGACTTTAGGCCATTGATGGGATTGCCTTTTTCCTGTAGTTTTTTTTGTCTTACAAATTTGGTTTTGTTATTTTGTTGTTGTTTTTTTTTGTTTTTGTTTTTTTTTTGTCCTTTCCTGTTTTGGGGTAGCCAGGAATGTCCAAGGAATATCACACATGTCCCACCTTGGTGGGGTTGGGGGCTGTTAGCCTGCACTTTTCCCTCAGTTTGCCCCACACTCCGTCATCACCTATATTACGAAATTTTTATAAATTAAGTAAATGACTTACATTCTATCAACCTCCCTTACTTTATCTGTAAATAAAGGAAAATAATATTACCATCCTAGAAAGCCCTATTGTGAGAACCACTCAGGTAAGAATGCTGGCTATTGTCATGGGCTTTACCTCCACCCTGGTAGACAGCACTGTTCCCTAGGGAGGGATGTGTAAAAGATGTGTGTAAAAAAAAAAAAAAAAAAAAAAAAAAAAAGGATGTTTTTTGGATGTGTAAAAGAAAAACGTTATTTTTTATTTTTTAATTTTTTTATTGGGCACTGAGCAAGTGCTATGTGAAATGAAAACAATTCAATGGTTGAAATTACCTAATGCTTTATCGAAACACCCCAAAACATGGTATTAAAAAATAATCACTGTTTTCTTCTATCTCCTTTGTTTGGAATTCAGTATGAAACTTGATAAGCAAAGAGAGACCAGTTTTATAAAACCATGGGTACATTGAAAGGGCAGACCTACGCCAGCCGACTCCATCTTGTTCTGTGTCCTCCACCTTGAGTGACTATGTCCCCAACTTGCCCCCTTTCTGGGAAAATCGCAGAAACCTCAGACCACGCCTCCTCCCCTTGAGTAACCTCCCGCTCACCCATTGAAACTTTCTAATCAAAACACACCCGGCAACCTGCGTAACAGGACTCAGACCCTTCCCCAGCCAATTGGCGGAGGCCACAGCCATTACCTCACCAACTGCCCCTAGACCCCTATAAAACCTTTGTGCTTTTGAAACTCGCTCTCTCTCCCCAGCATCTCACCGCTGTGTCGGTGCAGATAGGGGATTGAGCTCAAGCTAGCTCGAATAAAGGCTCTTTGTTTTTGCATCAGACTCGGCTCCCTGGTGGTCTTTGGGGATCATGAATTCTGGGCATAACAACATAAGTAATAAACCATATAAAAGAATCAGAGTAGAAATTATGCATTATGAATGGTGAAGTGAAACAATCAGAACATGCTATAATAAGGAGTATGGAGGAAGAATATGTCTCATAGTGAGAAGGCAAGCCGGCAAGAGCAGATAAAAAAAAGGCCAGCCAGATGTCTGAGGTCAGTTACACCCCTTTGCATGCTTTTAGCTTCTGTAACCTTGCTTGCCTCTTGCAACTGGATCACCCGGCAGAAGAACCAAGCCGCACTTGGAGATCTTGGAAGGCAGGAGGTCTATTTTTCATTGGTGGGCTCAGAGGAGATCATTCTCCAGAAGTCTGAGCCCAGAGCATCAACAGAGGGGACAATTTATAGTCTGTTACTTCCGCATTCCTCATTGTAGTAATTCACTGACAGCAGCAAGCAGGTAGGAAGCAAATCCCAGAAAGGGAGTCTTCTGGCAGCCAACGGAATTCCCTTATCAGTCCTGTCGGCCATCTTAAAACAGATTTTTCCCTATTACAACAGCCACCTGCCCATGTAGCACAACCGATAGTGCTCTCCCCCTTTTTTTTTTTGCCTTGAGCTCCTGCAATCTCTCCCACCTGTGCAACTCAGAAGCTAGCCAGGCATAAAAGAAGGCCAGTGCCAGGGCTCAGGGCTCAGCCTTTGGGGGTGACTCTGCTGGGCCGGCACCAGTATGAAATAAACAGTCTTTTCTGATTCCCCCAGGGCGTGTCACTTGTCTCTTCCTAGGTGCCAAGTATTTGCTGTAATATTGTGCTGCACTGCCAGGAAGCCAACAGCAGCACTAGCCCCTTGAACCATCATTGTTGGAGGCCAGCCGAGAGACTACTCACTGTGGTCCCCTGTGATGGAAACGAAGGCACACCGCTGGTGATTTCACCGGACCCCGACGCTTGCCAGCCCGACAATAGTCGGCCACACCTTGTTCCAAAGGACTTCAGAGGTAATCAGAAAATTCTGCCAGGATGGGACATCGTATGGGGTAAGTGTCCCTGGGAACCCAGGACACCGTTCAGACCTGCCATAGAGGCAGAAGAGGAGTTTTATCAACTCCCAGGCGACACAGTCGCTGCATAAAACAGGGAAGCCCTGGGTGGAAGTGGAATCTGCAATCTGTCTGTGTGTGTGTGTGAGGGCCCATGCTCCATGGTTTCGGGTACAGAGCCTGGGTGGGTCCTACCCTGTGATTCTGTGATGACCTCAGAGGCCTGATCCGAGTCAGGGGTTTGTACTGACCTGCCAATGCTAAGAAGCATCTAATGCCTGGGAGGGGAGCAGCCAGGCAGATGAAACTACGTCTTCCCTTGTATTTGTCCTGTGACACTGTACATTGGGAGGGACCTATCTAGGATACCAGGATGGGGGGAAATTTCTCAAAACAAACTGTTTTGGAATGTATGATTAAGAATTTTAAAAAGGGATTTTCAGGTGACTATGGGGTCAAATTCACCCCCCGGGAAATTATACACTCTCTGTGAAATAGAATGGTCTACATTCGGTATAGGCTGGTCCCCTGAGGGCACCCTAGATGTCCACACAGTCCAAGTTGTTTAGAAAGTAATTACTGGGGGGCCCTGGCCACCCAGATTAATCCCCATGTGTTGACCAATGGCTGGAAATAGCCCAAGTCAAGACCCCTTGGGTCCAGTTCTGCATTAATAGTAAGGGACAATGTAGGATCTTAGTGGTGCAGGCTGAGAGGAATACCTCATAACAGAAAAAAATATCCCCCATTCTCCAAGAAAATTCAGAAGTAGTCCTTCCATTTCTGCCACCACATGCCCCCGGCATTCCATCAATCAAGAGAGGGGGACCTCACCTGCCTGACAGTCCACCCCCATCAGTCTCGCCTCTGCCAGCAGCCAGTCCACCTCAACAAGGGACACCTGAACTGGGAGAAAGATGCCTTAGATCCATGGCTCAAAGTCCAAGGCCACCAAGAGCAATACAGATGTCACTGCAGGAGACTAGGGATCCCCAGAGAATAGGCCCCAACAGGACCCTACAAGAGGGGGGGGGATCTTTTTTCTACTACCAACCGTTTTCCACTACTGACCTTCTCAACTGGAAACACAACATGCTGCCCTACTTTGAGAAGCCCCAGGTGATGGTAGATCTCGAATCCATATTCCAGACTCACCACCCTGCCTGGGTTGACTGTAAGAAGATTCTGCTCACTCTTTTTAACATAGAAGAGTGCCAGTGAATCAATATTGAAGCCAGAAAATGGCTCCAGACTCAGACACCAGATGGACAACTAGACATTGAAGCTTGGGCATGGGAGGCCATGCCCAAAGAGGAGCCCTGTTGGGACCACAACACAGATGTGGGAAGGGATAGATTAGAAAGGTACTGACTCTCCTTCCTTCAAGGGGTAAATGCAGGGACCAAAAAGCCCACCAAGCCCACCAGAAATCTGAGGGCCTACAAAAGCCAGGAGAGAGTTCTGCTGATTTCTATGAAAGATTATGTGAAGTCTTCAGAGTTTACACTCTATTCAATGCAGAAGCCCCCCAGAACCAGGGCATGGTCAATGCTGCCTTGGTGGGACAGGCCCAAAGTGACATTAGAAGCTTCAAAAATTAGAAGGATTCCCTAGAAAGAACACCACCAAACTACTGGCAGTCGCCAATAAGTTTTGTAAATCGAGATCGAGTTGCCAGAAAGGAGGCAGACCGAAGAATGAACCAAATGGCAGCTCTCCTGACCATAGCCTTGCGGCTACCACCCTCTCTGGAAGGACCCCCATGGAAACCATGAAGGATTCAAGAACAAAAATGAAGGGTACCACTGCAACAGGATCAATGTGCCTACTGCAAAGAATTTAGACACTGGGAAAATGAATGCCCCAACTGCCAAAAGGGAAAACCAAAATTTCCATTCCACCTACCCACTGCCAACCAGAGCCACCTGAGGCTGACTTAATTGGACTGGCAGTAGTGGATTCTGATTAGGAAAGAATGGACTCTATCCAACTGGTCCCCCATGAGCCCATGGGCAAAATGAAGGTATGGGGCCGGACCATAGACTTCATGGTTGACACCGAGGCAGAACACTCAGTGGTGGCAAACAAGGTGTCACCTCTGTTGGGTTAATAAGTCACCATCATAGGAGCCACTGGGAGGCAAAAACTGAAGGCCATTTTGCGGTCCCCAACAATGCCGGCTAGGGGTAGGCGTCAGCAAATAGTTCATGAATTCCTACATCCACCTGACTCCCTGGTCTTACTGTTAGGTGGAGACCTCCTAGCCAAGGTGGGCACAGAAATAGCCTTCACTTTGGATGGACAGATGCAGTTGTGCCTAAACAAAAAGGCCCAACCCATGATTTTGTCCCTGATGATACTACGAAAAGAACGGAGGTTATATCCTTCCCCTCCTGATGAGCTAACTGTGGCCCCCGAGCTAGAAGCTGAATTCCCTTCAGTTTGGGCAGAAGAGAACCCCCATGGTCTGGCAAAAAAACACTGCTCAATGTTAATTGACCAAAGCTTGGGGCCCGACCTCTCAAAATACACCACATATAGTTCCACGGGAAGCACACCTAGGGATCCAGACACACTTGAACAGGCTACTCAAATGGGGACTTCTAAAACAATGCCAGTCCCCATGGAATATTCCCCTGCTTCCCATGAAAAATCCTGGGACAAATGGTTACCTCCCTGGACAGGACCTAAGAGCCATGAATGAAGCCGTCATCATGCCGCATTCAGTGTTGCCTAACCCATACACTCTACTAGGACTCATATCCTCTGAGGCAGGATGGTTCACATGTCTAGATTTAAAGGACAACTTCTGTCTCCAGCTAGTGCCTAATAGTCAACACCTATTTGACTAACTCCAGCTAGTGCCTTTGGATGGGAAAACCCTACCACAGGGACAAAGGAACAATTCACTTGGACTAGACAGCCACAAGGATTCAAAAATTCACCAGCCTTGTTCAGTGGGGCACTGGGATATGATTTAGCCAGGTTTCCTGGATGGGACCCAGGATATGTCCTCCTCCAATATGTGGATGATCTCCTGCTAGCCAGTCCCATGTGGACCCAATGCTGGGAGGGAACCAGGGCCCTACTCAGGCTACTAGTAGAGGTGGGAAAAAGGCACAGAATTTGCCAACAGGAAGTTAAATATTTGGTCTTCAAAATTACCCAAGGCAAACAGATGCTGGGAGCTGAAAGGAAACAGGCAGGCTGTGTCATTCTGGTTCCCACTATCCACCGGCAGGTCTGAGAGTTTCTGGGACTATCAGGTTCTGTCAAATATGGATCCCAGGGTTCCTGGAGTTGGCCAGACCACTATATGAGGCACTGAAGGGGGAAAGAAAAGGCACCCCTTTCCTGGGGCCCTAATTAAGAACAGGCGTTCAAAACCATAAAAACAAAACTCACAGAGGCACCGGCCTTGGGACTCCCAGATATATCAGGAGATTTCAACCTGTTCATACATGAAAACAATGGGGTGGCCCTGGGGGTTCTCACACAGTAATTTGCACCTTGGCAGAGAGCAGTGTTGCAAAGCAGACTGACTCAGTTGCAGCAGGATGGCCACCCTGTCCGAGGGCCCTTGAAACCACCACACTTTTAATCAAGGAAGGAGACAAACTCACGTTTGTCTAAATGTTAAGGTTCCCCATATTGTTATTACCTCGATGGATGCCAAAGGGCAATATTGGCTAACGCATGCTCGGATGATACGATATCAGGGACTGCTATGTGAGAACCCATTTATAAGATCGGAAGCCATAAGAACGCTAAACCCTACCACTTTCTTGACTGCAGCAGCAAGGCTCCCAGGGCATAAGTGTCTAGAGGTACTCAACGAAGTCCATTCTAGCTGACCCGACCTATCAGACAGGCCCTTACAAAATCCTGACCTCATCCTTTATACCAAAGGCAGCAGCTTCATGAACGAAGCCAAGAGATATGCCAGTTATGCTGTAGTCTCTGAATGTAAGGTCATAGAAGCAAAGGCCAGTCCACAAGAATGGTCAGCCTGGAGAGCAGACCTATGGGCCCTAACTAGCCACTAGAACTCAGTAAAGACAAACAGGCCAACATATATACACTGACTCGTGCTATGCCTTCGCCACTATACACGTACTTGGGGTTCTATGGAAGGAGAGAGGACTTTTGACCGCAGGGGGAAAAGAAATAAAAAATCGGGAAGAAATCCTAAAACTATGAAGGGCAGTTTGGGAACTGAGGAAGGTAGCAGTCATCCACTGTGAGAGACACCAGACTCAGTGTCAGAAGGTAAATGATGGGTTGACACCTCAGTTAAACAAGCAGCAGAAGAACAAACAACATCCACAAAAATCACGCTGGTCCCCAAGCTTCCAGTTTCCCCAAGGTATGCAATCCAAGAAACAAAATGGGCACAATAGGAAAAAGGAAGCCAGACAAAAGATTCCAGACCAAAGAATCTGTATACTGGAGCAGCTAGCCCACCAGGTGGTCCTCCAAGAACATGAGCTCACCCACCTAGGAAAAACCACCTTTGAAAACTTATTAAGCTGTTATTATGTAATTGCTCAGCTCCCATCCCTCTGTGCCTCCATCTCTTAATGCTCCCTCCTCTGAGCTCAAAATAATGCCAAACAAGGCCCTACTGGGCCCATGGGTATCCAATGCTGTGGTCAGGTACCCTTTGAAGATTTGGAGGTAGACTTTACCGAAATAAGACCCAGTAGAGGATACAAATATCTTTTGGTATTATTCATCTGCATGTTTTCAGGTTGGGTTGAGGCCTACCCACACGCACTGAAAACACAAGTAACGAAGGCCTTGCTAATGGATATCATTCCCAGACATGAAATTCTGTTAACCATAGGCTCAGACAGTAGCTGGCTTTCATGGCTGAGGTGGTGAGCCAAAACCCTATGTATCCAATGGAATTTACACACAACCTACCAGCCCCAGAGTTCAGGGAAATTGGAACGTATGAACTGGACCTTCAGATTAGCTATGGCAAAACTCTGTCAAGAAACTAGTCTACCCTGGACTGAAATACTAGCTGCTGAAAGTGTGATGCACTCCCTGGGCATAAGCAGAATTATCCCCCTTTGAAATATTGTACTGGAGACCACCCCCCTTGATTAAACTCCAAGGGGTCATCAAGGAATGATGAAACTTAGAGGTCCATAAACAATTACAAGGAATAGGAAAAACTGTCCTTGAGGTACACAGGTGTCCTTCTTTGTATGTTTGTATGTCATGGATAGGGTACCCTTTTCCCTGGGAATAACTGTATACCCTCACAAACCTGGGGATCAAGTTTGGATAAAAGATTGGAAAAGGGAAGCATTCAAATAAACTTGGCAGGGACCCTATTTAGTTGTGCTAACCATGCCCACAGCCCTCAAGGCTGCAGGACTAGCCACCTGGACCCTCTGTTCTCAAGTAACGCCAGCCCATCTGTCACCTGACAACCCCTTGGAATGGAAAGTAACTGCTAGCCAGAATAATCCTCTACAGATCCCCCTTCAGAAGACAGAGGATGATAAGTGGCCTGCAGCTAACACCTGAGAACTATCTATAACCAGAAGCTTCTTAAATGAAGCGCCTTAAATGAACTAGAGCAAATTGTTCTCTCTCATATTTCATTGTCATCCCCTAAATATTTCTCTTTTTGTACCTGTTGTTATATTCTTTGCTGTATGGTTTACCTAAGTTACTTCCACAGATTGGTGCTTCAGTCACGAACTCTTGGTAGCCTCCCTCTACTTGCTAGTGTCAGGATACCTTATTCTCCTTAGATGAATATGATCTGAGTTGTGATTGATGTCCTTCCCTGCATGTTGTTCTCTGCCTTTTGAACTGTCTCCTACCCCAGGATGGAATCATTCCCTCTGACGCTGAATCAACCTTGTCTCCTAACCCTGTTGTGCATATCCCTGTTCCTAACATGCTCAAAAAGGATCCTCTCCTCTTACCAGCCATGTGGTTCTTCCACTTGCCACTGCCCCTCTTGGAACCTTCCTTCTTGACTGGAGGGTTGTGTCAAAGGATCTTCTGCTGTCTTTTGCCTCCATGAGGGACAGCCCTGTTACAGGCCCATGTTACCCTGTTACCCTGCTATCCCTCCCTCTGCTTGTATTCCCTCCCTTGTTCTTATCCCTCCCCCTGCTCCTACTCATTCCCCTGTTCCCTCTCCTTCCCTTGCTCCTCTGGCCCTAATGGATCAGATAATACTACCACCACGCCCCTATGCCACCATTTACCCCTGCATGCTGGACAGATGTCATAATGCCATGAGGCCTGTAACAGGAATGGGAGAACTTACTGGACAGGATTGATTGATTAAATAAATAAATAAATAAATAACTGATAAATAAATAAATAAATAAATAAATAAATAAATAAATAAGATGCGATTGTGGTTGCCTGATCCAATCTGCCCTGATGTTCTCCATGCCTGTTGGGCCACCTTGGCCCCTGCCTAGACTTGAGTTGGACAGACCACTTGCTTTATAACCCCATCTGGACCAGATGTTGAGTACAACTCATCACCTCCTCAATGATACCAATCACAAGCTGGCCAAAAACTACTGTCTCTGCTTGTCCACAGGGCTCTCCCCTCCCACTTTATGCAGCTACTCTGATAACTCAGGCAACTGTAAATGTTACCCTGTTAACTAAAGACCCAGACCCCCACATGGTAATACCTGTACTAACTGGAGCCTAACTGTCCCAAATAGCTCCCAGGTGCCTGACAAATAAAATGGGAATGGAGCCAGTCACCAATCTGACCATCAGCCAATGCAACCCAACTCTTGACAGTCAAGAACTCAGTCATCTTCCTATAACCCAACCCTGGTGTCATCCCTTCTGAGGGATTTTCTTTGTATGTGGGACGGATGCCTACCTGTGTCTACTGGCTGAATGGATGGCCATCTGTACACTGGCCTTCCTCACTCCTCAGATAAACATTATTCCCGACAATCAGTTTCCTACAGCACCCTTGACAGCATATACGCGACCAAAAAGAGCCATTCAAGTCATACCCCTGCTGATTGCTTTAGGGATAGCAGCAGGGTGGGCACTGGAATAGAATAGTCTCTTCAACCACTTATTATAAATTATCGCAGGTCTTAATGGATGACATAGAACGAGTTGCCAAATCTCTGGTGGTTTCACAGGATCAAGTAGACTTCTTAGCAGTGTTAGTCTTGCAAAACAGGAGAGGGCTAGACTTGCTAACTGCCAAAAATGGATGACCATGACTCTTCCTAAATGAGGAATGCTTCTTCTATGTTAACATATCAGGGATAGTTAGAGATATGACCCAACAACTAAGGGAGCAGATCATCAAACGGAGGCGAGAATTAGCAGATTCATGGAACTCCTGGAGCACCAAATGGAATTGGGCATCCTGGCTCCTCCCTTTAGCTGGTCCTCTCCTAATGCTTTTCATAGCCTTCCTGTTTGGTCCTTGTATTCTTAATATGCTAACCAGGTTTGTTTCCTCTCGCCTAGAAACTATAGAAGTCCAGCTGATGCTCCAGTTGGACCATTCTAACTGTTGCTACTCTCCTTTGAGTAGCGAAGAACCTAAGCTGTCACATTTCTCCCTTCAAAATCCCTGTGAACAGAAAAAAGCCAGAATGGTCTTTGCCTCTCCTCCCGTGGCAGCAAGGGATTCCCGGCACCCCACAAACTGATTTTCTCTAAGGCTGCTACAGCAACTTGAAAATCAAGAAGGGGGAGTGAGAAGCTGGCAAGAGCAGATTAAAAAAAAAAAAGTCCAGACAGATGTCCAAGGCTGGATACCCCCCTTGCATGCTTTTGGCTTCTATAATCTTGCTTGCTTCTTGCATCAGTCAATTGACCACATAGCACAAGTGATAGTACCCTCTCCCTTTTTTCCTTGAGCCCCTGAACTCCCCCCGGCCTTTGTAGCTGAAAGAAAGTTTCCAAGTACCCAGAAGCTAGGTAGATATAAAAGAAGGCCAGCTCCAGGGCTCAGGGCTCAGCCTTTGGAGGTGACTGTGCTGGGCCAGCACCAATGCAAAATAAGCAGTCTTTTCTGATTCCCCGAGTGTGTGTCCCTGGTTTCTTCCTAGTCACTGAGTATTTGCTGTAACAATAGGACAAAGTTAAGTAAAGGTACAAAAATTTTTAGTATTTGGGTTAATTAGTGGAAGACAGATGAAGAGTAGTGGCATCGCCTTCCCAGTCACAGGTACAGGCTTTGGTTAGAGGAAAGAGGCTCTAGACGGCAAACCAAAACAATAAGTAACATTTCTCATTTTCTACCTTGGGGATAGTTTATTTAAACTTGTCTTTGTTCCCATAAATTGACATATCTAATGGAGGAGGACTGTAATAAAATCAACAGTGAAGAGCTCATTTCTGAAATTATGGAAAATAGTGCACATCAGAGATGTCGTATTACTAGGGAAATCACTTCCCAGTAGAATCCTGGTGAAGCGGTGGGCAGTTCAACACCACCATTCACCATGGCTATTTCATCATCAGTTGCCACATGGTTTCCTTAGTAGCTTAATATTGATTTTGAAACTTCATAAATAGAATCATGTTGATGAGTATGGAAAGCATAGAAAACATGTGTTGCAGTTAGGGAGTATGACACAATTATCCAATAGAGAATGAAAAATATTACCTACTTTCCCTTTGAATGCATTCTTCTAGAGACAAGTATCTAATCCTGAAAATAAGAATATTGCTTACAATTTGTTGGGTATGTATTGCTCGAGGCACAACAGTAAACATGCTGTACATATTTAGCATTCCAATTCACTAAATAGGATATGGTATTACTTTATTTTTTTTTAGAGGCTGAGAATTACTAGCCGGTGGTGATGTCTACTGCCTTAATAGCAGCTGAAATCCAACAGTGCGTGAAATTATGTTGTTTATAAAGTTGGGAAAATGTTCTTGGAATTCTTCAATATGAAAGCTTTCATATAAATATAAAATCTAATTTTATATGGAGAGTTTTATCTTTGTATTCAATGGCAAAATATTTTATAGAATTTTTAAATCTAATATATAAAAGAAGAAATTTAAGAGGTCAAGCATGAGTCTACCAGAAGTTTAGCAAATGTTTCTATAAAATGCAAATAGACCATCACTGACCTAGGGTATATTATTTCCTCTGAAATTACAGGATAGGTTCCTTTTCTCCTTTATTCTATCCCTGACCAAAAAAGAAAAAAAAAACTGGTAAAAGAAGTGTGATGAGAGATGTTGAATTCATACATGACACTTCACACTCCCTCAATTTGATTGTTTTGAATTTTTTGAAAAGTAATCTTAGTTCTACGTCAACATCTTTGATCAAAGGCTTTCAAAATCTGTGCTTAATCAACAAGCATAGCAAAGACTCTAATTATTTCATAAACATAAACATCTACTCTTTGAGTCTTTCATGTGAAATACTTCATCCTTTCTTCCCTCTTATTTTACAAGCAGTCTTTTAATTATTAGTCAGTTAGCTGGGGCATTTATTTAGTCTTAGTTCCATCATCATTCTTTTTTGACATTGGATAAAACACTGTAGTCTTACCTCTCTTTCAGTTTGTTCTTAGGTAAAATGAAGATCTAAAAAAAAAAATCAATGATTTTTATGTTATATCTGATAGTCACAGATTTATACAGAAGGATGACAGGAATTAATGTTGGACAACTCCAGGGCATAGTGATCTTCCTCCGGGCTGTGTCTGCATTAACTCCTTTGACAACCACTCTCATAGCATTGAATACTGTGTCACTGTATATACCTCTCATATTTATATCACCAACCCACACCTTTGTGTGAGTCCTATATGTAGATTTGTGCTCCAGATTCCCATATCTAGCCACCTCTCCACTTTGATGCATATTACGATCTCTCAAACTCAACTCAATCTCCCCTACAACCTGCTCCATCTTAATATTCCTTAATAAGCTACTTTATTTCAGAATTTTAATGGCTCAGACCAAGAATTTTGAAGTTATCTTGAGCTTTCTACTTTCTACTCTTTATACCCCACTACTATGAATTCCTACTGTGGATAATTTAGGTATTTTTGATAGCCTCTGTAGGATAAGTCCTGACAGTGGGTTTTCTTTTTTTTATAATGTAAGCGCTTGACTTAAACTTTGATTGATGAGGCATTGCTTCAAAGAGGCATTCACTTCAAAGATGGCTATCTAGAGTAAACACACTGCCAGCTATGCTATTAGATAGTCAGGCAAAACTCAGCTCCCCCTCTCAACTTGTTCCCACCCCCAGGCTACTCTATTTTAGCGATCTTGGTTGGTTTCCATAATTCACCACTTGGGTCAATTGTTTTTGTTCTTCCTACACTTTAAAGGCCTGCTCTTATGTTTAAATTCAACAAAAAGTGAGCACACAAAACCGTAGGTCCCACCTTGGATTCCAACAAAAGCTGGACCCCTCTCTTTCTCCATTTGTTATTTTTCTGTCTGATGAGGAAGCCAAAGACAAGCTAAGAGAGAAGCACAAGGTAACACCATCTCACCCACCTCTCTTAGGACTCCAGGAAACTGAGTGTGTATGTGCGACATTCCTCAGGCACTCTTGGCTGCCCAAGAACAAAGGGAATGGAAAAACAAATGGTTAACTGATAGAGATCACAGTCATGTAGAATATGAATCTCCATCAGTTTGCAAAGGTCTTAGTAAATTACAAGAAAAAGGCAATCTTATTAATAGCCTAACATCTAGAAACCCATACACTCAGTTTCCTGGAGTCCTAACATCACCCTCCCCTCCATAGTGATGTGGGGATAAAGGCAGAAGGAAATGGTAGATAAAATTAAATTTCCTTATAACTTGCAGTCTATTGACAAATGCTTGAGGGAAATATAGAGTTATAACATTCCTCCAGGAATTCCCTACTGTCTTAATGTTAATGCCTTACTAGAGGGGAAAATAACTTTAGCTCACAATAGCAAGACCTCTAGTATCTTCCTGGGTTGCCTGAGTGGCTCCGTTGGTTAAGTGTCTGACTCTTCTTGGTTTCAGCTCAGGTCATGATCTCATGGTTTGTGAATTCTGGCCCTACATCTGGCTCTGTGCTGACTGGAGCCTGCTTAGGATTCATTCTCTCTCTCTCTCTTTCTCTCTCTCTCTCTGATCTTCCCCTGCTCTCTTTCCAAATAAATAAATAAAAACATTAAAAAACTTGACCAAGTACCCACCAGTTTAAAAATCAAAGATTAGGGGTCCCTGGGTGGCTCAGTTGGTTCAGCGTCCGACTTCAGCTCAGGTCATGATCTCAGGGTTCGTGAGCTCGAGCCTTGTGTTGGGCTCTGTGCTGACAGTTCAGAGCCTGGAGCCTGCTTCTGATTCTGTATCTCTCTCTCTCTCTGCCTGCACCCACCCCCTGCTCGCACTCTGTCTCTCTCAAAAATGAATATATGTCAAAAGAAAAAAAAAAGAGTAAAATCCAGATATTCTGGATTTCTTTTTGATTCCTACCTAGAACGTTTTTAAATATTATGCTTTGCTTTTGCAGTGCACTAGGTATGTTCAGTGTTGTTCCCAGAATGTTCTCAGGTGTTGAAAGGGTGGACCTACGCTGGCCGACTCCATCTTGTTCTGTGTCCTTCACCTTGACCACACTTCCTCCCCTTGAGTAACCGCCCCCCTCACCTGCCTAACAGGACTCGGACCCTTCCCCAGGCAATCGGCTGAGGCCATAGCCATTACCTCACCAACTACCCCTAGGCCCCAATAAAACCTTTGTCCTTTTGAAACTCACTCTCTCTCCCCGGTATCTCACCACTGCGTTGGTGCAGGTAGGGGATTGAGCTCAAGCTAGCTCGAATAAAGGCTCTTTTGCTTTTACATCAGACTCGGCTCCCTGGCGGTCTTTGGGGATCACGAATTCTGGGCATAACAGTGTCTCCAAATTTTCACTAGGTCTGGTAATGCTCAGAGCATTTCATCCGTCAGGATTCAAAAATAGGCCCCTACCAGCCTAAATACCTAAACTTCTACCGTGTTATTTTTGAAAAGTTTTAATCTTTGAAGAAGCAATGACAATAGGATCCCACTCCACACCTATTAGGACAGCCCAAATCCAAAACACGCACAATATCCATGCTGGCAAGGATGTGGAACAACAGCAACTCTAATAGATCGGTGGTGGCATTGCACAAGCTCAGGGCATGTGGGAAGACAGTAACGGTTTCTTACAAAACTAAACATACTCTTATCCTATGATCCAAACACTCATGCCTTTGGCATTTACCCAAAAGAAATGAAAGCTTCTGTCTACACGAAAACCTGAACACAGATATTTTTGGTGGCTTTATTTACACTTGCCAAAACTTGGAAGAAACCAAGATGTGCTTCAGCAGGCGAATGGATAAATGAACTGTGCCAGACTGTGGAGTATTCAGCACTGAAAAGAAATAAGCTAACAAGCCATAAATAAAACACAGAGGAAACTGAAATACATATTGCCAAACGAAAGAAGGCACTCTGAAATGGCTACATACCATGGTTTCAACATGTGGCGTTCTACAAAAGGTAAAGCTATGGAGACCGCTAAGATTATCTTATAGAGGGGGGAGGGAGAGAGAGATGAACAGGCAGAACAGAGAGGATTTATAGGACAGTGAAAATAATCTGTATAATATGGTAAGATATGGTAGAAAATGTCCAGACATTTGTCCGTATCCACGAAACGTACAACAAGAATAAGCCCAAAGTTATGCTATGGAATTTGGGTTACTATGATATGTCCGTGCAGGTTCATCCTTGGAAAAAAAAAAAAGTACCATTCTAGTGAGTGATGCTGACTATGAAGAGGCTGTGCATGTATGAGGGCAAAAAGTATATGGGAAATCTTTGTACTTTTTAAATCAATTTTGTTGGAAGCCTAAAACTTGTCTAAAAAAAAATAATTCCTAAAAAGTAGAAACGTAGGACGAAAGTTTCTAATGGGAGCGATAAGCATCTCTGGGTCACAAAACAGCAGTCAGTCAGTATACACTATCAGGTAGAGGGAAGCGAGACAAGGTTTATGCCTAGCATAAAACTCAGTGTTCAGGGGGAATAAAGTCTCCTCCATATATATAATACAATTTGTTGGCAATGAAATAGGAAATCTCTTCTGGTACTCGTATATCATTTTCTTCAAGTCCTGGTTTATAATGCCATTAGAATATTTTAGAATATTTTAAGGTGTAGATGACATGGTCAGAAGATGCTAAGAGGAGACGATGGCTGATAATCTAGTTCAGTTTTAGATGTAACTTCTTTTGCAACTACATTGTATCTTAAATAATCTATGTAACAGTAGGTACACATAATCACAAAAGACAAAGATGAGCCTCACCCATGTGTTTTTTTTAAAAAAAAGGATATTGATCAAAGGCATGTTTGCAGAAGCAAAAGCCTAAAATGACTTAGTCTTTACATTGTGATGGCAGTTGTGCATATGCATCAATGGTTGAATTTCATTAGTTTAACTTTAAAAAATATTTTATTTAAACTACATCCAAAATACAATCTTTCCTTACCCTTCCTTGTGTAGAAAAGGAAAACAATGTAATAGCTAGTATTTGAGTTCCAAAGGCAAGAAGGAGTTCTCTTGGATCTTCTGAAATTACATACAAGGCAGATATAGGAAATACCTAGATTCTGATGTTTACATCTTGACAGCACACTTCAGGGAAATCAGACTTTGTGATGTGAATATCGTTTTGAAAGTTTGTATTTGGAATTGCATTTTAGGAGTTATAAGCACACCTTCCTCCTTTAGGGCTCTAGGCTTTTTCTTTCTCCAAACAGAAAGAGAAAGAGAATGAATCAGAGTTAAAATGATTAATTGCAACAGAAATCCTCCTATTGAAAAGGAGCGTACTGTTTCTCTTTTGATGATAAATGAGTAAATCTTACAATATTCAGTAAATATGGTAATCTTGCTAAGGAGTATACTAGAATTCATGTTAAATCTCATTTAAAAAAAAAAGTTACTTATGCTTTTTTTAATGTTGGTAGTGTTCCAAAACAATAAGCCGTCAATGTCCATACTCTCGGAAGGGAAATAAACCATAAAAGAGCGATTTCAGTACTTAGCACGGAGGGTAAAAACTGCTGGCATTGTAACTGTACTTTGCTGATATATCTTTTCAGAGGCACACTTTTGCTGTTTCGAAAGATTCTGTTCTACGTGCTGAGCATTCTACCTTGTAGGTAAAAGCAGAGCCAGCATTCATATAAGTGACAGTCTTCTGGGTATTATATACTAAGTGCCAACACAGGGCTCACAGCCCAGGTGTATCAATTATTAGCTGGTTAGTGATATTTGTAATTTAGTCACAGAATACACACTTTTCATAGTTTTTTTTTTTTTTTTAGAAATGCAGCAAAAAATAAATAGTACAATGACATATAACATAATTTTACATGAACCCTCAGCATAAATGAAAATTTCTGGCCTGGGAATTTGGAAGAAGTACAGATGATAAGGAAGCAAAGAGAGAATCATCCAAAATGGCAAAAAAATAGTGAGGATGGGGACTGGAGGAGAGGCATTCTAGCTCCAAGTAATCAGATATGATTAAGAGTAATAGAGTCCGTTAAAGGAATAGACGTTTATCGTAAAGGAATTAACTACTTAATCTTCTTACTTACAGGTCGTGAAGCTTTGTTTCCTTCGTTCATTATTACCATCTTGGGAAAATGGTGTAGGGTTGAATGCAGAACCATCTTATAAAGCACTGAACTCACTGCCACGGTGATTCTGAGCAAAACCTTCTATGTAACATTTGTGTTTCATCCTTCCCTTGCAAAATACACTCCAACTCATGCACCCCATGCTCTCAAGTGTATTGTTTTATTAATGCTATTCCCCACTCTCATCCTTGCTCCTCCCAAATTTACTACTACCTCTTACACATATTTATTTCTTTGTATTGGCCAATTACTAAATCAGAGAAAGTGTATATTCAAAACTAACCTGAATTTGTGTTAATTATGGGCGCTATTATAGAGGAACACATGGAAGAGAATTAGGGAAGGAAACTTCTTTTCCCTTAATTTTATCCTTAAAACAGACAGGGAAGTCTTCTAATATGAACAGAATGGTAGGAGACAGATATCCTTCCTATCTAGCATGCTGTGAAAAAGTAAAATGACCAATATGTGGCTAAGTCCATTTTCAGTTAATCTAAGAGAAAAGAAAATTAACAGAGTTTTTAAAATGGTATATAAATTGCCCAAAGCAGCTAATCTCAGGGCAGAGACGGCTCGGGGTGAAATACAGCAGAGTAGTGTGGAGATGAGGTGATTAGTCAAAATGGTAAACCAGCCCATTGGCACGAGACATCAGAAAATGCCAGAAAAAATTTGCTTATAAATTTGAACTTTCGGATAACAAATATACCTTATTAGAGCTTACCAGAAGAAGGGGTAGAAAATCTGCCCTAATATCTCTTGAAGAAATTGAATCCATTATTAAAAATTTCATCAAAGAAAACCCGAGCTTCAGTTGTCTCACTGATTAATTCTTCCAAAATTTAAGGAGGAAATAAAAGGGTTGCCATATATTAATTGCTCTGATAATTAAAAGGAATTCTTTCAACTCCTTTTATGAGGAAGCTGATATGAAAAGAACATTCTGATTGCTAAGGAGTTCAGAATCAGGTGGCCATATTCACAGTGTCTTTTAAACTGTCATCTTCAATTTCACCAGCAAATGAGGCCCAAATTTAACCCTGATTTCCCATGAATGAAATTTAGAATTAATTATCATATTTCTATTTGGTTTGTAACTGACAACCTTCCTTCCATCAATGCCACCAAAACCCAACAAACTAAGATTTCTTAGGTATCTCAGAAAAAATAATGAATGCCAGATTAGGAATACTAATATTACTATATATTTTGAAATGTGGAATATTTTAAGAATCTCTATTTTGACTTTATAACGTTACTGGGAACACTAAACCAAAAGGGAAAAAAAAATATGAAATAGAGAATTTACAAAACTGATTCAGCGAACTGTGCGATGAAATTATTTTCATTTCACGCGTCTAGTGTTAAGCAACAGTACGTATGGGGAAATTAGCAAGAATATTAGAGATGAAGATTAGCGACTGTGAGAGCATCAAATACAGTTTCATGCATTAGCAAACTTATTGAAACATAACGAGAGTGAATTACTTCTTTGGGAAGAAGCCCTAGATTTCTGAGCGGAATATACGGTAGGACTCAATCCAAACCCCTCACCACCTCCCTGGCTATTGATTTAAGCGCTTTGTAGAAAATGTTATGGACTTGGCTCTCTAATTAGATTGACAACTGCTAGTTACAAAAGACAAATAATTTTGATGCAGTGTGTGGATGTGTGTCTGTGTGTGAGCGCGCGTGTAGGTATAGATGGATGGATTTTAAATACGCATCTAGACATTTAAGTGAATTTCCAAAAGTAAACAAGCTGAGGTGACCAGAATCCGAGTCTAGTAGAGATCATTATTTCAGAAGCTTCCTTCATTTTCTCTTCTGTTAATACTCTCTCCTCAACTTAACTGTTGTTTTGCCTGTTGACACCATATGACTTTCGCCTATTTTTGAGAACTGTATAAAAGGAATCACACAGTACAGTCTCTTGTGCCTGGCTTTTCTTTTCAATAGTATGTCTTTAAAGTATATTCAAGTTGTTACTGTTGTTTTCTCGCTTCAATCACTTGTATTGCTTTGAGCTTAAAGTGGTATATGGCATGTAAAAGGAAAGGGAGAAAAAGAAAGATAGAAAATCAGGGTTGGGGATAGAGAAAGAAGGGGAAGACAAGAGATGTAAAGGCTTTAAAGAAGGAGGAGAAACACAGCAATAACCTGACTGAACTCAGATCAAAGAGGAGACAGTATTATATAAGTCTCAGCAGAAACCAGGTACTGATTGTAGTGCCCATTCCCCTGATGCCTTTGACTTAATTTTTAATAATCTAAAAATATAGATTTAATCCCAAGGAGAAGGACCAAGTCACTTAGTTGGCTGATACTAGGCCTTCACTACCTTTGTGGGGTACAGGTTAAATTTTTTAGAAATAATAGATAAAATTACATTGTACACACATAAATATTAATATAACGTATAGTTATGAATATCATATGTCACCTTCCAAATGGGAAAACCATCCATATTTGCATACATTTATCACTGAGATCTGTGGCATTTTTCTCATTAGAAATTATATATCATAGATGGAACGCACTGTTGCCCCCAAGAAATTCAGTGATGAAGGTTTTAGAGAAACGTTTTGTTTAAGAAACAACGCTCAGTGATGAAACGTGAAGAAACAATGTTCAGTTCAGTGATGAACGTTTTAGAGAAGGTTTTGTTTAAGAAACAAAACGACCAAGTTGGAGGGATTCTGTATATCTCAATGATGAGTTTGATTTGAGACTCAGAAAGCTTCCAGCTTTGGGATATGCCTTTAAGCTGTGACAGAGTTTCCTTCTGTCCAATAGACATTGGAATGGAAATAAGTTTGCATAATTTAACGTAAAACCAAAGTGAATGGCTAAAATGTGCATGCTTCGTCAGCCACACAAGAAGATTCATACTTTAGGCCAGTGATAGGTTAAGTTTTACTTAATACTGACTGCTTCTCCCCTTCCTCCTCCCCCACAGCCCCCCACAAGAAAAAAAACCCACCACCTTTCTAATATGATACCACATACCTCTAATACCCCAGTGAAACTAGGAGAAACCAGCTTTAGAGCTTAAAAACCACTGTTTCACCCTGTTAATTTGACAAGCAAAAGAAAGTACCAATAAAAGTGTTCCTTTTTAAATGTGCATAAAGAGGAAGATGCTTTCAAACAGGAATGGGGGATAACATTATGCAATTTCAAATATATAAATGTATATCATTTATATCCTAACTAAAGTTTCATTCTTGGCCAAAAGGGAACTCTGTATTCTGAATGGCTGGCTCAGCTGCCACCATGGACAGCTCCCTACCGAAAAACAGCTTCTTCCGGAAGGAAAGTAACTTTGCTCCTCTACTGCTCCAAGGGGTAGGGGAACAGGCCTACATTTAATATGTTGGCAACAGAGTTACAGAAAAGGTAGAAATACTGGAATTTCATCATGATACCACAGATCTATGACTGAAAGCCAAATAACAAAGACATGTGAATCAGAAATAAAAGCAAATGATTCATTGAGTTGATGTGTAAGGTTTATGCTGATTTTTTTTTAAGGTTCAGCATCTCATACTATGTCCTTCTTTAGTAAAGACAGTCACTATACAGCAAACATAAATAGAGGAACATACACTCATGAATTTAGGGAATGCATCATAGTATACAAAAAGTCACATTTGCTCATTCTGCAAAATTCAGGAAACAAAAAGAGAAACAAAACAATTACCTTCACCCCAAGATGTCGGTCTTTCTTATCTATCATAGAAGTCTCTATCAGATTTCTTTAATGTTCTCAAGATGTTTTTAAAATTCTTAGAAATAAGAAAATAGAGTTTTTTTTTAAACTCAGAATAATGAAGTTGAAAGAGGACATCAGAGAGAAAATACATAATATTGAGATCATTTTAGTCAGTTATTAAGATATTTGGCAGGGTGCCCAGGTGGCTCACTTGGTTAAGTGACTGGCTCTTGATTTTGGCTCAGGTCATAACCTCCAGATTCTGGGATTGAGCCTGCCTCGGGCTCTGTGCTGCAGATGGAACCTGCTTGAGATTCTCTCCCTCCCTTTGCCCTTCCCCCACTGTGCACACATGCTCACTCTAAAAAAAAAAAAAAAAAAAAAAAAAAAAAAAAAAAAAAAAAAAAAAAAGAAAGAAAGAAGAAATTTGGCAAAAAGTTTTTAAATGAAGTGAATGAGAACACTCTAAGTTATAACTCATTTGGGCTAAAAACTGAAGATCTAAGATGTTGCTGACAAGGATCATTCAAGACAAGTCCATAATTATAACAATTTGACAATGTGATTTGATGCTATTTATATGAAAGCAATGGAAATGACAGTGACCACCAGAAAATGTAATTAAAGAGACAGAAGAGAATATCAAAAATCAAAACTCTAAGGCTAAATAAAATAGAGTGAAAAGGAAATGGTTATGCATTTGTCTTACACTCTTTATTCTCAATATATGACATTCTTAAAAGAATATTGAGGGTGTATAAGTATTTAGGAAGTCAGTCTATCTGTAGCAGCTTATCTTATGATATTTTGGATAATTTAATTTCAAAATACTATTTTTAGGTGGTAAAAAGTATGACCTCTCTCCATTTTTCTCAATTGTTATGAAAGGAAAACAGTAATATAAACACTATAAAATCTGAGTGACCTTCCAAATGCGAAGAACTCATACAGCTGCCTTTGTTCCCTATACTGATCATCCAACAAAATGGAGCACATCTCTCAAGCTACATCAGCATGTGATTGTCGACTCTAATTTCTAGAACTCATTATTGACAATAATAAATTATGTTAGATTATTACTGACTGTAAATACCTTGAGAATACCAAGAACATTAGCAGTGCTTGGTTTACATATTGACAATATTATTTAAAAGGACAAAAAAGAACACTCAGAGATGGTTAGGCTGGGATTTAAAGTGAGTTTTTCATTATTAAGCTCATGATGACTTAGAGTAAATTTGATTATTCTAATCTCTTGTCAGTGGCCAATTATTTTTCTCACCACTATTTGGTGTCAGTTATGCAAAAACAGACATATTTATCCTATAATTCTCAGATTTTAGGGGTTTTATACATTGCTAGTTTTGTTGAAATGAAAAACATATTCTTATGGAGAACTTCCCAGGGAAAATTTTATTTAATATGCCTAATTTTATTATAAGAGCTTGGAAGATCATATAATAAATCTTGGGGACACTTGTAAACCTTATGTGGTATTACTCCAACACTAAAGGACAATTTGATAATAAATATTCAAGATAAAAATAATTTGCATAATTTTGAAAATTAGATAAATCAGAATTTTCCAGCGTTCAGTAAGTCTCCATTAAATAATGTGCTGCTGTTTTACTTTATACAATAGCAAAGCATCTATGAGTCATTTGATATAATCTGAGAACTGCATTATTTGTTTTTAGTTTGCATCTAACAACACAGACACACTATGATTAATGATTTTTAACATAATATTAACTAGAAACAACACTTATAATAGATTCATCCATTTTAAAAGTGAAAATGCCAGAGGGGCGCCTGGGTGGCTCAGTCAGTTAAGCATCCGACTTCAGCTCAGGTCATAATCTCATGGTTGGTTAGTTCAAGCCCCACATCAGGCTCTGCGCTGACAGCTCAGAGCCTGGAGCCTGCTTTGGATTCTGTGTCTCCCTCTCTCTCTGCTCCTCCCCCACTCATGCTGTCTCTTTCTCTCTCTCAAAAATAATAAACACTTTTTAATAACTTTTTAAAAAGGTGAAAATGCCAGAGAACGAATACATTTATTATATTATTAATACTTTTATTATTTATAATTATTTTGTAGTAATTGATTTTTATCATTTAATTAACTATTATTTAATAATAATTATTAATGATTGAATTTATTTAATAATATCACATTTAGAATCAATGACGGCAATACAGAAAACTATGAAGTTGGTATGAAAAAAATTGGGGAATGATTTATCTTTTCTATGTATGTCCTTAACACAAAAGTCATGTTGAAGTTTAACTGAAGTTGGAAATTCTAGCCTCTGACAAAGGCACTTGTTTTACTTATTATAATGATAATGAAATAAAATTTTCATTTATGGAATAAAAAGCTCCGTCATGTCTAGATAAAGGAGGGATTATTAAAATTATCTTTCCTTAGTTTTGGTCTTGTAACCATTCAATCAATGTAATTTCTAAAGTTATTAAACAGCTCCATTGTAAAACAGTAACCAGCTTTTGCAAAATCCTTTTTATTTTCTGAAATGCAGTTTTGGAAGGAAAAGGACAGATAGTGACTAAGGTTTTGAAGACAGGGCTTATCTTTTCTGTTCCTAAAATAGTTTGGGGAATTGGAATAAAATTAGTTTTATAAAGTAATTTAACTATTTGAGATATTTAGTTCAAAGTACACATAGGAATCTAACTTAATTTCAATACCAATTCAGAATTTTAAAAAGAGTTCAGACTTTTATACAGTAGACACATAATTAAAACTATTAGTGCCAGAGACAAAATTACTATAAATATTATCTTCAATAATCTTTGGGAACACCAATAGTGCTTCAGAAAATTAAAATATTTTCTATTGCAAAAGGCCAAATCTTGGTTCATTCTTAAATTACCTTATCATGAAAGATATTAAAATAACACAGAAAGTTTGTCCCCAAGCCTTGAGTAGAGTAGGTCTGAAGTCAGTTTGCAATCACAAACTAATAAAGTAATTGAAGGGAACTCATAACAAGTTGGGTTTTTTTTTAATATTTTTAAAAATACTTTTTAGAATGCAGTTTTATCATCACAACACAAATATTTAAAGAATGCAAATATTCAAAAATGACTAAATTGAATAGCAGCTTTATTCATAATGTCTCCAAATTGAAGACAATTCAAAATGCCCTTCAACTGGTGACTGCTAAACAAAGTATGGCACTATATACAATGAATGCTGCTCGAACAACCAAAAATGGCAAACTATTTATATTTATTTTTATTAAGGTATGTTCCCTAACTCTATACAGCAACAGCAGAATGGCACGAAGTCAGCTGTGCAACAGAAAGGGCCAGGAATTCTTTCACACAAGAGTGGAACCAAGAAAGGGGACAATTCCCATTCACAGGTTTAGATATATAGTGCTGTGACCAACTAATGATATTCAAAAACAACAATGTATCTTGAATTGATATATTCAAGAACATTCAAGAATCCTACATGTGCATTTCTAAGCAAAAGAATATCTAAAGATTCATATTGTGTGATTCAATTTATATGACAAGGAAAGGCAAAGCTAGGGAGAAAAACAGATCCGTGATTGCCAAGTGTTGTGGGTAAGAGTTGAGAGGATGGGAACATAGGGGATTCCAGGGTAAACACTCCGTGCTCACAGCTACATGACACTGTGCATTTGCTAACAGTGACAGAAGAATACAGGACAAAGCAAATGAGTTTGCCTGCGTGTTAATTTTTGAAAAAGCCAGCTAGGCTGTGAGGGGAAAGATGGAATGTAGGCTGTGACAAATGAATCTGTCTTCCAATGAATTGAAAAGGACACTGAAGAATGGGAAAGAAGCTGATATATGTAACTTGGGAAAACAGTATTTTGAGTGGTTACTGTAGAGCTAAAGACTAGCTACAAAAACTCTTTAGTTGGTAAATTTGTTTCAAATAGAAGTGTGGTTTAAGAATTTTGAAGCTGTGTCATTTATACAGTAGGGTAGGAAATAGAAGTATATGCAGAATAGACAAGGATAGGCAGGTTTTTCACAGTAGGAAAAAAAAGTTATAAATAAGAAAAAGAGAGAAGATTAGAATGATCATGAGAACTGATGTCAGCTAAAGGTGTCAATACAAGCTCATGCATATATTATTAAAATGTATGTACACAGAGAGAAATCAAAATGTGTGTGTGTGAGTGTGTGTGTGTGTGTGTGTGTGTGTGTGTGTGTGTGCGTGTGCATGTAGTATGAGTTAGTATATATACATAGCTCTCCTAGCTTTATGGATCAAGAAAAATAAGAAATGACATTCCAGCAACAATGAGCACACAGGTTCTC
Organism: Herpailurus yagouaroundi; assembly: GCF_014898765.1. Classification (NCBI taxonomy): domain Eukaryota; kingdom Metazoa; phylum Chordata; class Mammalia; order Carnivora; family Felidae; genus Herpailurus; species Herpailurus yagouaroundi. The sequence goes on from NW_024412391.1 coordinate 71,087,260, forward strand.
AAATTTCAGTCTCTAAATTCCACATACAATAAAAGGGCTTCAGGACTACAGCAAGGAAAATACAAGATGATCCTGGAGCCTCTTAGAGTGCTAGAAAGTGAGAAAGTCCATAAAAAAAGAGGATGGATAGATTGGTGAGCAGAGGTATTGCATGTCAATTATTTTTCAGTAAAACTAGGGGAGAAAAAAAGACCTCCCAATGGCCAAGCTGGGAAAGTTCAAGCAACAAAAATGAATAAATAACAAAAATAAATAACACAAGTATTGCATTATAATCCAAAACCCAAATAAATAACCATGAATTAATAACTATTTAAATAAATTCTGGAGGAATCAATAAAAGAAGGACAGGTAATAACTTCTTACAGATGTGTGCTAATGATTAAATGTAAAAAGAATGAAGGATGTAGAAAATCACCACTCGAACACTACCTATGGATGCTAAATTAGTAGGTGAAAAATTAAGGAAAAAAACTGGATATTTGCCTAGTCTCAAAGTACATCCTACACATCATTTAGTAATTACAAAGGGAAAAATGGTAACTTTACAACTGGAGAATCCTAGAAGATGTCACTGCATCTAGGTGGTCATGGATAATATTAGCAGTATTGAATGTTGACATCATTGTACCCTCCTCATGTGAAACACTGAGAAGAGCATATCACTTCTCTGGTACCTTCCCTATAATGCATAACCTCCATCTAATCATGAAAAAACAGCATTCAAACACAAATTGCGATATATTCTACAAAATACCTCACCAGTTATCTTCAAACAAGGGAAGATCATGAAATACAAGGAGAGGGAGTTATAGAATGAAGTGAGCTAAGACGAAATGGCAACAACATGTAACGTGGCATCTTGGATTGGATCCTGGAATAGAAAAGGGATATTAGTGAACAAATTGGTAAAAGCTGAATAGCTTCTGAACTTCAACTAATATTATTGTACCAAAGTTAATTCTTTGGTCATGATGAATATTCTATTAGTATATACAATGCTAATATAAGGGGAAGCTGCCTATAGGGTATACAGGAAATGGCTACATTTTTTTTGTGTAACTCTTCCTTAAGTCCAAAATTATATCGGAACAAAAGTTAAAAGTGCTGTGCACGTCCATGAATGCACGTGTTTTCGTGTGACATAGTAACTGCAATTTAATCTGAAAAACTATTTAGGATTCTATTGTTCATTTGTGCTTTGTCATTTCTGAATAACATTCAGAATTCAGAAAAGAGCCAGAATAAATTGGAATAGGAAATGTTCCTGTTTCCACTGTAGTTACAATCTTTGTCAGCATAATGTATTACTGTGTTACCACTTTCTTATTGATAATAGTTTCAGGAACAGACAACATCTGAAGTCTAATATGTTAAATTTCCCAAATGCTTCATGTTGGAAATATTAAAGATTGAGGATTGTGCTTTGCCAACCTTCTCATTATTCAAGATGCTGTTTGGATGACGTTTCCATTCTAGTTGATTACATTCTATAAAACCTGACATTTTTAAAGGAGTAGACAATAAAACAGTAACTTGAATATCAGTTGTGGCTGTTGCTAAATTATGCAGTTGGTGTTCCTCCAAGTTTTCAGGACCTGCAGCTTTAACAGATAAGCATAAATGTCGAACTTCTTCAGTCAATAGTTTTACTGAGCACTTAGTCTTAATGCTTACATCTCGGATGTGTGCTACTAATATTGTTATATACATTTCAGGAAATTTGTTATGTTATTAAATTGTGGGTTTGGCCTAGATACCATCTACCAGAATGGTTGTTATCAAAGTAGTTACTAAGTCACGTTGTATTTAACCAACGTTCCATATATTTGCTAGAAAAGGACTTTTATAAATACTGACAAACAATGTAACAAACTCAGTTGAGATGAATCATATCTAGAAAAAAAAATTGAAGTGTCTGGGGCTCATTTTTTTATTACAAATATTCTATGCTGGATCTCTGAATCAACTCCCGTGAGAAACAAACCATCTATTTTTTTAAATTTAGATTTTATGTTTTAGAGCAGTTTTAGGTTCACAGCAAAATTGAGGGGAGAGGGAGAACATTTTCCTTTTTTTTTTTTAATTTTTTTTAACGTTTATTTATTTTTGAGACAGAGAGAGACAGAGCATGAACAGGGGAGGAGCAGAGAGAGAGGGAGACACGGAATCTGAAACAGGCTCCAGGTTCTGAGCTGTCAGCAGAGAGCCCGATGCGGCGCTCGAACTCAAGGACGGTGAGAACATGAACTGAGAGGAAGTCGGACGCTTAACCGACCAAGCCACCCAGGCGCCCCGAGGGAGAACATTTTCTACACACCTCCTGCCCTACACATACATAGACTCCGCCCTTGTGAACACCCCCTACCAAAGAGATACATTTTTACAGAGATAACCTATATTGACACATCATAATCGACTACCCAAAGTCCACAGTTGTTTTCTTTTTTTCTATGATTCATTCTTGTTGCTGTGTATCCTCTCAGTTTGGACAAATACACAGTGACATGTATTTATTGTTATGATATTTTACAGAGTATTTTCAATGCCCTAAACATCCTCTGTGCTCTGCCTATTCATCCCTTCCTTCAGGCGACTTCTGGCAACCACTAATCTTTTTTACTGCCTCCACTCTTTTTCCTATTTCAGAATGTCATATAGGCGGAATCTTACAGTATTTACCTTTTTAGATGGGCTTCTTTCACTTAGTAATATGCATTTAAGGTTATTCCATGTGTTTTCGTGACTTGATAGTGCATTTGTTTTTGTTTTTTTTTTTTTCCAACGTTTTTTATTTATTTTTGGGACAGAGAGAGACAGAGCATGAACGGGGGAGGGGCAGAGAGAGAGGGAGACACAGAATCGGAAACAGGCTCCAGGCTCTGAGCCATCAGCCCAGAGCCCGACGCGGGCCTCGAACTCACGGACCGCGAGATCGTGACCTGGCTGAAGTCGGACGCTTAACCGACTGCGCCACCCAGGCGCCCCAATAGTGCATTTGTTTTTAGTGCTGAATAATATTCCGTTGTCTAGAATGATATTCCACATTAATAAGGGTTAAAACTATTTTAAAACAATGATTTAAAACAGCTCACATATATTTATTTCATCATCAAGTATCCTCAGTTTGGTACGTGCTCTTTTAAAGCTTTCTTGGCCTAAGTATCCAAATTCCAAAAATGTCCTTAACCCTGGGCAGGTCGTATCCTGAATGTCTGGGTAATTGATCTACAATTTTCTCATTCAGTGCACAATCAGCTGCAATTCTCATTAGGGACTTCTGAAAGTAATTTGTTAGGACCTATAACTTAGAGACCGTATTGAATTCAGTACTTTCTGAAACATTAAAATATATGTTTATGTATTCCTCTTCCAATCGCTTACCGTGCCCTTTTCTATCAAAGCAGTTTAATCTTATTTCTTTTGTAGTTTTCATGGAATTCAGGGTAAGAGAACAGAATGAATCACGATTATTGACAGTATTCTTGTCCTCTCCTCTAATATTGGCAATTATTTACATATTCTACGTGCTTCTTTCATAGTCTGTCCCTCACCTCTCGTGAGTAAACCCAATTTTGTACTGTTTATATTCCTTATTCACTTGTTTTGATTTTTGTAGTTGAATCAGATTCTTTATTGTTGACACAATAGCTTGCTTTGTGTCATTTGTTTTGGATATTACAGAATAACATCACATGCCATATATAATCTTCTGGTTCTTATTTCTTTTTTCTACTTAGCCTTATAATTCCAAATCTCCATTTTTTTTTTCATGGTAATTTCCACAATTCCAAGCATCATCATCATCAGCACCATCATCATCATATTTTATGAAGCATTTATGCGCCAGACAGTACCTTCAATGTCTTCCATAAATTACCTAGTTTCTTTGTTGTCAGATAGATTTAATGAATAGTTCCTCATCTGTAATTTACCTATAAGAAATTTCCCCCTTATTAGACAGTCAATGGCTAAACTGGATTTTGAACCTAGTTCTGTTTGGACTCAAAGTACATTCTGTATAAATATAAGCATCTAATTTTTCTCCCAGTCATAAAAAGTAAAAGTCAGAGAATGGATTCAATAGGCTCATAGCAAAATATGCTCATTGAAAAAATCATATATCTCCCTCTTCTATTTTAGCAATAAGAAAATATTGTTATGAGCTGATAAACATACAGTTGGTCTAACATCTGTCTAGTAGGATGAGTATACTCTAGAAGAATCTCTTACTTCAAGTAATAAATATACCATCAGGCAACATATATGGATTCCCATATTTCTGAAATATTTAATGATGAGTATTGTCTTCTCTATTTCTTGGGGATGTGGAGTCCTAGTCACTATTTAGAAATTGCTTTTTTTCCCTTGCCATTATAGTAAGTTACCCTTGCTGTACTTTAAGCACTCAGTAGATAGTGTAAATTATTTCATCTCTGACTTTGGAATCCATTAAAAGGGAACTCGAAAATATCAAGACTAAAATGTCAGCTTTACTCCTGATAAAAGTTAGGTTATGGCTGTGAGCTTGCTTCTGTTCCCCTCATAATATTGTAGCCCCTGCCCGCAAGTTAGATCTTATGCTCTGTAACGCATGTAGATATTCATAATTCATATGTATCTAACTTAGTTTGTAAAATCCCTGTATATACCAAACATTAGCAAGCATGCCTTGCAAATTCTCCCTCTACTTTCACTGATGTTTTAAGTGATGAGTAGTAATTGTGTAGGGCTCTGGATGATATGACAATAATATCTGCTAAATAAACATCACGAGAAAACCAGCATAAAGCATAGTAATGTACTATGCAAATTTTACAAGTCAATTTAATAAACACAACGTGTGCCTCCTACTTGGAAGGTAATCTATTCCAGGCTTTGAGAGCATAGTAAGATGATTAGGAATTAAGTTCTTATGCTAGAAAAATCTACATTTAAGAAGTGATGGTAGAGATGAAACTCTAAAAATAAAACACATAAAATGTGTTAAATGATATGATAAGGTTATAACTAAATTGTAACAGCTCCATAGAGAAAGACGAGAATAATTCTGTCTGTGCAGAAGCAATGTAAAGGGAGGTAGTGAACGGATTTTGTCTCAGCCAATACCATACTCTGAGGCAGAAATGGCCCAATGGCGGTCTAGACTTAGAGGGAAACTGCATTTTCCCGGGGTCAGTAAGTTCAGTGTCTGTGTGGTAAACATTTACTCATTATCGAGTATGAGGGAAAGGTATGTAAATTTCTAGCTGTGTTTCGCACTGCATCCTCTCATGATTTCTTCTCTCTAGTCTCACCAAATTACATGGGTTCCTCAAACATTCCATGTGGTTTTGCCTCTTCAAGAGACCTGCATTAATTTTTCTCTGTGTGTTAGCCCCAATCCCACCAATGGAAATATCAGACCAGATGACAATAAAATAAAGTTTGGGGAAATGCTATTATAATTAATGTTTTATGCATTTTAGAAAAATCATCACGCATAACATTTCACTTAATCTTCCTAACGGTCCATAAAGTAGGCATTTATTTTGTGTACATTTAGAAATATACAACGCAGACTCAAAGCACGTTACTTTGTGAGGTAACTCATACATTGCGGGGCCCAGTTTTAAATTCTAAATCTCACATGGTTTCCTAGTAGAAGAAACAAACTTCCATTAAAAAAAAACTTCTACAGAGCGGTGGCATTTGGCTAGTGTATTCACTCCTTCTTAATCTCCTGCTGTTACTAACTCACCAAACTTTAAATAAAAAAACAAGTTTTTTTAGCGTCAATATTTAAACTATTTTGCATGTATGGGGGGCGAAAATATGGATGCAAGCCAATTAAATTATGTTTACTGTTCCAAAAATTAAAAGTCATTTTAGTCCCTGCATTTAAGACTGGCATGTTAAAACAAATAATACGCTTTCAAGTGGTATAACTTTATGTGACTAGGCAATATTTTTAGGCTCAATGCCAAGAACAGTCCACATTTTATGACAGAAGGACTGTTACTATTTTAAACCCAGCATAGAACAAAATTCTTTGGGCAAAGAAAAATGGCCCTGCACTTTCAGAGTTGAGGACCGACATGGATAAAGAGAGATAGCACTCGGGGTGAAACTGAAATTGATAACCAGCTGACGTTCCAAAAAAGGCAACAATTTCACAAGTCCAGCCATCACATTTAGAACCAAGGGAAGTACTACTAAGATACAAACCGGAGATTCGAGAACAGTTGGAAAGATTTCGATATAGAAGATAAAAGATAGATCCGAGAGAGACTCCAAGTGGCTAGAGAAGGTTTCCAAGAAGCCTCTTATGTAAAACATCAATAGGAGGGATGGGGATTGTTAAGAAACAATGAAATGTTTGTTCATAGGATTCATTAGGGGTTAAGTTTGGAGAGTAGTGGTACGTTGGGGAGAACAAGAACGTTTTAAATTTACTTCATAGTCGGTTATACAGTTTTAGAAATGATACTAATTGCTGTTAAAAAGGACAATATATGCCAAATTTTACAGTCAAAAATCATTAATTTCTTTAACAAATATTAGTTGTACATCTGCTATATGCCAGGCACTGTGCAAGGTTCTGTTTTTCATAGATCCTACGTGATAATCATAGTGGGAGGGGAATCCTAATGTTCTTGGGTTGGGTACCAAGGCAGTTTTAGGTACTTAAGGTTAAGAATCACAGAAAGAAATAGTCAGTGTTCTAGTGAGACTGGGATAGATATCAGAGAAAATCATTAACCAGCTCAACGGGTATGAAAATGGGGGAGGGGTGGTAATGTTGAATTGTGAGTTGAATAGATTTGCTATAGATAGTGTTTTGTTTTAGAGAGGTACAAGAATTTACCAAGAATTAAATGAGATAAAGGAAAACAAAATCAAATTGTAAGTACAGAAAAATTCTCATTCCTAAGTATAAGTATAAAATCATCTGGCTGAATAAATGCCACATGGCAGAAGTAGCTCTAAAGGAGTAGTTTCTGTCTGACAAGACCTTGCCATGGTCCACTGTCAAGAATCCTTGGCTTTATGGTAACGTGTACCTTACCTGTTGTTTAACAGGACTTTGAGAAGGAAGAAAATTAAGCGGGTATATATTTTGTCACAGACACATCGTATCCAGGCTGCGTTAGAGCAGAAATTTACTAAATGCTTATCGACTGGGAGAAATATAACACTATTATGTAAGAATTTCTATGACTCTGTGTAGATAGAGATCTTACTTTAAATAGGAGGAAAAACTCTAGCAAAAGAATTTAAAATGTTGCATATGATCACATAATCATACTGGATAAAACATGTTTTGATTCACAGAGAGTTTTACAGGCTGTGGATGTGTCTGGATTAAATAGTTTTGATTAAACAGGCAGCATTTAGTAGATATTTTCACAGGTGTAGGCAACAAGTATATAATTATGAGTGTTTCGTAAACTTCTAATTACATTATAAATATAAATATCCGAAATCAGATGTTTAGAAACAGAATATTGATATGATAGATTATTATATAAGTATTTAAAATTATGTAATAACATTTTTGAACAAAATATAAGTAATTTCTACATATGTGAAGTAAAATAAATATAATTTAAAGCATTATGTCGGGACACCTGGGTGGCTCTGTCGGTTAAGCGTCCGACTTCAGCTCAGGTCATGATCTCATGGTTGGTGAGTTTGAGCCCCACATCAGGCTCTGTGCTGACAGCTTGGAGCCTAGAGCCTGCTTCAGATTCTGTGTCTCCCTCTCTCTCTCTCTGCACCTCCACAGCTCATGCTCGCACTTGTCTGTCAAAAATAAATAAACTTAAAAAAAAATTAAAATAGTATGTCAGGGGTTTTTGTTAAGATAGTGGAGGAGTGGGGTGACTCTAAGTTTGCTTCCTCCCTGGAACACAGCTAAATAAATATCAAATTGTTCTGAACACCCAAGACATTGATTTAAGGACTGAGAGAACAAAGCTGTATGTACATCTACAAGCAGAAAAAGTGATCCCTTTGTGGAAGGTAGGAACTGCAGAGAGTTGATTTGGGGGAGAAAAGAGCAGTGGGCAATGCAAAGGGAAGGGAGATGTGACTGCGGAGGGAGGAGTGAGAGAGAAAGAAAGAGTGAAAAAAGAATAAAAATAAACATAGGGGATTACACAGGAAAAACTTCCCCAAAGCAACTGACTGGGAAAAGGAGATGGTTTAAATACTTTTTTTTTTTTTTAATAAATTGCAAAGCACAGAGTCTGAAGTTCTGGAGGTCAGTGCCATGGCCAGCATTGCACCTGGAACTGCTCCAGTGGGGAAGGAAGGCAGAGACCCAGTAGCGGGGTGCTCTGAGGATCTCCTCGGTCCCACAGGAGAAGCTCTTCCCCTGCTTGGGGTGCATTTAGTAGAGGTGATACAGCCTCTCCGGGGGTAAAAGATCTGGTGGGTGCCATTGAGCTGCCCCATTCACCATCATAGGACCAAAGACGCTTGCTAAGGGCAGCAAACCCCTGTGCTGGCTGGAGGTTGTGATTTCCCATAAGCTCCTAACCACTGCATGGTCAGTTGACCATTTTCTAGGACAAGCTGGCATCAGCCTCAGGATAGCAAGAACCTCTCCCAAGGGATCAGCACAAGACTATGTTTTGGGGGGGGGGGAGGTCTCTGAAGTTTAGAGTTCTGACACCCAGCCTTGCTTGAGATGAAACACAGGAGAGCTGTGCTGCTGGTCAAGTGGAGAGCTCTGACACAGGGTGCAGGTGGGAATCTGATGGTAGTCAGGGACACAGGAAGGAAGCCGGGGACACAGCTTGCTCATTTGTGAAGGCTTCCTGAAAACGGGCAGGCACAAGCTCCCTGTTCCAGAGATGAAAGAACAGGATGAAGCCATTATCACCCCTCACCCACCAGCAGTGACTGACCTCAGTGAGCTAAACAGTGCCACCAAGTGGAGACCAGAACCGCTACACCAAGCCTTGCTCCAGGCACCCTGCAGGTACATCCCTCCCTACTAGGACAAGTTGGCCTGAGAATCAGTGCAACGGGTCCTTTCCCCAAAAGACTAGCACAAACACCTCACAGGCACCAAGTCTACTGATCACAGAGTGCTGCAGTTTCAGCTCTCGGGGAAATAGACTCTAGCTTCATTTTTATTTTTTAATTTTTTTTAATTTAATTTTTTTATTCATATATATATTTATTTATTTATGTATATATATATATATATATATATATATATATATATATATATATACTGTTAGTTTTTTGGCACTCCCTTCTTTTAGCAAGCCTATCAAAAGACACCTAGGATCGAGTTGGGGATATGTTTGTGTTTTTGTTTTTCTGGACAAACACAAGATGGAGGAATTCACTCCAATAGATAGAACAGGAAGTAGAAATTATGGTCAGGGATTTAATCAATATAGATATAAGTAAGATGTCTGAAACTAGAATTTAAAACAACAATGATAAGGATAATAGTTGGGCTTGAAAAAAAAGCATAGAAGATACCAGGGAATCCCTTCCTGCAGAGATAAAAGAACTAAAATATAGTCAGACTAAAATAAAAAATGCTATAGCCAAGATGCAAACCCAAATGGATACCATGATAGTGAGGACTGACAAAGCAGAGGAACAAATCAGTGACAGAGAAGATAAAATTATGGAAAATTATGAGCTGAAAAGAAGAGGGAAGGAAAGAAATTGGATCACAAAGGCAGAGACTTCTTAAAATGTAAAAACATTTGTATCATGGGAGTCCCAGAATATGATCAAAGACCAAAAAAAAAATAGTAGCAGAAAGTTTATTTGAGCAAATTATAGCTGAAAAATGCCCTCCTACTGGGAAGTATATAGACATCGAAATCCAAGAGCACAGAGAACTCCCATTAAATTCAGCAAAAAACAGCCATCACCTAGACATATCATAGTTAAATTTACAAAATACAAAGACAAGGAAAGAATCCTGATAGCATCAGGGGGGGAAAAACCCTTAATCAATAAGGAAAGATAGATCAAAATCACTGCAGATCTGTCCATAGAAACTTGGCAGCCAAGAAGATAAAGGCTGGATATATCCAATGTAATGAATGGGAAAAATATGTAGCCAAAAATGCTTTATCAATCAATTCTATCATTCAGAATAGAAGGAAAAGAAAAGAGTTTCCCAAACAAATAAAAACTAAAGGATTTTGTGACCACTAAACCAGCCATGCAAGAAATATTAAAGGGGACTCCTGGAGTGGGAGGAAAAAAGACCCAAAGCAACAAAGCCTGGGAAGAAACAAAGAACATCACCAAAAATGCCAACTCTACAGGTAATACAATGGCACTAAATTCATGTGTTTCAATAATCACTCTGATAATAAATGAACTTAATATTCTAATCAAAAGACGAAGAATATCAGAATAGATAAAAAAAAAAAAAAAAAAAACAAGACCCATCTATATGCTGCCCACAAGAGACTCATTTTAGACCTAAAGACACCTGCAGATTGAAAGTGAAGGAATGGAGCATCATTTGTCATGCTAATGGACATCAAAAGAAAGCTGGAGTAGCCATATTTAACATCAGACAAACTAGAAATACAAAAAGTCATAAGAGAATATTATGAAATATTATATGCCAACAAACTGGGTAATCTGGAGGAAATGGATAAATTCCTAAAAACTGCAAACTACCAAAAATCAAAGAGGAAAAAAAAAAGAGAAAATTTGAACAGACCCATAACCAGCAAAGAATGAGCAATCAAAAACCTCCCAACAAACAACAGTCCAGGGCCAGATGGCTTCCCAAGGGGGATTCTACCAGACATTTAAACTGTTCCAAAAATAGAAATGGGAGTAAAACTTCCAAACTCATTCTCTGAGGCCAGGATTACCTTGATTCCAAAGTCAGGCAAAGACCCCACTAAAAAAGAATTATAGGCCAAGATCTCAGATGAACATTGATGAAAAACTTCACAACAAGATACTAGCAAATCAAACAGCAGGTTAAACCAATTAAAGCACATAGCAAAGTCAAACAGCACATTAAAACAATTATTCACCGCGATCAAGTGGGATTTATTCCTGGGGTACAAGGGTGGTTCAGTATTTGCAAGTCAATCAGTGTGATACACCACATTAATTAAAGAAAGGATAAGAACTATATGATCCTGTCAAGAGATGCAGAAAAAGCATTTTACAAAATACAGCATACATTCTTGATAAGACCCTCAATAGTGTAGAAATTGATGAAGCATACCTCAACATCACATAGGTCATATACGAAAGACCCAGAGCTAATATCATCTTCAATGCGGGGGAAACGCAGAGTTTTTCCTATGGTAAGTAACAAGAGAGGGATGTCCACTCTCACCATGACTTTCTAACATAGTACTGAAAGTCTTAGCCTCAGCAATCAGAAAATAAAAAGAAATAAAAGGCATCCAAGTCATCAAGAAAAAAGTCAAACTCAAAAATTGCTAGAACATGAATTCAGCAAAGTTGCGGAATATAAAATCAATGTACAGAGAAATCTGTTGCATTTCTATGCACTGAAAGTGAAGCAGCAGAAAAATAAATCAAGGAATTGATCCCATTGACAATTGCACCAAAAACAAAGATACCTAGGAATAAACCTAACCAAAGAGGTAAAAGATATTTACCCTGAAAAACCAACACTTAGGAAAGAAATTAAAGAAGACACAAAACGTGGAAAAACATTCCATGCTCATGTACTGGAAGAACAAATGTTAAACAAACATTAAATGCCTATACTACTCAAAGCAAACTACACATTTAATGTGACCCCTATCTAAATACCACTGGCATTTTTCACAGAGCCTGAACAAATAATCCTAAAATTGGTATGGAACCACAAAAGACCCTGAATAGCCAAAGCAATCCTGAAAAAGGAAAGCAAAGCTGGAGGCATCACGATTCTGCACTTCAAGCTGTCTTACAAAGCTATAGTCATCAAGACAGTATGGTACAGACACAAAAACAGACACATAGATCAATGGAACAAAATGGAAAACTGAGAAATGGACCCACAACTATATGATCAACTAATCTTTGACAAAGCAGCAAAGAATATCCACTGGAAAAAAGACAGTGTTTTCAACAGATGGGACTTTGGGGGAAACAGCAACATGCAGAAGAATGAAACTGGAACACTTTCGTACACCACACACAAAAATAAATTCAAAATGGATGAAACACCTGAATGCGAGACAGGAAATCATCAAAATTCTAGAGGAGAATACAGACAGCAACTTCTTTGACATCAGCTGTAGCAAATTCTTACTCGGCACATGGCCAGAAGTAAGGGAAACTAAATCAAAACTGAACTGTTGGGATGTCATCAAGATAAAAAGCTTCTGCAGAGCAATGGAAACAATCAACAAAACTAAAAGGCAACCTATGGAATCGGAGAAGATATTTTCAAATGACATATCTGATAAAGGGTTAGTATCCAGCATTTATAAAGAAACACCAAACTCAACACTCAAAGAACAAATAATCCAGTGAAGAAATGGAAAGAAGACATGAACAGATATTTTTCCCAAAGAAGGCATCCAGATGGCTAATGGACACATGAGAAGATGCTCAACACCACACACCATCAGGGAAATACAAACCCAAACCAAAATGAGATATAACCTCACACCAGTCAGAATGACTATCGTTATCAACACAGAAAACAAGTGTTGCTGAGGATGTGGAGAAAGGGGAACCCTCTTGCACTGTTTGTGGGAATACAAATTTGTGTAGCCACTGTGGAAAACAGTATGGAGGTTCCTCAAAAAAACTAAAAATAGAACTACTCTATGATCCAGCAATTGCACTATTCAATATTTACCCAAATAATTCAAGAATACAAATTGGAAGGAATATTGTGCACTGATGTTTATAGCAGCATTATCAATGATAGCCAGTGTGGGTGGGGGATGGGCTAGATGTGTGATGGGGACTAAGGAAGGCAGTGGTATGATGGGCCATTGGTTGTTACACGTAACTGCCGACTCACTGAATTCTTTACTCCTGAAAGCAATACTGTACTGTATGTTTACTAACTGGGATTTAAATAAAAATTTGAAAAGAAAAAACCGTATTTCAAAGATGAGGTTTCTAGATAGTAAGAAATAAAATTATTCAACTTTAAAAAAAATAATAAAATGAAATGGTAGGTCAATATATACATAAATGTATACACACATACATAGAATCTGTAATGTTAATCACCAACATTCAAAATTATTATTACTGGGTGTGTTTTAGAATTATAAACATTTGGGTTTAAGTTATTTCGGTACCACATATTTTTAATTTACCTGTTCTTGACCGGTATTATGTTATAAAGTGTGAAAAAATTAAAGACTCTATTTTTTAGAGTAGGCACAATGAAATGGAATTCTGTCTTGACAAGCCTTTTCTTCCTCTCTATACATGGCACAGGTTTTAGAACCGAAGTGCTTTGCATTTAGCTTTTAAATGTTAAAAAATCCTGTCACCAATCGTTGACTTGCCTTGAAAAGAACCTGCACATTGGGGCGCCTGGGTGGCGCAGTCGGTTAAGCGTCCGACTTCAGCCAGGTCACGATCTCGCGCTCCGTGAGTTCGAGCCCCGCGTCGGGCTCTGGGCTGATGGCTCAGAGCCTGGAGCCTGTTTCCGATTCTGTATCTCCCTCTCTCTCTGCCCCTCGCCCGTTCATGCTCTGTCTCTCTCTGTCCCAAAAATAAATAAAAAACGTTGAAAAAAAAATTAAAAAAAAGAAAAGAAAAGAACCTGCACAAAGTTATAGATGGTGGCATAATTTAGATCGAAATCTATACTTCATGCTTTTTTTTTTTTTGGTCCAGGAACATTTTTAAGAGTTAAATAATTGTTTTAAACGTTGGTGTAATTTACGATATCTGTAGTTCTCAAGCCTATAAAATCACCTTCACTTGAGAAGCTGACATAGAAAAACAAATTCCCAGACGGAACCCTAATATTGAAACAAAACACTGGATGTGGAACCCAACAATCTGTGCTACAAGAGATTCTGAATCATGTTAAAGTTTGAGAACCACAGTCCGCACCACAATAAAAATAAGAGTTTTGGCAACTTAGGCCTGTCTAAATTCACAGAATGAAACGTCGTTACAGTTGGTAAGTTGATAACGTGTTTCAGATGTTAGCTTGAGTGCCATGATCGAAACTTTTCCCCTTCTTACTCCAAAAACATTCTCAATTGAATAAGATCAAATAATATTTCAACTACTCAATACTTTTTTGTCAGATTTTATATTTGAAAAACATTTCACTTTTGAAAAACTTTTTTTTTTTTCTTGGTAGTAGGTTAAATGTGAGTGAACAAATAAGAAATGCTGGTGGGCAGAACATGTAAATTCAAGATCCCAAATGAAAATCAAAACTACAAGTAGATATGCAGAGAGAACATCTCAGGGTAAATAATACAAATACCATTTATAAAATGCAAAATTCTAGAGACCTGATAAGGCCATCCTATACAGACGTGTCAATGATTTGTAAATTAAAAGCAGGAACAATGCCTAGGGTTCTGTTAAGGCCCTTTCAGTTACACTCACCCGAAATCCTTTTGGGAAATTGGTAGAAGCGAGTAATGAATAAATAAATAAAATTTAAATATTGAGTTAAGCTAATCAGGTCAACAGAAAAGCCAGAGACTAAGGCAAACTCCAGCCACGGGCAAGTGCTGTGTGGAAAAGGCAGCGAGGGGCTAGAGTCTGTCTTCTTTGGAAGACTTCATTCACCAATATTATAAAGTGTCCTCACTATCATCACCATCTGGACTCCTTGTTAAGTTTACAAATATGAAACATATTGTCTTAAAAATGAAGTTAGGTGGGACACCTCAATCCTTTTTGACTAATCGCTTCTGTTGCCAGGAGTTTCTCTGATAATTCCTTTGAGCTGTAATTAAAACAAATCAATTTACAGTAAGATAATAGAAGTTTCTTGACCTGTTAATACCATTATGCTTTACAGTGTCAACCCATGGAGGATATTTTCCATTTGTCTTTTTTAACCAAAATAACCAGTGTAAATTCACAGCCTCTAGGCAGAAACTCCCATCTACCACAATTCTCACACATATACACCTACATACTTCAAGCAAACTCTAAGTTTTAGAAGTCATTCTGATTTGCATTCTTATTTTCTACAGAAACCAGAGCCTGGCTTGAGGCTTAGCTCATGGAACATTCAGTTAGTGAAGCCACAGTTATGACTTTGATCTCCATTTTAGAAAGTCAGTTTTTCTCTTTTAAACACTTCTTGCCCTTGGGAAGTTAACTCACATAATGCTTACTATTATTTCTCACAAGAGAGCAAGAGAATGAGACAGATCAAAGAACCACTAAAAAACCAAATCAAAGAACATGTTCTACTACAGTGGGCCATTAATTAGAGTGGAGCAGAGCTCGTCCTCAGTAAAAGGTTCAGATGGTAGTATGGTTCTACCCCACACTCCCTCCTCTCTACCCATCACCACCTTGTCTTCCAAACACTCCTGGTGGCATCTGCCCATCAAGCACTTCCTTTCTCGACAAGCTCATTCCCCTGCTGTGATGGCGCTGTTTGTTTGAAAATCACAGGCATAGACATTAATTTTGACCACCGCTGATATTCCCTGCATTTGCTTCTAACACCATGACAGAGGACTGAGGAGTCAATGATCTTAACATACAAAAAAAAAAAAAAAAAAAAAAAAAAAAAGATTGCAGAAAAGAAAACACGCAAAAAACTCATATGCTGTTACCATTTTCACTCTTCAGCCATTACTACGTTTAGTTTCCGTTGCTGCATTTATTTGTGTGAATAGAGAAGCAGCAGCTGATGCTAAGATAAAGAACTTAGGAAAGAAGCTATGGCCTTTTGTGGAGACATTAATGGGAGGCAGATAATAGCCGATTCCCAGTTTCCTTTCAGTTAGGAGAATGAAGTACATCTGTCTATACCCTCTTTTATACCCCAGACTCAACAGCAAATCCTGTTGATTCTAACTTATGTTAAAATTAAATACAAAATGGAAATAAGGCTTGAAAATTCCCAAGCATACAAAATCAATTAAGCCACATAAGCAAGACTTAATTTAGTCTATTTTGCAAAATGAGTGAAAGTTAGGTCCTTTTTTGTAAATGCCTCTGAAACTTCAGCTGTTCTCCCAAATTGGCGTGAGGTAACCACTTCTATCCAATCCCCTATCACTAGGGAAATGCTAATGGTATAAGCAGTCACTATAAGGAATAAACAGCCTCCACATATTTACTACATAAGCTATCCTATAACAATATACCTGAGCCTTATTCCACTATCAGATTGAGAGCTCCCAGTTCACGAGCTGTTTTTATGTGCATAATAAACTCTGACTAGTTACTATTCTAGTGATCTAGTGGTTTAATTGTGCTATTTCTGAAATTTTGATTCTTCTAAATGCATTCAGTAAGCAATCACTTTATGTCATCTCTACCAGAACCATCCTGCTCTGAGGATGATTTCTGTCCAATTTTGTCAGTATCTTCAATTATCCGTTGACTCTACAATCTACTCTCTACAGCACAGCAATACTGATCTTTTAAAATGTTAATTTAGTGGTGCCTGGAGTGGCTGAGTTGTTCAAGTGTCCACTCTTTATTTCAGTGCAGGTCAGCATCTCAACGTTCATGAGTTTAAGTCTGGCGTTGGGTTCTGCTCTGACTGCGTGAGCCTGCTTGGGATTCTCTGTCTCCCTTTCTCTCTGCCCCTCCCCCATCCATGTGCATGCTCTCTCTCTCTCTCTCTCTCTCTCTCTCTCTCTCTCAAAATAAATAAATATACAGTAAAACCTTGGATCATAAGTAACTTGTTCTGGAAGTGTTCCACAAGATGAGCAGACATTTCTAATACATTTTAACTTGATAAATGAGCGGTATCTTGCAATATGAACAGTACACGACACTGAATGTCACATGACCACAACTGAGCCAATGGTTCCCTCTCTCTCTCGCTGCTGGATTGTGGGTGATGGCCTCTCATGCTCTGATGCTCGGTCTCAGGCCGTGGTGTTTGGCAGAAATTAGTGACTTTTCAGAACGTTGCAAGGTGCCCACAACTGGTACCAGTGTAGTTTGTGTCACTTCAAAGCACCTATGCTCAGTCCTTTGCTTTTCCTAAGAGAGTAGGCTTAGGAATGCTTTGCTTCATTCTAGGTCAGGCTGCCTGCAGATGCAGACCCTTTCCTTTGCAGCTTTATTGCCAGTTACACTAAATACAGTATATGACAAGAGTTTATTACTACTGTACTACAGTCAACATTTTGCTGGCGTATACAATGGCTTCCATGCGGAAAAAGATTCCGTGAGCTAACAGACAGCAGTGATTCCATTAGTAATAGTGAAAGTCATCCTACACCATAACCCTCCTCTTTCTCGTCTCTCTCATACCAGCCATGAAGGTTTTCTAAGGTAAGTGCAGGTTAATTTGTTTATTTTTCTTTATATTTTGTATCTTCTTTAATATTTTATATAACATTACAGTATTGTAATCATTTTTATATGAATATTTTTGGGTTGTGGAACGAATCATCTGAGTTTTCATTATTTCTTAGGGGGAAATTCACTTTGATAAACAAGTGCTTTGGGGGCGCTCGGGTGGCTCAGTCGGTTAAGTGTCCGACTTTAGCTCAGGTCATGATTTCAGTCTGTGAGTTTGAGCCCTGAGTCAGGCTCTGTGCTGAAAGCTCAGAGCCTGGAGCCTGCTTCAGATTCTGTGTCTCCCTCTCTCTCCGCCCCTCCTCCTCCCTCCCTCTCTCTGTCTCTGAAAAAGTGAATAAACATTAAAAATTTTTTTTAAATAAAAAAAATAAACAAGTGCTTTGGATTATAAGCATGTTTCCGGAACAAATTATGCTCGTGAACCAAGGTTTTACTCTACTAAATAAATAAATAAATAAATAAATAAATAAATAAAATGTTAATTTATGCTAAGAATTCTCTAATTGACTCTCATCTCTCTCAGAGTAAGAGTTGAAGTATAAATATGGCCTTAAATACCTCTGCGATCTTTCCCACTTAACCTCCCAACTAGGTGAATTTATCTTTGCCTCACCCCTCTCATTCACTCAACATCTTATCAGGGGTACAGCATATCTTTCATGGGCAAAAGAACATTTGCCTTCATCTTCTTCTGACTTTCAAAGAAATTATAATGTGAAAATTTTCTGGGCCCCTAAAAAAGCACCATGGGCTCTCAATACTCTGCCTACAGTGCCTAGTGATCAGGTGGCTACTGCCTCTTATGCTTCTGAGGCATGTGATTTATTCCTCACTAAGGAATATCTGCAATGTGATTCCTCCAAGAAGCCATAAGTATGTTGTAAAGAATAATATATTACTTAAAAAGAGGTTTTAGGGTGATCGGTCATATGCGATCATGGAATCACATTGTGGACAGGCATTTGTAAGGGAAAAGGATTTATTATACTCACAGGTCCTGGAAGGGGAAGCATAGCAGCCAGGAAACTTTATGGGAGGTGCTCTAAGGAACTCAGGACAGAGTGAGGACTTGCAAGGGAGAGGGGCATAGGGAGAGGGAGACTCTTAAGCAGGCTCTGCACTGAACACAGAGCCTGACACAGAGCTTGATCCCAGGAACCTGGGATCATAACCTGACCTGAAATCAAGAGTAAGACACTTAACCAACTGAGCTACCCAGTTGATCCATGTAGGTAAGTTCTTTTTATTTACTTATTTATTTTTATTTTTGAGAGAGAGAGACACACACACACACAGAGCACAAGCAGGGGAGGGGCAGGGAGAGAGGGAGACACAGAATCTGAAGCAGGCTCCAGGCTCTGAGCTGTCAGTACAGACCCCAATGTAGGGCTCAAATTCACAAACCTTGAGATCATGACCTGAGCCAAAGTTGGATGCTTAACCTACAAAGCCACCCAGGCACTCCAGTAAGTACTTACATTAGGGGGCAGGTAAAAGTACACACGGAAAAGATATGAGTGAATTTCATTGGTATATTTGCGTGTCACTAGGTCAGAGTTATGGAAAGCAGTAAAGAGCATTTGTGGCAAAGATTAGCCTTATGACTATGGTGCACCTGGTTGCCTGGGCAGTTTGCTACATACTATTCATTGGGATGTTGAGGAACCAGGTAATATGGGATTTTAAAACTTTACAATACATGAGGTTCATTTCTATAGGTATCCTCTGCCTAAATTCGTCTTTAACTTTACTAAAAAAATGTCCTAAAGCCCATAATTTCTTTATCCTCCTCACTTATCCTTTTTTGCATTGCATTTTTTAAGAGATAATATATTTTACTGGTTTATTGTGTTATCTCCTTAAGCAAGAATGAGTGCTTCATAAGAAAAGGAATGTTGTATTTTGTGTATTACTTTTTCTCAAGCTTCTAAAAGTGTACCTTGAATAAGTCTAGCATATAATTTGATGTTTAAAAAATAAGTCATCTACATATCAGATAAAGGGTTAGTATCCAAAATCTACAAAGAACTTATCAAACTCAACACCCAAAAAACAAATAATCCAGTGAAGAAATGGGCAAAAGACATGAATAGACACTTCTCCAAAGAAGACATCCAGATGGCCAACCGACACATGAAACAATGCTCAACATCACTCATCGTCAGGGAAATACAAATCAAAACCACAATGAGATACCACCTTACACCTGTCAGAATGACTAACATTAACAACTCAGACAACAACAGATGTTGGCGAGGATGCAGAGAAAGAGGATCTCTTTTGCATTGTTGGTGGGAATGCAAGCTGGTGCAGCCACTCCGGAAAACACTATGGAGGTTCCTCAAAAAATTAAAAATAAAACTACCCAAGACCCCGCAATTGCACTACTAGGCATTTAATCAAGGGATACAGGTGTGCTGCTTCGAAGGGACACATGCACCCCCAAGTTTATAGCAGTATTATCAACAATAGCCAAAGTATGGAAAGAGCCCAAACGTCCATCGATGGATGAATGG
>NW_024412391.1:71107332-71357470 GCF_014898765.1 Herpailurus yagouaroundi
ACAATGGAGTATTACTCGGCAATCAAAAAGAATGAAATCTTGCCATTTGCAACTATGTGGATGGAGCTGGAGGGTATTATGCTAAGTGAAATTAGTCAGAGAAAGACAAAAATCATATGACTTCACTCCTATGAGGACTTTAAGAGACAAAACAGATGAACATAAGGGAAGGGAAACAAAAAATAATATAAAAACAGGGAAGGGGACAAAACAAAAGAGACTCAAAAATATGGAGAACAAACTGAGGGTTGCTGGAGGGGTTGTGGGAGGGGGGATGGGCTAAATGGGTAAGGGGCATTAAGGAATCTAGTGAAATCATTGCTTCACTATATACTAACTAATTTGGATGTAAATTTTAAAAAATAAAAAAAAATTAAAAAAAATAAGTCATCTAAAATTTTATGCAAGTGGGAAAAAGTAATTTCTTACCACTCTGTCTTGCAATTGTACTTTTAGCAATTTTTATAAATAAAATAGTGTTTATAATTTTATGTATGTCAGTGTATAGAAATGCCGTTGATATTTTTTATGTTGATATTTATGTCACAATTTTGTTGAACTAATAAGTAACTTCTAATAGTTTCTAATGTGCTTGTAAGGAATTTCAATGTAACAGATTATTGCATTTGTAAATAGAAATAGTTTTAATTATTCTTTCCAATCTGGATGACTTATTTATCAATTGACTGATTGACTGAATGACTGCCCTGCCTAGAATGTCCAGTTGAAGTGCCAAGAGAACACACATTCTGTTCCTGACCTTAGGGAAAATGTACTCAGTCTCTCACACTCAGCTAGCTGTGGATTTCTCACAGATGCTTTTTCTCAGAATGAGGAGGTTTCCTTCTATTCCTAGGTTATAGAATATTTTTTTAAATTTATTTGCTTAAAGGAGTAGATTTCTGTCAATTTTTTTGAGTCTATTTAGATAACCATGCAGATTTTGTCCTTCATTTTATTAAGACGGTGATTACATTGATCGATTTTCTTATTATTAAACCAACCTTGCATTTCTGTGATAAATTCCACTTTGTCATGGTGCATAATTCTTTTTATACATTGCTAGATTTGGTTTGTTAGTGTTGTGTTCAGAATTGTTTTGCGTTAAAGGTGGTGATCTCTGATTTTTTTCCTTGTGATTTTTTTTTTGTCTGGTTTTGTTATTAGGGTACATAGTGAACTCATATCATCAATGGGGAAGTGTGCCTTCTTCTATTTTTTGGAAAAGTTTAAGAATTGTTGGTATTAATTTGTCTTCAAATGTTTGATTGAATACAATAATTAAGCTATTTTTTCCTGACATTTTATTTGTAGGAAGATTCTTAATTGCCAGTACAATGGCTTTACTAATTAGGTCTACTTAGATTATTTGTTTCTTCTTGTGTCAAGTTTTATAGTTTGTGTCTTACTAGAAATTTATCCATTTCATCTAAGTTGGTAAGCAGTTTTAATAGTATCCCCCTATTTTTATAGCATTCTTCTTTGTTTCTATAATGGCAATAATGAAGCTCTCTCTTTCATTTCTAACTTTAGTAATTTGTCTTCTCTCCCTTGGTGTCTTGTGCTCTCACTCTCTTTGCTTGGTAAAATTAGCTAAGTGTTTGTCATTTTGTTGCTCTTTTAAAAAAATTAAGTTTAGGGTGTGCCTCGGAGGCTCAGTTGGTTTAGCGTCCAACTTCAGCTCAGGTCATGATCTCATGGTTTGTGATTTTGATCCTGGTGTCAGAGCCTGGAGCCTGCTGCAGATTCTGTCTCCCTCTCTCTCTCTGCCCTCCCCCACTCACTCTGTGTCTCTCTCCCTCTCGCAAAGATAAACATTAAAAAATAAATTAATTAAAAAAAATAAATAAGAGTTACATTTCAGTTTTGCTTATTTACTGTATTTTCCTACTCCCTATTTTTTTAATGTCCATCCTAATCATTTTTGTTATTTCCTCATTTCTGCTTGCTGTAGGTTTAGTTTTATCTATTTCCCCAGTATTGAAAGGTTGAAGCTGTTGATTAGACATCTTTTTGCTTTTCACTTTTTTTTTTTTTTTTTTTTAGTACTGCATTTCCTGTGCTATTCCGACATAAACTCATCTTCTCGATCTTGTGTAAGTTTACCTTTTTATTTAGGTCAATGGTGTGTGTGGAGTGTGCATGTGTATGTGTGTGGAGATATAGAGATAGAGAGAGAAAGAGGAAAGATGGCCCATGAAAGAATGTAGATTTTAGCCAGTGAAACTTGGCTTATCATATAAATGCTAAGATTTAGTAATTCTATTAACATAGACAAGTTGCCTGGCTTCCGTGAACATGAGTTTTCTCATCTGAGGACACTATACTTCATATTTGAAGATTTTTTACAGAAATCAAGAGCTAAATGTACATTTCTCAACATGGTGCCTAGAGAAAAATAGTTTTCCACTAACTTTTGTATGTTATTTATATCAGTAAGTGCACTCTATCCATTATAAGGACAAAAAATAAGAATGTAATAATATTTGTATCAGAAGAGACATATGCATTTAAGATATACACTCATAAGACAAGAGATACTATTCATCATAGTCACTATGTGGAGAGATAAAATCATATTCCTAAAGGAAAAGTAAATAAATTATGTACTTGTGCTAATTCAAGTACTCATGAATTCTGATAAATGCATGTGTGCTATTATTTTCATGATAGTTAAAAAGAAATAATGAAAGTCATATCAGATTGCTTTTTTTAGAAGGGGTATCATGAGATCAAAAAAAATCACTCATCCATTGATAAAGTCATAACCTCGCATTTCTTTTGGCTATTTATTTAACTTAAATAAGATGGAATCATGCCCGTGAAGGAAGCCACAGGGAAAGGAAGCACATCCTGGGGTTGAGGAATTGATGTTTCTTTCATTTGAGTATCCGGATCCAGACATCCTTAAAGCCATACTATTCTCTGAACTTCCGAGTTAAATAAAATAATGAATGATTTTTAAGCAATTTGAATTGATGCTGTATCCAAATGTAAGAATTCTCACTAATATATGCTGAGGAAAATTTGTGTCATATATACAACAAAATAGAGCACAAAACATGTTTAGGACAACATTACATAAATACTTAACTATCTTGGCATGCCCAGTGTGCCTTTGGCTTCCATATTTTTTAAATGTAAGGCTATATTTAAAAAAATAAACCTTATCTCAAACATATTTTTATAAATTAACAAAAAGAAAAATAATTTTTATGTATTTTTTGTTTCAGCTTTATTTTTTCAGGGATGTATTTGTTTTCTTTTCCAGTGGTGTATTTATTGTATTTATATTATTATATAGCCAGATGTCTACCACTAGCCAATAGAAATATTAAATGTCTTACAGAAAATGGTTTCCTCTTATATTTAATGAAGTTATTGGACCTACTGATTTCTCACTTTCCTTTCATCCTGAAACAAGACTAACATACATTTGCATGCTTTTATACAACGGTTTACCTAGTTGTAAATGCTCCTCAATTACCTGGCTACTTCTTTTTGAGAACTTACCATTTTTTTAACTATCTCACCATATAAACTCTGAAAATGTTTTGCACTTAGAAGTTACTGTATCATTGTATCTTTGACATTCTAGAATATATTTCAAGAGAAAATTTTAATAGAAATTAATATTATATGGAATTAAGTTATAAAGGTGAAAAAGTTAGGCTAAATAGGTGTCTATGGAAAATTATATGGATAAGGGAAAGAGAGATGGGGAAGATCATTTAGAGATTAGCCAGGTTGCTAGAGGGTATTGACTTGGATAATGCTTCAGGGAGCGTGTAGAAAGGTAGCGGGGGGGTGGGGTGGGGGGCGGGGGGCGAAGGGGGGTAGGAAACAGTGGGCTACAAGAATATCAGGCTTCTTGATGGATCGGAGTCCTCAAAATAATAACAGGGTTTGGGATAAACTATTATATAAATAGGATAAAATGCTAATCACAAATGATTATTTCAAAGACAGACTAGAAACAGAAAGAATGGGTAAAAATAGAGAAAAAATTTGAGGTAGAAATCCATGAGACAAATTTCAGGTAATATCTCACGTATCTAAATAATATAGATGATGTAGATATTATGACATAGATAATGAAGGCATTGCTGGACAATGTTTTGTAAAAGTCACTGCATGGAATATAATAGGGAATAATCAGTAGGGAAGCATTACAAACAGCCTTCGTTTATAGGGTAACCTAACAATTTGCTTTTGAGAGCTTTATGGAGAATCTTTACCCAATAGTTCAGAATATCTCCACCTGTCCCCTCTGCCATATACCTTATTTAATTTATAAATTCATGAAATTCATGGGCTATCTTGCCCATGTAGACATTTTAGTTGATGACATTTTAGTATAGTTTAGCCATCATGATGAGAATAGGTTTTCCAGAAAAGCATTATTGTTAATAATATATATGTAATTATATGTATATATCATATTATTATAATATAAAAACAAATGTGAGATATTAGTGTACTAATATAATTATTGGTACTATTAATGTAATGTAATACATAATAGGTAAAAATAGATTGCTAATACAACAGCAAAGATTTAAGATAAGCAATGAATTTTGCCTTTAAAACTTTTGTCTAAAGTTACACTCCTGCTTGCTTTATCATAAAAATCTATTATAATACCAAGGAATATATGTTTTCTACCCTAATATTCAATAAATATTAGGCAAGCATTATCCATACACAGCCCTGGTTTAATAAACTGTGGGAATCCATTTCAAACATTATTTGGGACTTGAAATTAGAAATTATAGATCATTTAGAATTCCATTTCCACATTTTATTAATGAGAAAACTAGCCACAAAAATGATCGTTTTATAACATGCAGCTACATCATGACAGAAACAGACTATGATCTTGATTTCTAACCCTAAACTCTTTCCATTAAACCACTTAGTTGTCAGGGTGGGCCAGGCTAGCTAACAAACAAACCCAAGTACAATTTCTTGTTTCTTTAATGGGAAACTGCTAATATTCCTGTTTAATCAACGGCCTGCATACATTGTTCACTCACTTCCTAAAAGCCTTGGGCCAGAAATGGCATATGTGTTTATGTATTTGCTCAGTTTCTTCAAGTTAGAAAAATCTTTCCCTTTGGTTTGTGTGACCCTTATAATGACCTGTCTCTTATAACCTGATATTCTACTTTGTTATTATGGCCATGTTTTGCCACTGGGAATGAGAGGGAGTTGTGTGAACCACTTCTTTTTAAAAATCGTTTGTGTTGGGATATCTGGGTGGCTCAGTTCGTTGACCTTGTGTCTTTGGCTTGGGTCATGATCTCCTGGTTCCTGAGGTCACGCCCTGCATCAGGCTGTCTGCAGTTAGCGTGGAGCCCATGTCAGATTTTATGTCCCGCTGCCACTCCCTATGCCTCTTCCCTCCTTGTGCAGGCCCTGGCACACATATGTGCGTGCTCTCTCTCTCTCCCTTTCTCTCTCTCAAAAATAAACATAAAGAAAATAAAAACAGAAAATGAGTGGTCCTTTAAAAAATAAAAAATACAATTTGGCAATAAATTTCATATTAAAAAATAAAAACTCAATTAGAATAAAAAAATTAAAAAAAAATGAAAAATAAAAATGTTGCTGACAGTTCTTTTTTTTTTTTAATTTTTTTTCAACGTTTTTATTTATTTTTGGGACAGAGAGAGACAGAGCATGAACGGGGGAGGGGCAGAGAGAGAGGGAGACACAGAATCGGAAACAGGCTCCAGGCTCCGAGCCATCAGCCCAGAGCCCGACACGGGGCTCGAACTCACGGACCGCGAGATCGTGACTTGGCTGAAGTCGGATGCTTAACCGACTGCACCACCCAGGCGCCCCATCCGACAATTCTTAAAATAACTCTTTTATTAGGCAAACGAATGAGCATAGGTGCAATTTTTGGTAGAATTAAACATCCTCTGGATGTAGATCAGAGTTAACTTTTTAACCATTTTAAAATAAAAGTCATAGGATCCTGTACAATGAAGACTGTATCAAGAGAATCAGAACTCTGCCATCTATAATCTTTTAATTGTCATTTGGCATGTGAGATGCTATTTTCTCAATGGGTCGAAGATACTAAAACCTTCAACCTGTAGGCTATAGCCTTCGTATCTTGTATTTTTACCAATCTATCTCTGGAACCCACCACATGTTAAGAATATTTTGAGAAATTAGTAGTTAAATAAATCAATATTTGTATATAGGCCATCTCTCTGGCAACCTTATCTCTTTTTTTTTTTAAGCTTTTTTTTTTTAACGTTTATTTATTATTTTTGGGACAGAGAGAGACAGAGCATGAACGGGGGAGGGGCAGAGAGAGGGAGACACAGAATCGGAAACAGGCTCCAGGCTCCGAGCCATCAGCCCAGAGCCCGACGCGGGGCTCGAACTCACGGACCGCGAGATCGTGACCTGGCTGAAGTCGGACGCTTAACCGACTGCGTCACCCGGGCACCCCCAACCTTATCTCTTAATGAGTATAAAAATGAACTTGCAAAATGACAATAGCACATCCCTTTATTCTGTCCTTTGGTATTTCATCATTACATGGGCCTGGAGCTTTAGTCATGTGACTTGATTGGATCCACAGAAATGTGACAGGGAAGGAAAGACAATGTGCTCATGAATTGAGGCATGCCTGAATTCGCTGCCTCTGAGCACTCTGGTATCAACTGTGTTAAGGAGCCAAACTGTCAGCGGATAATGGCAAACGCTAGTCAACCCATCTTCATCCCCACCCCCCTGCTGACATTGAATGGGCTGCCGGACAGGGTTCAGAGCAACACACACCCAACCAAGCTGTTGCTAACCGGTGACCAGCTGGGCTGCCTACATGAGACCTTCCCAGTGAATGCATCGACTTGGGAAAAAATAAAATCCGTTGTTGCTTTAAGCCACAAGAGTTGGGGCGATTTCATACTCAACAAAACTTAGTGTACTTGGGAAGTAAGAACTTCTCAGGCGCATCATCCAAGCCTGAAAGTGATTGAGAAGAGATATTCATGGCAGTCACAGCATTTCACACCTTTTGGAGGATGGAGGATTTTATTTTCGCACGGTGCTCGTTGAGAACACAGTTGCTATTTATTTGCGTTTTCTTTGATTCAGAGTTGTTTGCAGTAGCACAAAATAAAGGTAAAATAAAGTACATTAAAGAGGAAAGGAAAAAAACATGACATGTGTTGGAGCCATGCAATTTACATCACATGTGTGATAAACATCACATGCTAAATATCTGAGGCTGATATTTAATATTATACAGGCTATTCTTTAGGCTGCCACATTCATCCTAAAATGAAGAAGCATGCTTTAATGCATAAGCGAAGCTGAACACTTTTAGGTCACTTCGTCTAAATGTGGCTTTCCACTCTTAAAAACCCCAAATGAAACATATATCCTTTACAGTAAGTAGGTTTTCAGAGGACATTACCGTGGCCTTTGAGCACTGTAGATATTTAGTGAGTTATTTTTAGTGCTGGCCCAAATCATCTTCTCAATTTTCCTATCAATTGAATCTGCAGAAGTTGGCTAGCACATGTCATCACAACAATCCCAGTAAAATAAATGAAATAAGAAATGATGGGATAGACAAAGACATTTCCATCCCAGAATGAGAAAAAAAAATCAGGAGTGGCATTTCACAGAACTAATATAGCGGAATATAAACTACGGAGTAACTGAAGACAAATTTATACTTTTTTTTTTAATTTTTTTTTTTCAACGTTTATTTATTTTTGGGACAGAGAGAGACAGAGCATGAACGGGGGAGGGGCAGAGAGAGAGGGAGACACAGAATTGGAAACAGGCTCCAGGCAAGACAAATTTATACTTAATACGAGACAGAGATGGCATACTTTTGCAAAAGTCAATAGGTTTAAATGGATAAAAGTTGCAATCTTTAAGGAAGTATTACATTTCCTCTATTTTCAGTTGAGTTTGCGTGAATAGTTATGGCTGCCTACAAAGGCTGTAAGAGACAGACCATGAAGTTCTGAACCTTTGTCTTTCATGCTAACATGTGAAACCAGCTACAGAAATGGCACCACCAATTAATAGTGTCCATCAGCCAGCTAACTCCTAAATTCATTTTCTCTTAAAGCAATAGAGACAGTGGCTAATATCTCAGGTATGTTCATATTACTTACACAATTTCTACCCAGCTTAAATATAAAAAAAGGCTTTCAGAGTGAGTTAAAGAGTATTAATTTTCTTCTTTCTTCTTCCTCTTTTTTTCTCCTCCTGCCCTTCCCCCTCTTTCCTTTTCTCCTCTGTCTTCTTTTCCTTTTATTTCTTATTTTCTGATTTCTTCTTTTTCCTCAAAATTTATAGATATGATTTCAATGAAAGCTGAACATTATGTTTGAAACTACCATGAGCTTCTCTGAACCAAGGAATCTATAGGAAGTAAATCTGATTTACAAGTCTCTATTTAAAGTCTTATCATTATGAAATGTGTTCAAAGTGTCATTTGACCCACTTTCTGAGGGCCTGAGAAAATAATGGATATGGGATTGCATTTTTATAGAGTTTGGAAATGAAAAATGGCACTTTCTTCTCATAAGAGGAAATATAAAAAGGAAAGGAAACATCATCCTCAAACAAAGAGCAAGTTTTCAAGACATGTCTGAAGTTCAGGAAAGGTGCAGAGGTAGAAAAGGAGACAGCAATTTTAGTTGAAATTTTTGGAGGTAGGAAAAGCTTTAGCGCACCTGAGGGCCCCATTACTTGTCACCAGAAATCTGGATCATGACCCTTTTTTGTAGCAATATTTGTGTGTAAGCGTGCGCATATGCACAAAATAAGACATAGAAAATGACACTGATTCAGAAAGTACGGCAAATCTTTACAAATGCTAAATCTGGTTGGCTATTCTAAGGTTTATGGCAACAGTTCTGACGTTCCAATATGGAAGAGGAACATTTACAGAAGGTTTTTCTAAATTATTAGAAATATCTTCAGGTTGATTTACATTAACCATAAACCAATTTAAAATGTTCTTTTCCGGGGCGCCTGGGTGGCTCAGTCGGTTAAGCAGCCGGCTTTGGCTCGGGTCATGATCTCACGGTCGATGAGTTCAAGCCCCGTGTCAGGCTCTGTGCTGACAGCTCAGAGCCTGGAGCCTGTTTCAGATTCTGTGTCTCCCTCTCTCTGACCCTCCCCTGTTCATGCTCTGTCTCTCCCTGTCTCGAAAATAAATAAAACGTTAAAAAAATTTAAAAAAAATGTTCTTTTCCAAGTATGACATATGAGAAAATATTTCATTGACACATAAGAAAATACTTCATTTGCATGGAATTTTAGTTTAATGTAACATTGCTGCACCTCGGAGAAATACACAGTTTGCGCTTTAGATATATATAACAGCAAGGAACATGAGCAAATGAGTTTTTCTAGGATTCTCTTTTCCTAAGTAAGCTAACATTGACACAGTTGTTATATTATTGGCTGTAGATATTAACATAGGCCACCATTTAAAAACTGAGAGACAGAGATGGGTATTAGAAAGTGCAAAATTTTGCAGTTCATTTGCTAATAGAATTATGAACGCAATTTTCAATTTTCTAATAGAATTATGTATGCAATTTTTACTGTCTTATTAAAACTTTGGGGTAGATTAACCATGGTTTAGAAATATGGGTTCTCTAGTTTTACAGTTAAACTAGTTATAATTGCCCTAAGACACCATATTTTTAAAAAGCCATCCTCAAATATCAATGAAAAAAATTTAAGTCTATAGACAGTGTGGATGCAAATATAATATCATGAAAAAACTAAGTATTTTTTTATTTAAAAATATTGTTTTGAACTCATTTTAGACTGGTTTTTAGGTGTGTTCATTTTTACTGAATGTCACTTAAGTGCTCATTTCTACAGTTGAAGAAAGACTAAGGAAAAAGAATATTGTTAAAATTGCTTGTCATTTTGAATAATGGGCCAAAATCACACAAATTATATTATCTGCTTCCTGAAAAGAAAATGCATGAGTTGAAGGGAAGGAGAGCCATTAACAGGAGGGAAACTAATGCTCCAAGGAAAGTTTTGCTTTTAGTTAGGGAATCAAATATTGATCTCTAGCTATGAATAAGAATGTCACTGATAGTGTAATTTCTGGATGAAAATGTTTGACTAAAAACATATTTTTATTATTTACAAGATTTTATATGGACATAGCATGTTTTTAGGATTGTGAAACTTCAAGAGAGGTAACAGTAAGTACATAATTAAAATATTTGCCTGCCGTTTACAACCAATCAGAATCTAGAACAAGAATCAAAGTCTATCTTTCAATCCATAGTATTGCTTTTCCGAGACAATACACCTATCCACACATTTGAACTTATTAGAAGCATACATGTCATTGACATTTTTAATATATAATTCCTGCCAAACAAGACAGACAACTTCTCTTTCTCTTTCTTTACCTCTTTGCTTGCTTTTTAGCCTCGAATATCACTAAAATCTCTGAAACCCGATAATAAATGTTGCAATCTTCCTGGACTCAAAATTTCTATAGATATGGAATAACTTTGGCCTTTCTTCATATAGTCACTGTAAGGCACAGAAATGACAAGGATTCTACGTCCCTTAATATTCATCCTTTCTATGTTCCTTGGTGCCTTCCTAATTAACATTTGATACTACTAGTAAATCAACTCAGATTCTCTGTATACAAATTTCCCTCCTGTGCAAATAGAACTTCAAGAGACTGGCTGAAGACAGGGTGGAAGAAAGTCCTCAGATTGCAGACAGTGGGTCCCAGGGTGAAGTGTGAGTCTTGTAGGAAAAAGCTTTGGTGTCCATCCAAAGGGCTTAGGTAAAGAAACGGAAGCCAGGCAAGATTCAAGAGCACGATAATCACATAAAGAGCCTACAAAAGGAGTGTTAGAAAGCTTTCAATAAAGGTAGATGGCACTCTTGGACTGTGTCCATCACAGATATGTATGTACGTATGTATTTTGTATATATTTAGCACACATTGTCTCAGGAATGGATAAGGAAAGACTTTTTAAGAACAGTAAGCCAGCTCATTGAGATTTCCCTCACTCTCATGGGTGTTTTAAATTCTTCTGTACCTTCAGCTCACTATTTCACCAATCACACTTGCGTAGGAGATTTGTAAACCTATCCCATCAAAGATGTTTTACATAATTTTTCAACAAAGTCTTATAGCAGTGTTGCTCAAATATCTTGCCCATGATAGTGGGAAGAGAGGGTGTTGAGGAGATGAAAGATGATTGATACGTTATAGCTAGATACAAAAGTGATAGCTAGCTAGCTATAGATCCAGATATGAACTCTCTGTAGCTTATTTTATCTATGCTAGAAGCTACAGGTGATCTAAAGGTCTGTTAAGGAATATCCTGAACACCCATATCATTAGCAAAGGGTCATATGCCACAGGAAAACTCAAGAACCGTGAACTAGGTGAAAAGTCAGTTATTAAATCCCTAGTTTTATATGTTTGCCTTATGTTTATGTGTGTTTTGTTATTCATGCTTTTTATTCTTAAAATCCTTGACCCTGACAATAGGTTTCTTGATGTATATCTGTACATAGCACCAAATGTACCATTCATGTTCAACATGTAAATCTGGGTGGTCGTGAAGTCGATGAATTCTTAAGAACCATTTTGCTGCGGACTCCTTTAGGTCAATATTTATTGAGTACCTAATCTGAAGTACTGTTCTGTTAGACACCTCATTGTTAGAGTATTTGTGCATGGAAAGCACTCAGGCAGAGTTCAAACTCATTTGACGAGTTCCTTAGTCATGGCTGCCCTCCCAGAGTAGCAATTTAGGAGGAAGTCTTTTGTATTGTATTAAATAACACACTTCAAACGAGATTGAAAATAATTCCATGGCAATAATTCCATCTCAGGTTTCTGGAAGAGATGCTACAGTACTTGAATTGTTTTAGACATACTATGATTGTACTGTCCCAGAGACAAAGAGGATGTACTACTGTGCGCAAATACTTCAAAGCTTTTTGAGAAAGGAAGTACATAGTGAGCATTACATTGGGATATATTTCCATCTAGGTCAGCAATCGGCATTTAATATTTACATTTACTCATTTTCCTACATAAATGTTATATAATAGTATGGTTCTGCAGGGAGAAAAGCATACTGTTTAGTAAACATCTGGGTGCTACAAGACCCTCTCACCTCTGCTACTCTGTAAAAGGTTTCTGCATCAGTTTTCTGCAATTCTGCAATTGTAAAATAGTACCGTTTCTGGAGAACACCATTTAATATGGTTACATATAGTTCTAATGTCCTCAGTCAGGAGTTCTCACACCGCGCCTCATTTGCAGAACCTGTGTGTTTATTTATTTATACATTATTTTTTGAGAGAGAATGTAGTGGGGGAAGGGCAGAGAGACAAGGGGACAGAGGATCCTAAGCAGGCTCTGTGCTCGAACTCAAACAGTGAGCTCGAACTCAGGAACCATGATACAGTGATCTGAGCAGACATCTGACTTGGTGCCAACCTGTTGAGATCCAATATTGAGATGCAGAGGTATCCCA
This sequence comes from Herpailurus yagouaroundi, assembly GCF_014898765.1. Classification (NCBI taxonomy): domain Eukaryota; kingdom Metazoa; phylum Chordata; class Mammalia; order Carnivora; family Felidae; genus Herpailurus; species Herpailurus yagouaroundi. The sequence continues at coordinate 71,119,872 of NW_024412391.1, forward strand.
AGTTACACGGATTCTATATTCACTTCTCTCTTAACTCCTGCAATGTTCCATATAGTTCCTGAAGAACCAATTAGAAATAATATGATTATAGCATTTGCTAATCAATCCTACTATGATCCGTGCCTGAAATTGTGCACAGAAAATTCAAATTGACTTCCTAGCAGCATCAAACTCTCCCATGAGCTACAAGCTTTCCATGCCATCATTACTATCCCCCCCCCCCCCCCCGCTTAATGTCTCATTGCCCTTTCTGGTGTTTTAAGCTCAAGCTGAAACTACCTTGTGATTTCTTTTAATGTTTACCCTCTGCTATTTGCCTCATTAGATTCCCAGCCACTAGAACGTAAACTATAAATGTGAATCATCCACTACAATGTTTAGTTCATTGTAGTTCATTCGCCATATAATCAGCCCTAGTATCTGGCAACATAGGAGACTCTCAACAAATATTTTGTGACAAGGACGGAATAAATACATGAATGTTTTAAAATTAAAAGTTAACCTTGCAGTCCGCTCTTACAGTCTATGCTTGCCTGCTTCTCCCCGGGACCTCGAAACTAAATTAGATGCCTCTCCTGTTCCTGTGTTAATACATACATTTTCCTGTTACTGTACACGCCTACATTACTTGCTTATCCCTAAACAGTGAATTCCTTGTCGTGATTATGTCTTACTCATACTTGTTTTTCAAATTTCTCATGCCTAGTAGGGCAGATGACACATTCTGGGCATTCCATAAATATCTGTTGAATGAAGGCATGAATAAATTCATTCTTAATCCTAAAAGGATATTTGTGTGTCTGTGTGTGTCTGTGTGTGTGTGTGTGTGTCTGTGTGTGTGCGCGTGCGCGCGTGTGTGTGTATGCACACATGCATTCATCCAGGTTCAATTCTATCCAGGTTTCTTCTAGGTCTTGTCAAGGTTAGGTGTGCATTTGCTTCCTGGACTAGATCCTACTTCAGCTCTTTCGATCACAGAGAAACAAAAATTTTCGATTATCAGAAGAGAGAGATTGCTCCTTTCTTTTTTGCTGTAACTGTTTACATGCACTTTATTCCTTTTCAATCTGAATGCCATAAAAACATTGATACATTATCCATTTTTTCCCCAGCCTCTTGCTGAGATACGAGGATGGTCAGAGTTCTCAGTGACTGAGGTGGATGAATTACCAGTCACATCTTCCACGATGCGTCATATTGTAGAGATGCCAAGAATCTGCATGTAATTTGCACATTATTCAAAGGGTGCCCATGACAAAGTTTTGCTAACGTTTTAGTACCTTGACATGTGACAGGCTACCAGGAAACTGCATAACAAGTGAAATGTGAAAGTCAAGGTAGAAATGGAATCAGTAAGAGGAGTTAAAATGACACATCCAGAAGAAAAATTCATGTGGAAGTTCATAAGGTTTGTTTAGTTTTAGTAGCAATAAAAAAATATTCTGGAGTTGATAGTGTGTGAAACTAAATGGTTAGAAGATGATCCATAACAACCACGGGGAACAGCAACGAGAAGTAATAAATACTAAGATCATCAGGAAAAAGGATCTGGTACTAACGTTGTTTTAAATAGTTGTTGAAGATGTTGTTTGATTGCTTTTATTCCTCTCTCATTCAAATGAGTGTCATTAATAAACAGATATGACCTACAAGCCTGTGTAGAATTATAATCAAAACATTTACGTGTCTAATTTTATAATAAAACTAGCAATAACAATAGTTATAGACAACCTTGAAATGTTACCTTTTCTATATTCATAACTTAAAAGAGAGTGATCCTGTTTCTTTTTATCTTTCTATCTGAGAAGAAAGGCACAAACCCTAAGTCCATGGGTCCATTTCATGGGTCCATGGAATATTCACAAACAAAACACACCCATGTTACCCATTCAGAAGAAGACACAGCACTTTCCTGGGAATCCTCCTTGTGTTCTCTCTTGGTCAATCCCACCCCTTGATGGAAAACCACCACCCGAATTCTAACTCAGAGATTCAAACTGGGAGTTTCTGATGCTTGTATCAGGAGATGTGCATTTCTGTCATCTTTGGAGGAGATCAGATCTGACAAGTCTGACAGAGCACAGCTGTCTCAGGGGCGTGGCCTCTCAAGCCCACCTACCTCACCTCCTCATTTGTTGCCTGCCTCCCCCTCTTGTGTAAGAGTTTGCAACACCTGCCTTTTTCATCTGTTAATCCCAACTTCAAAGTGTTTGTGCTTTTGACCATCCTGATTGTTTGGTCCAAGATAGCATCAAAGAAATAGCAATTTTTTTTAAGAAGTAAAAAAGGTTTTTTTTTTTCCTTTTTCTCAACTCACTGAATTATACTTCAATTAACATTATTTCAAAAGTGGAAATTTTTATAGCCATCTATAAATAAAGCTATGTGAAAATACGTTTTCCCCTATCAATTATAGTAATGGGGATATTTAAAAATATGATATGAGTGTGAAGAATGTGGGCTAAATCAGGATTCTTCAATAATGTGGATGGGTATTGAAGTATAAAATATTTTGATTCTACTGTTTTGAACCCATCTGTCCAACTGGTGGTAACTGGCTCCCGATCTTTGCTTCTTATGTTGTTACCTGAAGGGCAAAAGTAAAGACCTGGATGAATCTTGATTTGCAGTTTGTAATTTGCAGCTGAGTTACAATACTTGGGGGAAGCAATGTTGGGTAGGATCTGTGAGTTCTTTGGCAGAGGGAGTCCCTCTGTTAAGTGGTTTTCCGAGATACATGAATATATTAGACCCTGTCTACTGTTATGTGTCAGCTAAACAGAAAACAAAAACAAAAGGAAATAACAAAATAGATTTGAACAAAACACAAACTAAAGGATGGACCCCAATTCACTTTATCGTATGCCACAGTATATGACACTCGATTCTCCCACAGTAGTTTGTACCTAAATGAAGAGTTGGAAATCTTTCAAAACTGAGATCCTATTTGCTTCGCCTTACTTCTTGAGTTTTTGCTGAGTTCAAAGTATACGGTAAAAGGCAACAATGACAATATTGGTGGAAAAGTCTGCAACACAGGATGCATTTGATAAATGTTTGCTAAAATAATGAATAATGTAGAGTGCAAAATAAACACACAAACCTACAAAATGGGATTCAGTAGCTTAAGAAAAGTCTTCACAATCCATCATCTAGGTACTTTTATTCAAAAGGCAAAATGATTTGAAAGACACTTAAGTCTTCCCAGTAAAAACAATGAATTTGGTGATAAAAAACCCAAATTGCTGACATTCTATTATTTCTTCCTTTTCAGATGAAACAGCCACACTGAATAGATTGGAATTTTCATTATGAACTTAAAAGTTTTTTTTTTTTTTTAATTATGTCAAGTAATGGAAGGCCTCCAGAGCAGAAAACATCAAAGTGAAGGGTATCTTTCAACTTGTGTCTGTCTTCCTGCCATCTGAGTACCCACATTTGCCTTCACTTTGGGGCTGTGAGATAATCATGGTCAGATAGATATCTGTCTCTAGAGGGAATTCTTATGAAACATCTCTGACCTGGAGCAAAAACCAGACATAGTTGTTCAGGTCTTCTATGTAACGATTAAAATTCCCCCATCTTTGTGAGGACCATCAAGGCTGTATAATAACCCAGAATGGTATCTCTCTCTCTCCTCCCAGTTACAATAGCATCTAAGAGCTGTTCTGCTTTTTATTACCCATTCCTCGAAGTCAATCTCCTTCTTCCTGTTTTTCCTATAGTACGATGTAATCGTGATCAATGTCTTTAAAATTCAACAATTCAGCTATCAGGAGACCCAAAGAAGCAAACAAGTGACCAAAGAGAGGTAGTTTGAAATTAAAAAATTTTCCATGTTCTTATGCAGATAATTGAGATGTGACTACAAAAATAAAAAGGACTTTCTGATGCAGTATTCCATCCAGGCACAATGACATCAAGTTAATGACTGCAACTTTACATTTTTGTGCCCCTGGCCCTTGCCATGTTTCCCTGTGCTTAGAATGGAGCACTAAAACCAATTTCATCTTCTCTTCTGGCCTCATAACTTTTTAATTAAATGCCGTATTACCATATTTCGCCACCTCCCTTTTCATAAAAGCATGTTCCTTGTTCTGTATATCAGAAAACTAATGAAGAGAAGAAAACAAATTCTGTTACCACTAAATTCGTCTGGTGCATGGCATTCCACCAGGAGGTCACGAGACTGTCTTCTTCTCACCATTGCCTTTCTCTTGATGTACTTTTCTATATGCCTCATTTATTGCTCTCTCAGTTAATACTATGTTTTCTTAACTTCTCCTCTTGATATTACAAAAAGAGAAAACAATGAAAGTTATCTTTAATGCCTAATATGTTCCAGGTATTTCTGCAAGCCCTTAATCTGGAAATAATACTATGAGCTAGGTGCCCATTTTTTCCCAGCCTTACTGAGATACAACTGACATGTAACATTGTGTAAGTTTAAGGCATAGAAAGTGTTGATCTGATACAGTCACATATTGCAGTATGAGCACCCTGTGTTAGCTGACACTTTCTTTTTTTTTTTTTTTTATTTTTTTTTTCAACGTTTTTTTATTTTTTGGACAGAGAGAGACAGAGCATGAACGGGGGAGGGGCAGAGAGAGAGGGAGACACAGAATCGGAAACAGGCTCCAGGCTCTGAGCCATCAGCCCAGAGTCCGACGCGGGGCTCGAACTCACGGACCGCGAGATCGTGACATGGCTGAAGTCGGACGCTTAACCGACTGCGCCACCCAGGCGCCCCTAGCTGACACTTTCATCACAACCAGAAGGTCGAAGGCTAGAGGCTGGGGCAAAGGGAAAGTGACACTGAAAGAATACAACATTCTGGTTAAAAGAGGAGTACGTTCTGGGGATCTGATGTACAGCACAGTGATTCTAGTTAAAAGTAATGTACTATGTGCTTAGAGTTGCTGAAAAAGAAAAGTAGATCTTAATTATGTGAAGCACCTAAAGATGGGGAAACTGGTTCAGGGAGGTGAGAAACCTATAGTTCAGGAAGGTTGAAAATCTTATCCAAGGTCTGGAGCCAGTAAGCATAAAAATTGGAATTCAAAGTCAGGCTATCTGGATGAAGAAGTGTCACTGCCAGAAGAGGTGTCACATGCTCTGTCATGTGCCCTTGAAACTTCTATTACACATGTTCTTTTTCAGTATAGGATGTCTTCTCTCTCATAGAATTATTTCTTGCTTATATCTTATTTCTCTTATTTTATTGCTCTGATTACGAGCAGAATCTCTATATGCATTCCTGTTCCTTCTGAAGAAACTTTAACTTCCTCAAATTGAATGTCTAGGTTATTCCTTAATATCAAATTATGAGTTAGAGGAAAATTCCAAATTTTTAATAAGTTTAGAATTTTATTCCTAACTCCTTTCTGGATGCTAATACGTCCCTGCAAGTATGTTTGATAAATTTCTTGTTCCTCAGAACATGAGCATTTTCCCAGAGTACCAGTTATATATAAAACAGATATACTGTTTCCAGTCAAAATCAGAAGTACGTATCAAGCAGAGATAAAGCATACACTGCACACAGTTTAGAAAATCAGGGTCCTTCAGAGAATAACTTTTTTCTGCAGTGTTATCATCTCTGGTCGGGCAAATGCCCCTCAATCCATATTCAAAAATGGGGAATCAGCGGCTGGCACTTTGCTGGAAAGGAAAATATAGCTCTAATATCGCTGACTTGGGTTATCCAAACCAGTGTTTTGATTTGGGTGGTATGATAATTTCTTCACAATGAAAGCAGACACTCAAAGTGGTAAATACAGAAGTTCATTGGTCAGTCCAAAGTCTTTTAATGAAAACATTATATCTAATGCTTTGGTTTTCCAACTGGAGTCAAATGAGACACCTGAAACTCAAGTGTGAAATTTTGGTTATTAGTGCTCAGAGCAGTGAAAAAAAAAAAAAAAGCAATGAAATAAACAGGAGAGCTTTTAAAATCTCTAAAGGAATATACAGGAAGGAGAAAAAGAGCCAATAATTTTTGGAATATGAGAAATGAGAGAGAGTGACTTTTCAAGAGGCATCCAGGATGGCCCAAAAAAGGTCACATAAAAATGCGTGTGTGTGTGTGTGTGTGACAGAGACAAAGAGACAGAGAGACAGAGATTTTCTGTACTTTGTGGTTTGACCCATCTCGTGTACCTTAAGTATTTTTAAGAAAGACTGCAAAAATATTTCAAAATCAGTTTGTGTCTGAGACATAGCAAATAAATATAAATATAAATATGGTGCTAGAAGATTCCTAGCTGCCATCTGGATTACATGAGTGATATTTTTTTCTTCATTTAGCAAATCAGCAAAATACAGTCGGTTTAGACTTAGATGTCAGGAAACAGAAAACATCACTTGAGAGCAAATAGGAAACAACAATTTAAGATGGCCAACGAATTGACAGACCAAAGAAAAAAAATGTCCCCAATCACTTTATTTCTTCCTAAGGCATATATGCCTCATTTCCATTATTTAAAAATTCCTTTCGCAAGGGTCAGGGAAGGAACAGCAGCCTATTTCAGTGTTGTGAATGGAGATGTTTATGTGGTCTTCTCGACACAATGTACAGACTTCTGCTCATATAATAAGCATTCTTTTTTTTTAATTTTTTTAATGTTTATTCATTTTTGAGACAGAGAGAGAGACAGACCATGAATGGGGGAAGGTCAGAGAGAGAGGGAGACACAGAATCTGAAACAGGCTCCAGGCTCTGAGCTGTCAGCACAGAGCCCGTCGCGGGGCTCGAACTCACGGACCGCGAGATCATGACCTGAGCCGAAGTTGGACGTCCAACCGACTGAGCCACCCAAGCGCCCCAATAAGCATTCTTTAGACTTAGCTCAGTGATCACTCTTCTCCAGGAGCACTTGACTAGTAACACTTTGTCCTGGTCTCCTCTGTGTATTTGTCTTTTTACTGCTGTGTAACAAATTACTCTAAACTTAGCGGCTAAAGCCGGCACAACCTATCATCTCGCAATTTATGGGCCAGGAGTTATACCTTGACCTACCTTAGTCTTCTGCGAAGGGTCTAACAAGATGCAATTAAGGTGCCAGTTGGAGGTTGTGGGCTCATCCCAAGCTCAAGACCCTCTTTCAAGATCACATGGTTATTGTTCACAATTCGGCTGTCATGTGGTTGGAGGATTGAAACCTATCCTAAAGGCTGCCTGGAATTTCATACCACTGGGCCGTCTTTGTAGGCAGTGTGGGTCATAGCAGCTGGCTTCGTCAAGGGTGGTGGCACCCTGCACGGTAGCTTTTAGCTTATTTTATGTTATCTGACAAAAGAAAGAGTCTATGTCCTTCTTGATGACAGCCTGTGCCAAGCATTTTCAAGATTTAACTTACTCATTTGAAATCCTTTTCCACGCGTTCCCTTTATTAGTTAGTCTCTTATGTAGAATCACCACCAACTAGGAGTTTCAACTTATTTTTGAGCAGATATTTTGAGGTACGTTACCCCAGATATCTAGATACGCAGTGTTCCAGAGCAAGTAGAGCTACTTGCGCATTACGTCAGAGGGAGCAGAAAAGGCAATCATGCCCCCGTAAATTATGTTGTGCTTCCCAGAGCACCCGAAAGAGAACACTGCTTAGCCTCCATCACCCGTTTTTCTCTTGATGTATACAACTTCCTAGCTTCCCCCTACTCCAGCACTGACCTTGGCTTTATCGTACCGCCGTTACTCTTCATTCCGTGAAATACCTGATCAGGATAAAAGTTCATGCTCATCGGCACACTATATAGAACAAAATATGTGTCATTAGAATCAATCTTGTCTTTTTGTTTATCTTTTATTTTAGAGATAGAGTGCATGTGTGAAGGGAGGGGAGGAGCAGAGGGCGAGAGACGGGGAGGGAGGGAGAGAGAGACAGAGAGAGAGAAAGAGAATCTTAAATCTTAAGCAGGCTCCGTGCAGAGCATGGGGGCTCAATCTCACAACCCTGGGATCATGACCTCAGCCAAAATCGAAAGTCAGAAGTTCAACCGAGTGAGCAACCCAGACACCCCAATCTTGTGTTTTTAAATTTACTACATCCACACTGTAGGAGGAACTGCTTTGTGGGTTCCTCCAACCTACTACTCCCACTACCCACTCAACAAAGCAAAATCTAGAAGTCAGGTTTATTGTCATGTTAGTCTCAATGGGGACAGGACATTTTTTTTTTTTTTAATTTTTTTTTCAATGTTTTTATTTATTTTTGGGACAGAGAGAGACAGAGCATGAACGGGGGAGGGGCAGAGAGAGAGGGAGGCACAGAATCGGAAACAGGCTCCAGGCTCCGAGCCATCAGCCCAGAGCCTGACGCGGGGCTCGAACTCACGGACACGCGAGATCGTGACCTGGCTGAAGTCGGACGCTTAACCGACGGCGCCACCCAGGCGCCCCAGGACATCTTTAATAATAAGCAACAAAAGTTCATTTTGTACCGATAATTCATTCAAGAGCCTGTCACCTGGTAAACTCAAAAGATGATATAACTCAGTTGGCTTTGTTAAAATACTTCATTTAATCTTAATTTTGATTTATTTAATTGTAGCTGTCAAGCTTTTCACTCTAGGCGAGTCATGTAAAGACACTTGTACTCCGATCAGCTTCTACTTGTCAGACCCTTGATGGGTATAGTCTTCTACTCACTGTACTGAACCACAAAAGGTAGATGTTGCAATGAAAGTCCAAGTGTAAAAATCTTATTTGATTAGGAACTATCAAAATCCATACATGTATTATGGAACTGATTTTCTCAGAATACTCAAAATAATTTGTCTTTTCAATGGACTTAGGTAGTTGAACTGGATTGCATACTATGTGCCCTGAATTAAACTTTTATAATAAAAGGCATGCTGTGCTAGCATGCAGGATCAAATTAGGTGGCAATTAAAAGTTGTCTGAAAATTTTTAATAAATTTAAAAACAAAATAATTAAAAATAAATAAACAGTGTAACCTAAAAAATAACACAGGTCACATCACTTGGCATGTTGACTAGATCGAATCAGGATGGAAATGAAAGAAATGTATTTTTTCTAGGACTTTGTATACTAAAGGTTGTATTGGGGAAAAAAAATGTTTCTCATAGAAAAAAACCCTTATTTGCTCTGTCTTAATCTGGATCCTAAACTGTTTTCCGGATGTGTGCTTGATACTAAATGTCACCCCTTAAATTACGAGTAAAGTGACCTCACATGCTAAAACAATTTTAAAAAATTAAACAGACTTGATTAATCAAATAATTATTGTGTTTCTAAAAACTAAACGGAAGGGGTTGCTTTTTATTTTAATACCTAAGTGGTCTTTTCGTCTTAAGAATTCAGACACATAAAAACACGCACACATCTGTAGAGAGTGAGCGATGGTTTGTTAACGAGATGTTAGTCATGAACTCTTCTATTGCAAAGTCAGGAAGAGAGAGCTCACAAAACAGGTGGATTAGAAAAACAAGGATAGAGAGCTTTCAAAAAAGAACTAGTCAATTCACAATTTCTCTGGAAGGACCTTTTCAAGGAATAGGGCAGAAACTTCTCTTCTAGTTGGAGAGAAACATTGGAGGAGGAGAGGAATGTAACAACCAAATCGTATTTGGTATTAAACTAACAGCATCACCGTCTTCCTCATGTGAGAAATATTTAAATGATTTTGTGTTTTGGAGTTCTCTCAAGGTATATGCAGAACAGATTATAGGCTGTTACTCTGACTCCTGACTAGAGACAGATTCGGGTATCTCTGCAATGTAGGTACATGCAATTTTCAGTCTCTTCCATAACTTGTCTCCTAGGTTTTGTCCATTAAGTACCTACAATTCAAATTGGCTAACATTGCACTAAGCTGCCCTATTCTGCAATCGGTCTGGTCCCTGGACTTTGCATTAACAGGTAATCACGCTCCTACATTTTCAAATTCTACCAGAACATATATAATTTTCCCCACAGATAATGACTGGCTCAAATTTCTCTCATCATAAAACAAAATAAAATGAAATGGCCCTATTTTGCAATCTAACCAACACCATTAGCTACTACCCTAGCCCTTCTCCTCCTTTCCGTGCTGAGCTGCAGGGCTCGTAACATTGATACCAATGTCAGTATTTCCCAGGAGATTGGTACTTCTACAAATATTTCATGAGAAGAATTGCAAGATCCAATAATTTGGAGAACATTAATGGATTAAATAAAGTAAAACATACTTTCTTGTTGCAAGACTACTCAGAAGCTTCCTATAAAAATTTTCATTGTTTCGGAGTGCTTTCGTGGCTCAGTCTGATTTCCGCTCAGGTCATGATCTCGTGGTGCGTGAGTTCCAGCCCTGTGTCGGGCTCTGTGCTGACAGCTTGGAGCCTGGAGTCTGCTTCAGATTCTGTGTCTCCCCGCGCGCCCCCCCCCGCCACCCCATGCTTGCTCTCTGTCTCTTTCTCTCAAAAGTAAACATTAAAAAAATAAAAAAAAATGTTTCACTGTTTCTAATGACCATAAAATGACCATTAAAACTTTCATTCCTTCATTCACACGTTCATTATTGATTCAAAAACTGATACACATTTATAGGGTCTACTGTCTCACTTTAAATATTCACTCTAATCCAGAAGACTACACATTTTGCCACCTAAACTCTTTGTAATTCTCCGTGGCAATTGTCAACAATGTCTTTGAAATTATAGATAATAGAAAAGAAATGTGAATGATCTTTTCAGTCCTTAACTTAAACTGCCATGGTATTTTACAAAAGTGACTTTTCCCTTCCCAAAGGTCTCTCTCAGTCTCTAACCTTGAAGCTTTCTCTCTGCAATGATTCTCTTCCTATGTTTCTGTAGCACCTTCACAGTCTTTTTGGCAGGCTCCTTTTCTATTTGCCTGTTGGTGTCCTCAAATGCGGGTCTCTGATAATCTTACTCTACACGTTCTCTGAATTACCTAATGTATTCCTAGGGTTTTTAAACCTGTATTCTCAAGACAGTAAGACTGCTATATTCAAAATGTTTCAATCTTTTGATTCGCATATCTAGCTGCTTATATCTCTTTCTGGGCTTTCCTGGGAAATCCTCAAATTGAATATGGACAAAAATATCTATTTTTTTTCCTCCGGTATCTGAGCACATGGCATAACCATCTGTTCACTCACCCATGTCAGAAACCTGAAAACTCTTCTTGAGATAAATAGAAGAAATAAGTAGATGACTTGAGATAAATAGATGACTGAATTTCATTGGTTCTATTTTTCTTTTTCCTTTTTTTTTTTTTTGACACCTTGCAATTCCATTCCCTTATGTAAAACTTAAAGGCCACTGACTTAGTTTACTGCCTTATCCTTCATGTGATTACTGCCGGAAACTCCTCATAGTTTTTTTATCTTTCTCTGGTCTTAGTATTTAAAAAGGTTCTCAGAATTTTCTAATTCAAACACAAATCTGACCATGTGTCTGTGCTACTAAAATTATTCAATAACTGCTATTATACAGAGGGTAGTCCAAAGTTCTTCTATGGGAAAAAAAAAAAAATTCCAGTCTGACATGATCTTCCAGAAACAAATCACTTCCCAAACGGTAGCTGAGTCCTGTTTCCCCTCCCCTTGAAATCGTGTGAAAGGCCACACCTGGATCTTCCAAAAGGCCTCAGCTAAATTGACAGCCAGCATCAGTGGTGATGTGTGAATGATCACATTTGATTGAACAGATTCTCAGAATAAACCCCTGGGCAATGAGTCACCCCCTTACAACTTAATAAGTTATCTCAATACAAAAACCGTGAATTCATCTCACAGGTCAGGAAACTGAACACTGAAAACACCCCAAAAGCAACCTCATCACTATGTTCTCATTCCTTTAAAGTACCACTTCCTAACTAGACTTTTGGCATTATATTTCACTTTCGCTGTTTTCCAACGTTATATAAATTGCTTCAAATAGTAAGTACTTTTTTTTTTTTGTCTGTTTCTAGCTTCATTTGCTTGACGTTTTTAATGAAATTTATTGTTGCCCATGATTTGGTTCATTTTTATTATGCTATATTATGTCACTCTCTGAGTAGATTATGTTTTATTTATGCATTCTGTTTAAGGATATTTGATTATAAATATTTTTGTATATGTCTAGTAGTACATAACAATAGATCTGCTTTTTCAGAAGGTACATCTTCCTTTAACTGTAATGGATAATGGCAGTTTTTCTAGGCAAATTTCTATCAACAACAAGAGTGTATAAAGTGCTTTTGCTCTAGAATCTCACCAATTCTCACATTAAATACATTAAATACACCAATCTCACATTAAAATACATAAGGATTTTATAATTAGGCCTTCATTATTGATTCCTAGTTTCATTGTATTGTGCCTAAAGAACATATTCTCGGGGCGCCTGGGTGGCGCAGTCGGTTAAGCGTCCGACTTCAGCCAGGTCACGATCTCGCGGTCCGTGAGTTCGAGCCCCGCGTCGGGCTCTGGGCTGATGGCTCGGAGCCTGGAGCCTGTTTCCGATTCTGTGTCTCCCTCTCTCTCTGCCCCTCCCCCGTTCATGCTCTGTCTCTCTCTGTCCCAAAAATAAATAAACGTTGAAAAAAAAAATTAAAAATAAAAAAGAACATATTCTCTATGATATCAATCCCTTAAATTTTAGTGAGGACTGCTAAATGGCCCAGCATATTTTCAATTTTAGAAATATTCTATGTGCCTTAAAGAATGTGCATTCTAGACTCGTTAGATGAGTTGTTTTATATGCAAACACTATATATATATTAGATTAATTTTATAATTTTACATTAATTACATTGTAGGTAATGAGAAGGATGTGTAAAATCATTCCAAGGGCTGTTCAACTGCCTATCTTTTTAGTTTAGTAAATTTCCGCTTGATGCATTTTGATGCTATTTTATGCGGTACACATATTAACATTTTCATATTTTATTGGCAAATAGGGTTGTTATATAGTATCCCTCTTGACATCTCTCAAAGCTTTTATTTAATTTTTAAAAAATCAGTTCAACAGGGCAAAGAGCTACTAGCAATCAGAGATAAACTTAATCTGATTCTGTAGCTGAGAGAATAGGAACCTGGACTGTCCTTTCTGCAAAAACTATACCACTGTCTCCTAGGACGTACCCTTCGATGCGAGGGGTTTAACAGGACAAGCTCCTTGGCGTGTCCTGATGTCGAACTTCTGCAACCGTAAAACTGAAAAGATTTGCCCACCTCATCAGCCTCTAAAATGTCTCTAATACAAACGTGGCATTTGATGCTATTCTCGCTTGTCCGTATTTCCCACTTTTCTTAAATTTTGTGTTGGTGATGCTTACTGCCATGTTAGATTCATAAGTAATGAAGGCAGATGATTATTACATCCTTTCCAGTTTTCCTATGCAGAGAACACCTCGTTTATCATCATCAGAAGCAGGATTGCATTTATTAATTTATACAGTCAGTATTATTTTAGATTGTCAACATATTTCTACTTTTTATTTTGTTCAGCATGCATTCCTGAATTTCATACTTTGGACCAAAGAAGTGCTTTCCATTTCTCTAAAGAACATCTTTCAAAACTCTCTTGAATGAGGGTCTAGTGGTAGCGAAATCTTAAGTTTTTATTAGGGTAAAATGCCCTTTCTTCCATTCTAATTTTTATTTTTTTTTTTTATTTTTTTTTTTTAAATGATGAATATTTTATTTTTTTTCAACGTTTATTTATTTTTGGGACAGAGAGAGACAGAGCATGAACGGGGGAGGGGCAGAGAGAGAGGGAGACACAGAATCGGAAACAGGCTCCAGGCTCTGAACCATCAGCTCAAAGCCCGACGCGGGGCTCGAACTCACGGACCGCGAGATCGTGACCTGGCTGAAGTCGGACGCTTAACCGACTGCGCCACCCAGGCGCCCCCATTCTAATTTTTAAAAGATACTTTCATTCATGATACATTTTTGATTTGTTGGGGCACCTGGGTGGCTTAGTAGGTTAAGTCAGGAAGTTAAAGTAAATAAGTTAAGTCCATCTCTTGATTTCAGCTCAGGTCATGATCTCGCTATTCGTGGAATTGAGCCCCGCATCAGATTCCGCACTGAGAGGGCAGAGCCTCCTTGAGACTCTCTTTCCCTCTCTCTCTCCCCCTCCCCCCACTCACATGCCCTCTCTCAAAATAAATACACTTTAAAAAATGCCCTTTCTCCCTTCAAACTTTTTCAAGATACTTGCACTGATGATACATTTCTGATTTGTTATTTATTGCAGATATACACATTCTCAAGTAGCATCCACTTTTGTACTTTAAAAGTGAAAGTGTGAGTCTTATTTTTATTTGACTATAATATTCCTGTTGTGTGTATTTTAAGGTCTTTCCATGCTATGTGCTCTGCTGAAGTTACCCAGTGGTTTATTAAGATGTAGTGCTTATTCTTTTAAATATCCTTAGGATTCTTTGGGTTCCTGATTAAGAGGATCAATATCGTAAGTACGGAAGAATTCTCACTTACTATCGCTACAGCTGTTGCCTTTGCAACCATCTTTTTTTATTTCTCTCTCTGTAACTCCATTTAAAACTGTATGAGACCTCACCTTGTTTACAACTTGTCTAAATTTACCTTTTCAATTTCTGTATCATTTTGTCTTTCTATAGTGTTCCACATAGGCTTTTTTAGCTTGATTTTCCAGTACACAGATTATTTATTTTTCTTTTATAAACCTATCCATTGGAGTATTTATCTTTCATTTTTCAGTAATATTATTAATTACATTTTATTTTTAGGTTTAAAAGAGTAGGATTGTTTTTGGTTGGTGTTTTCCCTATCTACTTTGCCATTTTGATATTTTCCCGCTCTTTATTTATGTTTAAAATTACTTTTATTATGTCCTTAAGCAAAATACGTGTTTTTGCAACCAACATAATGTGAATTCAGTCCAACAGTGTATGAAATGGCTAGATTATGGTTATACATTCTCTATATTACCTTCCCCCTCTATTCAGTGCCAAGGCTTTACAAGTCACTATAAGTGGGCAGGTTTGTTTCTGCTCGTCTGTCCTTTCCATGACTGTTTATCTCCATGAGTACCCAACTGTGTTTTTAAGTATTTATTTATCTTCAACTCCCTGATTTTGATTTAGAGAGGCAAGTCATCTCTGTATAAGATCTTTAACTTTAAATATTATTTTAAGCATTAATTTACATTTTCCGTATTCTTATTTATCTTTTCAGACCTAACTGAGAAATAACCAACCCTACAAAGCATCTTTTAACATACTAACGACCAAGACAGACTTGATCACATCCACTTTTGTGCCCACAGTAAACGCAACGCGTTAAAAAAAACAAGCCTGTATCTTTAAAACTTATATTTCTAGTATCTGCTTCTCACAAGTCTTCAAATATCTTAAGTTGAGACTTTATGTAATTCACTGATTTATATTCATAACACCTAACACTTTTAGTTTATAAGATGCACTCAATAAATGTTTGGGTAGGTATAGTTTTCGACTGTATTGATATATTGATTTCTAGATGCAGAAATAACTTCCATTTCTGATTCTCAGAAATCATTCTACTAGACTTCTGTTTTTTTTTTCTTTAGTGTGCACAAACAACATCTTCTTAATTTTAAAGTAGCGTCTGTTGTTACAATAGAAACTTGGTTTAGATTCTATAGGATAGAATAATACATTCAATCAATCAATAATTTCTCAAGTGCTGTTATATGCCATACTCTACGCTGGGTGCTAGCATTACTGAAGCATCCAATATAAAACAAGTCATAAGGGTGTGGCTAGAGGCCAAGATGATTATTTCCTCTTTCCTTTCCTGTGTCCCATTTGTCTCCTGACCCTTTGATAAAATCTAGGGCAAGTCCTATGATTTATGCAGTCATGCTCAGATGATAAAAATTCCTCCTGTCACTTCTGATCACAAGTATAATCACATTACAGAAACAGTCACATCTACAAACTCTATTTGAATGCAGTGTTTTTCTCCTGCTCCACTTCTGTCAGCAGTGAGAAAAGGCGGCCATGACTGGTTGCCTCTTTTCTTTTTATACCAGTTAAGCTTTTTATACCAGTCTTCTTGTGGCATCTGCCCAGGTAGGAGAGTGGGAAACCAGGTTAGTATTGTTTAAGCTAACATTGATTTCCTCTGGCTGTGGCAGAAGCTGAAAAATACCGCTTCCCTTTCACAGTGTTGTGTGGGTTCACTGCAGACATCTTCAGATTGCTTTTCACCACTTAGCTAGTGCACGATATAGTAGGTAAAGAACTCTACTGTACAGGTCTTCCCTTGTTATTCTCCTGTGGCTCCCCGTCACGACAGTTCACTTAGATGCAGAGGGTCTCTAAGGAGACTTGCAGTCTAAGAAATCTTCTAAGTCAAAACCATTAAAGACAGTTGCAGCCAAGCTCTCTCTTTTTTTCCTCACGTGGCCAAATTTGATCTCTGGGAAACACACTTTGAAATCTATATCCCCATTGACAGAAATGTCATTACTTGTCTAAGTACAACCCTTTATTCTGTTGTCATGCGTTATTTCTGTCAGACTCTCACTCTTTAAATGTCCTATGCATATATCAGTTTATAGTAGCCCTCCAATGCCAGAGGACATATATCAAACTCTCCAAATGGTCTCCTTGAAGCCTCTCTTGCCAGGTTAAAAGCAAAGAAAAGTAACTTTTCCCTAATGGTATATGGGTTGTTATTCAAGGCAAAATTCTCTGCAATAAAATATCCCCAGTTTCCAAATTCCTTTTTGAAGCATCAATTTTGTAGCCAGAAAATGAGTAATAGTTACGAACCCATTTTTATCCTTCTCCTATGCAAATTCAATATTGCTCGCTTACTTACCACAGTCTTAGAATATATTCAGTAACTGTTATCTTAAGATCTCAGCTAAAATTGAGAGAGAATCCCATTTCCATCATCCTTTTATGAAATGATGACTAGGAGGTTACTATAGTGAAGTTCACATTCTAGGAGAAAATAATCGCTGCCAACATGGTATCTGCTTTAATATACACATATGTACCATACGTATACGCCTATATACAAACACATATACATATACTTAATATGTACATATACACTACACTCTTAGAGTCCAGAAGAGTGGGAGAAGAACTGTCTGATTATATAAGACAACTTTTAAAAGATAGATAAGATTTGAAGAATCCTTAAAACATAGAAGTTTGGCGGGAATAAAACAGCAAAAGGTTATCCAACAGAGAAAGCTCCATGCTCAAAAGCAAGTACTAGTAAAAGAGCAATATTTGTGGGAAAATAAAACTTTTGGTGTATCTAACGACTACTGCACGAGATATGGTGGCAAGAAGAAGTGAGGGATAGAAATTAAGCTGGTTAAGCAGTTTGGACAAAGGGTAAATGATCTAATCTCATGTGTTTTGGAAGTGGGGGTTTACTGAGACTTCATAATCATGAGAGTAATATGATGAGATTTGGATGAAAGTCAAAGAAGAAAAAGGGGTACTTCTCAAGGTTTGCTACATGGAAAAATGGCCCAGCGTGGAGAGAAAGTGGAGGATCCCAGAGAAACTCCTCAAACGCTGGCTGTATAATTAAATATGTTTGAGAGAGTCTGTATCCAACTTATCATGAATACTAGTCTACTGGATAATTTCACAATCTCTAAGGTAAGAGATCTTCTAGCATTGACTTAACCCAGTATCAATCAAATGTGTTAGTACATATAATTTTTTCATTTCCTTTTTTAAAAAAAATATTTAAATCCAAGTTAGTGTAAACATACAGTGTAATAATGGTTTCCGGAGTAGAATTTGGTGACTCATCACTTACCATATAATACCCACTGCTCATCCCAACCAGTGCCCTCCTTAAAGCCCATCGAGCCCATCCCCTCCAACACCCCACCAGCAACCCTCAGTTTGTTCCCTGTATCTAAGAGGCCTTTACAGTTTGCCTTCCTCTCTGTTTTTGTCTTAGGTT
Source organism: Herpailurus yagouaroundi (assembly GCF_014898765.1). NCBI lineage: Eukaryota > Metazoa > Chordata > Mammalia > Carnivora > Felidae > Herpailurus > Herpailurus yagouaroundi. Next base: position 71,137,800 of record NW_024412391.1, read on the forward strand.
TTCCTTCCACAAATAATGTCTTACAGACATATCGAATAGGAAAAAAATACCTTCCAGATAGCCTGGTGCTGATGACATTCTCAAGTGTTTCAAGGCTATTCAGAGAGTCATCAAAATTGTTTACATGGTAGATTTTGAGCCTTCATGAAGAATGATAGTCGGACTGACTCAGAGTCCTCGTGTAAAGAGTTTATTCTACAAGGAAGCATGGGTGGACAGTGAAAAAAGAAGCAAAGTTTCACTTTGAGAGCTCCAGATTTCAACGATCTGTGAATGTCCAGCCATTCACAGATAATAAGGGAGCATACTAAATTCATGTTTAAACTTTAAATTATAATTAAAAAAAAATTAGTTTGATCATCTTCTCTGAAGTAGTCAGCATTACATCTCACAAACGCTATTTTATTGTCTGCCTAAATATGGATCCCACTTGCTAATTCAAATGCTAAGTGTTTAGGGATTGAACAATCATAAGACTTCTTATTTCACCCCACACCAACAGCAGAGTCCCGTCCGCATCTGGAAATATCTCTGAGTGATTCCTAAATCAAGAAAAAAACATTCAGTTGTAACGAATTAGAGCCCTGCTTAGAGCAGAAGTGATACTCTATGAATGTTCTTAATGATGTTTTCTGATAGTGTCTATAATTTAAAAGGGAGTTTATAAAAACTTCTTAAAGTAGCTATATTTACAGATTAAAATAAAACCTCCTATTTTTGTTGAAAAGCTCTATTGTAACTTCTGTTTCCAGTAACAGTGCTGACTATACATCCTGACAAAAAGAAAAAGAAAAAATAACCAGCGTAAAATACACAGAAACGCTCTTTCTAAATGCATAGCTGACCTTGCAGGTTGTTGAGGGAAATCCCCAGAAGCAGAAAATGAAAAAGCAGCTGAAAACCACAGTGTTAAGTGAGCCCTGAAATCATCAGTGCCCCGAGGGCACAGAGTTCAGTAGCTGAATTTTGAGTTTGAGTGTCTACATATTATAGGGAGTTAATATATAACCAAATGTTACTATATGACAAGCAATTATATACCAGCAAGAAGTAGCTGGAAAATGTAATTAAAAACATTTGTTAACAATAATAAAATTAACTACATTGTTTTTATGGGCCGAATTACCTCTGTGAGAAAAATGTCTGCTATTGTAGGAACACCTTATTGGTATTTATCTTGACTATTCATAATCTTTCCTTGGGCTCCTAATTCTCTGTTACTCACGGTCTTCATTCTATGGAAAGAACTAGAGTCATAGACTTGAATTTGTGAGTTGGACTTTAGCCGAATTGGATTGCAAATAGTTTTATTAGATTTTAATTAGTTGAGTGTATAACACTTCCACCTAATGGAATGAAAAAGGTGGACAATCCTTTCCTTAGAGAACAATTAGGAAGGTGAGTAAAACTGTCAAAAGCAATTATTGCAGCATCTCAGAAATCGACAAAAAACATACAAACAGAAGAGCATTTATCCACGAAGTCTGCTGAAGTTTGCATAGAAACAGAGTGGTTCTGTAGTGTTCTTGATGAGGAATATTCCCATGCCTCACCCCCCAGCTCTGTCTGGGAGGGTCAACCTATGTGGTTCAACAACACAGAGAGTGTGTTGGGAGTGGGGGGTTGAGAAAGAAGAAATGTGAGACCTCTTGGCAGAAATTAAAAGGAAAGGAAAGACTTGTAGATGACCTGGGGTTTGAATGAATGCTTCAAGAGTCCTACAGATCCATCCATCTTCAGAGAGTATAAGCCCTGTTGGCTTGAAGGGTTGAACACAGACTCTAGTCAACTTTTGGCTGAACACAGGGTGTGCAAACACAGGGATAATCTTTGGAAGCCAGACTTAAAAATAAGCATAGGAAAATAAAATAAGCCAGAGTCACGCAGAGACACATTATAGTCAAGCTAATAAAATCTAAAAGAAAAAAAAAAAAGCATATCTTGTAAGCAGGAAGAAAACAAAACAACTCATCATGTACAAGAGAGCAAACATATAATTAGACTGACTTGCTATTAAAAAAATGGGGGCACAAAGGTAGTGGAAAGACATTTTTAAAGAGCAGAAAGAAAAAATACCTGTTTAAAATATAAAGTACAATAATGATAAAACCAGATAAAGAAACTGAGATATTTTGTTACTGTTAAAACTTTCTTAAAAGAAACACTAAAGTGATGCCAGAAAATTTCTTGAATTCATAGGTTATACATGAAGAATGTCAGATATGGCAAAATATAAGGGAAGTGTGAAAGAATATATACATATATTTCTCATCTGTTTCATTAGCTTATTTTAACGTTGTATAGAAAAATAAGTGTAATATTCTACTATTATAACATACATAGATGTAATGTATATGAAAATAAAGCACAAAGGAAAGGGAAAGAAAATATATTGAAACAAAGTTCTAAATGTTATCAAAGTTACATCAGTAATGTGAAATAGAGTATGATATGTTAAGATCTATTTTTAAGTTTATTCATTTATTTTGAGAGAGAGAGAGATAAAGAGTAGGGGAGGACAGAGAGAGGATGAGACAGAGAATGCGAAGCAGGCTCCACACTGTGGAGTGCAGAGCCCCAGTGTGCAGCTTGATGTCACAAACTGTGAGATCATGATATGAGCTGAAATCAAGAGTTGGATGGTTCACCAACTGGGCCAACCAGGTGCCCCTGTTAAGATCTATTTTTAATTCCTCAAGCAACAACAAAGGAATTAGAAAGGGGGTTTTAAAAAATCATGAGAAAAAATCAAACAGTAGACAAAAATAAATTTTGACACAAAATAAGACATTAGAGGAAGAAGGGAACAAAAAGACATGAAAGAATAGAAATCCAAGAGAAAAATGCAATCCAATGGTAACCATAATGATTTTAAGAGTGGTGGAATAAATTCTTCAAAGAAGGAAAGATGAACAATCTTGATTTAAAAAGCAAGACTCAACTCTATGCTATCTAGAACAAATATTACTTGGCTACAAAGACAGAACAAGGTAAAAATAAAAGGATGAAAAAATAGATCTTGTAAAGAGTATCCACAAGAGAGATGTAAGGCTTATATGAATATCAGACGAAAGAGTTCGTAAAAAAATATTCTAAAGAAAAATAAAGCACTTAATAATAGAACAAACTCTAAAGCCAAAAGTGATATAAAAGACCAGTGGAAGACAATTCAAAAATAATAGTTGTAGATTTAAATACATTACTTTCAATAAATGATAGTATTTGGTAGAGGATCAGTGAGGAAATAAAAGATGTCACTGATGTTACTGAACAATTTGGTCTGACTTCTAAAGAAAAATCCACTCAGGGACTATAGCAAATACATTCAACTGTGGATGGAACATACTGTAGGAGAAATCATACACTGGACCTCAAAAAATAATCTCAGTAAATACAAAAAAACCTTAAATTGTACCAAGTGTGTTTGTAAACCACAACGGAATTAAATTAGACGTTGGGAATACCTGGAAGTTAAATATAACCCTTGAGTACAAAAGGAAATCATAAGATAAATTAAAACATATTTTATTTGTGGGAGAATGAAAATACAACAGGGGTGCCTGGGTGGTTCAGTTGGTTAAGCATCTGACTTTGGATCAGGTCATGCCCCTCATTAGGCTCTCTGCTATCAGCACACGGAGACCTCTTCTGACCCTCTCTGTCCCCCACCGAGATTCGCTCTCTGTCTCTGTCTCTGTCTCTCTCTCTCAAAATAAATAAACTGAAAAAACATTTAAAAAAGGAAATACAACATATTAAAATGTATTATTTGCAGCTAACTCATCATGTAGAAATTTATAGCTGTGATCTCTTGTCAATACAAAAAGGTCTCAAATCAATAAACTAAGCTTATACTACAAGAAAATAGAAAAAAAAACACATAATACCAAAGCAGGCAGGAAAAATGGAAAAATAAAGATTAGAGCAGAATTTAATAAAATAGAAAACCGAAAACAATACAGAGAAATAGATACACCAAAAAATTGTTTTTTTTCAAGAATTCAAAAAATTGTTAAACTTTTATCATAGTAACCCAGGAAACAGGAAAGCAGATATAAATGACCAAAATCAGAAATTGAAGAGAGGAAATCACTACCAACCCTCTAGAAGTTCAAAGGATTATAATGACATGATAGGAACATTATGCCAAGTTAAATAACTGAGATGAAATGGACAAATTACTGGAAACATAAAATGTGAAAGTGACTAAGCAAGAAATTAAAATTTTGAATAACCTAGTGAGCAAGAAATTAGTTACTTAAAATCTTCCCACAAAGAAAAGCCCCAGAACAGATGACTTCACTAGAGAATTCTATGAGATATTTAAAAAAAAATAATACTGGATTTAAAATCTTGAGGAAATACACTGAGAAAGAGAGAAAGAAGAAAAGAGAGAAAGAAGAAAATAAAAAGAAGAAACAAAATTAAGCATTATGATGAGTAAAATCTTGCTTGAAGTGATTTTAAATTGAGACATGATGATTCTCAAAATGACATGTGTGCATTTCCATTCCATTTATCTGTACTATCCAAGTGTCCTGCAATAAACTTCCATATTTGTTTAAAAAAAGAGAAATGATACTGGTACTTCAAAAACTCTTTCCGAAGGCAGAGAACAAGTAAACATTTACAAACTCATTCTTTGGGTTACCATTACATGAAAGACAGATATTGCAACAAAGAGGACTGCAGATCAACAGTTCTCATGAAAACAGATTTGAAATTCTTACTATTAGGCAAATGAATCCAACAACGTATAAAAAGAGTTACAAATCATGGCCAATTATAATTTTTACCAGGACCATAAGGGTGCATCAATGCCAGAAATAGAACAGATGCCAAAAATTACACGATTCGGCTAACAGATTCAGAAAAAAAAAAAAAATTGAAAAAATTTCCATATTTTCATGATTAAAATACTTAACTGTAAATAGAAGGGAACTTCCTCAAATTGATTATTGTCATTTTTGAAAGCCCTGAAGCTTATATCCAACTAAATGGTGACTGTTTTTGCACTATGTTTGGGAACAAAGGTTGACTCTTGTACGACTAGACTGTTGTACAAAATAGAGTGCTGTCTATTTAACGTTGGGCAAGGGGTTCCAGCTAGAAAGAAAGAAAGAAAGAAAGAAAGAAAGAAAGAAAGAAAGAAAGAAAGAAAGAAAGAAAGAAAGAAAGAAAGAAAGAGAAACGAGGGAGGGAGGGAGAGATGGAGGAAGGAAGGAAGGAAGGAAGGAAGGAAGGAAGGAAGGAAGGAAGGAAAAGAAAGAAAGAAAAAGAAAGAAAAAAGAGGGAGGGAGGGAGAGATGGAGGAAGGGAAGAAGGAAGGAAGGAAGGAAAAGAAAGAAAGAAAAAGAAAGAAAAAAGAGGGAGGGAGGGAGAGATGGAGGAAGGGAAGAAGGAAGGAAGGAAGGGAGGAAGGAAGGAAAAGAAAGAAAAAAGAGGGAGGGAGGGAGAGATGGAGGAAGGAAGGAAGGAAGGAAGGAAGGAAAAGAGAGATAGAAAGACAAGGTAGAAATAGACACAGAAATGGGAGAGGAGGAGGGTAGGAAGACAGGGGGGGAGAGGGAAGGGGAAGGTATTTTATACGTAGAAAATAAGGAATCCACAAAAATATTATTGGAACTACTAAAATAGTAAGAAAACAGTAGTTCAATGTATTAAAATTAAATATACTTATATGTATTAGCAGCAAACAATTCAAAAATAGTACCCACCAAATAATTTTATCTTGATAATATAAAAATTTAAAAAAATGCCTAAGAAAATAGTTATGAAAGTGCATGCAGTATTCATACACTGAAATCTATAAAATGTTGCTGAGGCAATATCAAGAAGATACAAATAATAGAAAGACTATCTCTTATCTGTGGTTTGGAAAACTCCATATTGTTAAAATGACAACCCAAAATCAATCTATAGATCCATCATAATCACACTCAAAGTTCCTGCAGCAAGTTTTATACAAATTTGTTAGCTAATCCTAAAATATATATAGAAATGCAAAGGACCTAGAATAGTCAAAACAATTTATAAAAAGAAGAGCAAATTGGAGGATTTCTACTACCAGATTTCAAAACTTACCATAAAACTACAGTAATAAAAACACCATATGGATAGAACAAAATTAAGAGTCCAAAATAAACCATTACATTTATGGTCAATTGATATTTGAAAAAGTGCTGAGAAAAATCCAATTGGGTAGAATCTCTTCAATAAATTGTTCTGGGACCATTTTTATAGCCAAAGGCAATAATATGAACTTAAACACTTATCTCACAGTGTACACAAAATTAACTCAAAACGGATCATTGACCTGAATCTAAGAGCTAAAATATTAAAACTGCCAGAAGGAGAGGAGGATAAAACCATCACAACCTCGGGATGGTAAAGATTTCTTAGATATAATATCCAAAGTACAAGATGTGATCTTTCTCTATCTCAAGCAGGCATTCTTTAAAAAAGTATGAACCGTGAGAGGAGGCAAAAAAATAACTTGGAATTTATTAAACTGGTTATTTTCATACTCAAAGACATTATTAACACAAGCTACAGACTGGGAGAACATTTGCGGATCATGGGTGGTGAAGAGACCTTACATCATCCCAATAGTTTCCTCCTGATATCTGTACCTTTGATTCCTTCCCACTTGACACGTATAGGCCTTTTTACTTGCTTTCATCTTAGAGAATGTGGCAACCGTGATGAGATACCACTCCAACCATTTTATATGCCTCTGTCTTAGCAGAATGGAGTGAGAGATTTTCCATAATGGTTTGAGGCATGATGAGGAAGCTCAAGGGTCAGGCAACTGTGGGCAGCCTGTAGCCAACAGGCAGCAAAAAGCCAGAACCGATGCTCATATGTCAACAAGAAAACGAATCCTGCCAACAACCGAAGTGAACTTCAAAGCAGATGCTCCAATCGAGACTCCAGAGGAAAAGTCTGCCCTGTCAAAATCTTGTTTACATATTTTTAAGTCCCTGGGCAGAGGACTTAGCTAAGCCACACCTGGATGGGTGGCCCATGCAAATTGTGAGATAATAAATGTGTTTGTGTTTTGGCCTCTAAATGTGTGGTAATTTGCTATATAGCAGTGTAAACCAAATAAACCATAAATCTCCTAAAAATACAGAAATGGATGCAGAATATATAAGTAGCTTCTAAATTCAACATTAAGAAGTCAAATATTTCAATTAAAAATGAGGAAAATAACTCAGTAGACTTTTCTCTCAGGAAGATATATAAGTAGCTAATAAGCACATGAAAAGATCCTCAACACCACCCTTCTTTGGGGAGATGCGAGTTAAGGGCACAATGACCAATCCTATCTAGGCACCAGAAGGGATATAATCAAAGGTATAGACAACACCAAGTGTCGGCCAGAATGGGGAGAAACTAAAATCTTCCCATAATGCTGGTGGGAATGTGAATTGGTACAGCCACTTTGGGAACAAAATGTCCCTCAGTTTCCTTCATAGTTCAGCATGAATTCGTCATATGACCTAGCAATTTCATTCTGATGAATATTATCCAAGAGAAAAATATGGTTATGTCCACATCAAGATTTGTGTGAATGCTCATGACCACATTTTGTACCATAGCTAAAATCTGGAACTGACACAAACAACAACCGGTAAATACAAGGTGATGTATCTATACAATAGAATACTATTCTATTTAATACTATTTAACAAAATACTGATACATCATGGATATCTCTCAATAAATTTATGGTAAGTGAAAGAAGCCAGACTCAAGTCTACACCTTATGTGGTTTGTTTATTTCAAATTAGCAACCAAATGCACCCTAGGAGGAAGAGATGAGCAGACAGAGATGGCTTGGGGCTAAGGGATGGAAGCAGGTTTCAGCTCCAAACTGGCTAGTGGACAATTTTGATGATGAAAATGTTCTGAAATCAGATTGGGGTGATGGTTGGCCACCTTTGTAAATTTACTGAAAATTAACAAATTGCAGGCTCATGTGGTTGCATTTTTTGATATGTAAATTGTATCTCTGTCCAACTGTTTTAAAAAAAGAAATATGACATAAAGACATACTGTAGTTCTGCATGATTCGTGGATATGTGATTTCTTTCCAGCAGTTAAGTCTGAGCTTCTCCTGCCTCCACTGTTTAATCGGGGAATAAAAACATTCAATCCAAACTGGTACAGACAGAGTATCACTCCATGAAATTTGAAGCTTGAAAGAAGAGATAAAAGGAGTGAGCTAAACTTGAATTAATCATACTCCTGCTCTCCCACCTCTTTGTGTAAGTTCTTTCTCTAGCATCCTGAGGGGTATTTAGTTCCTGCCTTGTCTAGTAGTCCTTGTCACCCTAAGAGTGGCTGCTCTTCTAACCAATGCACTTTTTGTCTAAACACAGTTTTCTGTTACTTGCAAACAAACCAAACTTCACTAATAGAGAATTTAAATTTAATATATGCAAGCGGTATACATTAGTGAAAGGGCATCTATTTTATGTCATTCATTCTACATTATTTATGACAACGTCCAGGCCTTTAGTACCTCATCTTTAGTATCTCTACACAAGTAGGAAGTTTACAAACTTGGAGGATTTGAAAGGTAAAATCTTAAAGGTATAATAATGGGTATGACTCAAGTGACAAATACAGGATTCTTGCGCAAACAGCATGAAGGATATCTATAGTCTCTAAAGCAAAGTGAATAACGTTTATTTATTTTTGAGACAGAGAGAGACAGAGCATGAACAGGGGAGGGTCAGAGAGAGGGAGACACAGAATCTGAAAGAGGCTCCAGGCTCTGAGCTGTCAGCACAGAGCCCGATGCGGGGCTTGAACTCACAGACCGTGAGATCATGACCTGAGCCGAAGTCGGCCGCTTAACTGACTGAGCCACCCAGGCGCCCCAAGCAAAGTGAATAAAATAAAGTGCTTTTCAGACATATATAAATTGTTGTAGGTTTCTGATAATGGATCACTAAGCAAGATCATGGAAAGCGTCTCCCTGAACAATGTGAATAATGTAAAGGAATGACAAAACTATGACTTAATTGCTTTTCTATTAAAAGATAAGGATTAGAGGTGCCTGGGTGGCTCAGTCCATTAAGCGTCCAACTTAAGCTCGGGTCATTACCTCACAGTTCAAGAGTTCAAGCCCTGCTTGGGGCTCTCTGCTGTCAGCACAGAATCCCTTTGGATCTTCCGTCCTCCTCCCGCTCCCCCATCTGCTGCCTGTGTGTGTGTGTGTGTGTGTGTGTGTGTGTGTGCTCGCGTGTGTGCGCGCGGGCTCTCTCTCTCCCTCAAAATAAATAAATAAACTTAAAAAAAAAATAAGGGTAGATTAATAAGAGTCTTGACATTCTATGGATTTTTGTTTTTATTTCTGCAAATATCTAATACTTTCTTGCCTTGCTTATAATTGTTTGTATCACTCATCGCAATAATTGCAAAAGTTTCCAAAAATCTGTGGATTTGCTGTTCTTAGTCTTTACTATGTTTTAGATAAGAGGGCAAGCAGTACTGAATAACTACTCCTCATAGGTTAGATAGCTCCTTCCTTTATCTAAAACTTCTCTGAGTCTTAGGATAAATAGAGTTAGAAGTGAAGGATGTAAGGCAAAATGTAAGGGTGAAAAAAAAAGTCTCATTTCCAGCACTCAACAATGCAGTATAAGTACTTTCATTCAATGGCATTTTGAATGATGCTTGGAAGGACTGGTATTCAACCCACTAGAAAATTAAGAGAGTGCTCATCAGTTTCCAAATATCAAATAAAATGATAGGTGGCTTTCATATATCTCACTTTTCATAAACCTAAGATATATATAATTGTCCCCATTTTATATTTGAGGAAAATATGACCAAATAAGAATATATAGTTATAGGGTGATAACATTCATTGACCAGCTACAATAAGCCAAGCATTGCTTTAAATGCTGTATGTAATTTCACCTTCATAAGAACCCTATGAAATAAGTATAATTGTTATTACTACCCACTTTGGGAAATGAGAGAAAAAGAAAGAGAGAAAGAGAGAAAGAGAGAGAGAGAGAGAGAGGCTGACTTAAAAAGGTCAAGCAACTTGTCCATAGTTAAAGAGGCAGTAAGTAGCAAAGATGAATTTCAACAAAGGCAGTATAGTTTGAGAACCCAATTTCTTAACGGCTATGTATAAATTCTCCCTAATAATCCCTAATATACAACAGCTAAAATCTAGCAAATAACAAAAGGAAGATATTTATTTGCTTCAAAGCTTGTTATATAGATAGATAATTGATAGGTAGATAGATACAGGTAGGTAAATAGATACAGATTAGATTTAGATATAGATACAGGCGATATGTAGATACAAAGATAGACAGACAGATAGACATTTAGATAAAACAACACACATCTTCACCATCAAGGATGCTGAGTCTGTCAGGGGTAGAGACTAAGCACAAGAACAATTATATGTGTGTGTACCCAAGGTGGGACTCTGGAAATAGAATGAAACTGGAGGAAGGCACAAATCAATTGTTACCTGTGACTTCACAGTCCTAGGACACAATTGTTGGGCTGCCGTGAAAAGTATTCTATACTGCATCATCTTCTAAGTTTCTCTGAAACAATCCTTTCTTTTTCCCCTCCAAGACCAGATGGTGGCACACAAGGCTACAAGATTAAATGCTTTGGCTCTGTGCCAGAATGAATCGGTATGACTTCTTTGCCGTAAACTGTCTCTGAGAGTAAAACTTCTTTCTGCATAGGGCGACCACTCACAATCTAAGGTGTGAACCCCCACATTTCCACATCCTCTTGTACTTACCCCTTGAATATTTTAACAGTGCAGAATTAATTTTCAGGCAAGTATTAACTATAATGACCCCACATAAAGTCATCTTGTAATGTAAGAATAGCTTTGCTATTCTTAACAGCTCTGCTCGGAGAACAGGAGGGCTGGAGGACAACGGGAGGGAGAGTTGTTGAGCCCCGGGCCGACAGAGCTCAGCTTGGTGGGGAACAAAGGGACTCGCCAGCGCCATCTCCCTTGCCCCTTCCCCAGCCAAAATCCCAAAGGGAACCAGTTCCTGCCAGGGAACTTGCTCGCTCCTCGCAAACACCCAATGCTGTGCTTCTGCGGAGCCACCTCTCCGGCAGCGGGACTGACTCCCTCCCACTGCCACTGGGCCCCTCCTGAAGTGGATCACCAAAGGAGAAGTGAGCTAAGCCTGACCCTTCTGCCCCCGTGCACCTTGCCTACCCACCCCAGCTAATACGCCAGATCCCCAGCACCACAAGCCTGGCAGTGTGCAAGTAGCTCAGATGGGCCACGCCACCCCACAGTGAATCCCGCCCCTAAGAGAAGGGAAGAGAAGGTACACACCAGTCTGACTGTGGCCCCAGCAGTGGGCTGCGGGCAGACATCAGGTCGGACTGCGGCCCTGCCCACCAACGAAGTTATTCAAGACAGCACAGGGGAAGTGCCCCGCAGTTCCGCACCACTCCAGGGACTATCCAAAATGATGAAGCGGAAGAATTCCCCTCAAAAAAACCTCCAGGAAATAATGACAGCTAACAAACTGATCAGAAATGATTTAAACAATATAACAGAAAGTGAATTTAGAATAATAGTCCTAAATTAATCTCTGGGCTTGAAAACAGTATAAAGGACAGCAGAGAATCTCTTGCTACAGAGATCAAGGGACTAAGGAACAGCCAGGAGGAGCTAAAAAATGCTATTAATGAGCTGCAAAATAAAATGGAGACGACCACAGCTCAGATTGAAGAGGCAGAGGAGAGAATAGGTGAACTAGAAGATAAAATTATGAAAAAGAAGAAGCTGAGAAAAAGAGAGATAAAAAAATCCAGGAGTATGAGGGGAAAATTAAAGAACTAAGTGATGCACTAAAGAGACATAATGTACGCATAATTGGTATTCCAGAGGAGGAAGAGAGAGGGAAAGGTGCTGAAGGTATACTTGAAGAAATAATAGCTGAGAACTTCCCTGAACTGGGGAAGGAAAAAGGCATTAAAATCCAAGAGGCACAGAGAACTCCCTTCAGACGGAACTTGAATCGATCTTCTGCACGACATATCATAGTGAAACTGGCAAAATACAAGGATAAAGAGAAAATTCTGAAAGCAGCTAGAGATAAACGTGCTCTAACATATAAAGGGAGACCGATAAGACTCGTGACGGATCTCTCTACTGAAACTTGGCAGGCCAGAAAGGAATGGCAGGAGATCTTCAATGTGATGAACAGAAAAAATATGTAGCCGAGAATCCTCTATCCAGCAAATCTGTCATTTAGAATAGAAGGAGACATAAAGGTCTTCCCAAACAAACAAAAACTGAAGGAATTCGTCACCACTAAACCAGCCCTACAAGAGATCCTAAGGGGAATCCTGTGAGACAAAGTACCAGAGACATCGCTACAAGCATGAAACCTACAGACATCACAATGACTCTAAACCCATATCTTTCTATCATAGCATTGAATATAAATGGACTAAATGCGCCAACCAAAAGACATAGGGTATCAGAATGGATAAAAAAACAAGACCCATCTATTTGCTGTCTATAAGACTCATTTTAGACCTGAGGACACTTTCAGATTGAAAGTGAGGGAATGGAGATAGATTTATCATGCTACTGGAAGTCAAAAGAGAGCTGGAGTAGCCATACCTATATCAGACAAACTAGACTTTAAATTAAAGGCTGTAACAAGAGATAAAGAAGGGCATTATATAATAATTACAGGGTCTATCCATCAAGAAGAACTAACAATTATAAATGTCTATGTGCCAAATATGGGAGACCCCAAATATATAAAACAATTACTCACAAACATAAGCAACCTTATTGACAAGAATGTGGTAATTTCAGGGGACTTTAATACCCCACTTACAATAATGGATAGATCATCTAGACACAAGGTCAATAAAGAATCAAGGGCCCTGAATGATACATTGGATCAGATGGACTTGACAGATATATTTAAAACTCTGCATCCCAAAGCAACAGAATATACTTTCTTCTCGAGTGCACATGGCACATTCTCCAAGATAGATCACATTGTGGTCCGAAAGTATGCATGGTATCATCTCAATTCTTGTATACTTATGAAGGGCTGTTTTGTGACCCAGCATGTGATGAAGCTTGAAATCAACCACAGGAAAAAGTCTGGAAAACCTCCCAAAAAGCATGGAGGTTAAAGAACACCCTACTAACGAATGAGTGGGTCAACCAGGCAATTAGAGAAGAAATTAAAAAATATATGGAAACAAACGAAAATGAAAATACAACAATCCAAATGCTTTGGGATGCAGCGAAGGCAGTCCTGAGAGGAAAATACATTGCCATCCAGGTCTATCTCAAGAAACAAGAAAAATCCCAAATACAAAATCTAACAGCACACCTAAAGGAACTAGAAGCAGAATAGCAAAGACAGCCTAAACCCAGCAGAAGAGAAATAATAAAGATCAGAGCAGAGATAAACAATATCGAATCTAAAAAAACTGTAGAGCAGATCCATGAAACCAAGACTTGGTTCTTTGAAAAAATAAACAAAATTGATAAACCTCTAGCCATGCTTCTCAAAAAGAAAGGGGAGATGACCCAAATAGATAAAACCATGAATGAAAATGGAATTATTACAACCAATCCCACAGAAATACAAGCAATTATCAGGGAATACTATGAAAAATTATATGCCAACAAACTGGACAACCTGGAAGAAATGGACAAATTCCTAAATACCCACACACTTCCAAAACTCAAACAGGAGGAAACAGAAAGCTTCAACAGACCCATAACCAGCAAAGAAATTGAATCGGTCATCAAAAACCTCCCAACAAATAAGAGTCCAGGACCAGGTGGCTTCCCAGGGGAATTCTACCAGACATTTAAAGCAGAGATAATACCTATTCTTCTCAAGGTATTCCAAAAAATAGAAAGGGAAGGAAAACTTCCAGACTCATTCTATGAAGCATTACTTTGATTCCTAAACAGACAGAGACCCAGTAAAACAAGAGAACTACAGGCCAATATCCCTGATGAATATGGATGCAAAAATTCTCAATAAGATACTAGCAAATCGAATTCAACAGCTTATAAACAGAATTATTCACCATGATCAAATGGGATTCATTCCTGGGATGCAGGGCTGGTTCAACATTCACAAATCAATCAACGTGACACATCACATTAATAAAAGAAAAGAACCATATGATCCTGTCAATCAATGCAGAAAAAGCATTTGACAAAATTCAGCATCCTTTCTTAATAAAAACCCTCAAGAAAATTGGGATAGAAGGAACATACTTAAACATCAAAAAAGCCATTTATGAAAAGCCCACAGCTAATGTCATCCTCAATGGGGAAAAACTGAGAGCTTTACCCCTGAGATCAGGAACGTGACAGGGATGTCCACTTTCACCGTTGTTGTTTAACATAGCGTTGGAAGTGCTAACATCAGCAATCAGACAACAAAAGGAAATCAAAGGCATCAAAATTGGCAAAGATGAAGTCAAGCTTTCACTTTTTGCAGATGACATGATATTATACATAGAAAATCTGATAGATTCCACCAAAAGTCTGCTAGAACTGATACATGAATTTAGCAAAGTTGCAGGATACAAAATCAATGTACAGAAATCAGTTGCATTCTTATACACTAACAATGAAGCAACAGAAAGACAAATAAAGACACTGATCCCATTCACAATTGCACCAAGAAGCATAAAATACCTAGGGATAAATCTAACCAAAGATGTAAAAGATCTGTATGCTGAAAACTATAGAAAGCTTATGAAGGTAGTTGAAGAAGGTATAAAGAAATGGAAAAAAAATCCTTGCTCATGGATTGGAAGAATAAATATTGTCAAAATGTCAATACTACCCAAAGCTATCTACACATTCAATGCAATCCCAATCAAAATTGCACCAGCATCCTTCTCGAAGCTAGAACAAGCAATCCTAAAATTCATATGGAACCACAAAAGGCCCCGAATAGCCAAAGGAATTTTGAAGAAGAAGACCAAAGCAGGAGGCACCACAATCCCAGACACTAGCCTCTACTACAAAGCTGTCATCATCAAGACAGCATGGTATTGGCACAAAAACAGACACATAGACCAATGGAATAGAATAGAAGCCCCAGAACTAGACCCACAAACATATGGCCAACTAATCTTTGACAAAGCAGGAAAGAACATCCAATGGAAAAAAGACAGTCTCTTTAACAAATGGTGCTGGGAGAACTGGACAGCAACATGTAGAAGGATGAAACTAGACCACTTTCTTATACCATTCACAAAAATAAACTCAAAATGGATTAAGGACCTGAATGTGAGACAGGAAACCATCAAAACCCTAGAGGAGAAAGCAGGAAAAGACATCTCTGACCTCAGCTGCAGCAATTTCTTACTTGACACATCCCCAAAGGCAAGGGAATTAAAAGCAAAAATGAACTATTGGGACCTCACGAAGATAAAAAGCTTCTGCACAGCAAAGGAAACAACCAACAAAACTAAAAGGCAACCAACGGAATGGGAAAAGATATTTGCAAATGACATATTGGACAAAGGGCTAGTATCCAAAATCTATAAAGAGCTCACCAAACTCCACACCCAAAAAACAAATAATCCAGTGAAGAAATGGGAAGAAAACATGAATAGACACTTCTCTAAAGAAGACATCCGGATGGCCAACAGGCACATGAAAAGATGTTCAGCGTCGCTCCTTATCAGGGAAATACAAATCAAAACCACACTCAGATATCACCTCACGCCAGTCAGAGTGGCCAAAATGAACAAATCAGGAGACTATAGATGCTGGAGAGGATGTGGAGAAACGGGAACCCTCTTGCACTGTTGGTGGGAATGCAAATTGGTGCAGCCGCTCTGGAAAGCAGTGTGGAGGTTCCTCAGAAAATTAAAAATAGACCTACCCTATGACCCAGCAATAGCACTGCTAGGAATTTATCCAAGGGACACAGGAGTACTGATGCATAGGGGCACTTGTACCCCAATGTTCATAGCAGCACTCTCAACAATAGCCAAATTATGGAAAGAGCCTAAATGTCCATCAACTGATGAATGGATAAAGAAATTGTGGTTTATATACACTATGGAATACTACGTGGCAATGAGAAAAAATGAAATATGGCCTTTTGTAGCAACGTGGATGGAACTGGAGAGTGTGATGCTAAGTGAAATAAGCCATACAGAGAAAGACAGATACCATATGTTTTAACTCTTATGTGGATACTGAGAAACTTAACAGAAACCCATGGGGGAGGGGAAGGAAAAAAAAAGAGGTTAGAGTGGGAGAGAGCCAAAGCATAAGAGACTCTTAAAAACTGAGAACAAACTGAGGGTTGATGGGGGGTGGGAAGGAGTGGAGGGTAGGTGATGGGCATTGAAGAGGGCATCTTTTGGGATGAGCACTGGGTGTTGTATGGAAACCAATTTGACAATAAATTTTATATATTAAAAAAAAATGTACATTGTGGTGATTTACACAACACACAGTGTGAAAGGATTCCTACCATGGAGCTAACCAACACATCACTAAGGAACTGAATGTGCATTTATGCATTTATTTGGGTGAAAAGATCTAATGTCTTTATAAATTTTAATTGTATAATATAATGCTATCAACTAAAGTTACTATGTTTTACATTAAATCTTCAGACCTGACTTATCTTATAGCTGCAAGTTTGTGTTCTCTTACTAACTTCTATTTCTCTGATCCCCAGGCCCCAGCAACCACTTTTCTACTCTGTTTCTATGAGTTTAACATTTTTGTCTTGCCTTCCTTCCTTCACTCTTTTCCTTCCTTCCTTCCTTCTTTTTCTAAGGGTCCAAATATACCATGTAGTATTTGTCTTTCTCTGACTTATTTCACTTAGCCCTCAAGTTCCCCCTATGTTGTTGCAAATGGCAAGATTCCCTTCTTTCTCATAGATGAATAACATTCTATTGCATACGTATACCCATCTTCTTTAGCCATTCATCTTTTGATAGGCCCGGAGGTATTTCCATGTCTTGAACAATGTCAATAATGCTGCCATGAACATGATAGTCCACATAGCTCTTCAAGATCCTGTTTTCATTTCCTTTGGATGTATACCCAGAAGTGAGTTGTTGGATCATATAGTACTTCTATTTCCAGTATCTTAGGGAACCTCCATTCTATTTTCCATGATGTCTGTAATGATTCATGATCTCACTAACAGAAAACAAAGGTTGCCTTTTCTTCACATCCTCATCAACACTAGTTATCACGTCTTTTTGATTCTCACCATTCTAACACATGTGAGGTGATAGATATCTCATTGTGGTTTTGATGTGCATTTCTCTGACGACTAATGATGTTGAGCACCGTTTCATGTGCATGTTGGTTATCTGCACATCTTCCTTGGGAAAAAAATGTCTATTTAGTTCCTATGCCCATTTTTTTTAAATTTTTTTTCAACGTTTTTATTTATTTTTGGGACAGAGAGAGACAGAGCATGAACAGGGGAGGGGCAGAGAGAGAGGGAGACACAGAATCGGAAACAGGCTCCAAGCTCCGAGCCATCAGCCCAGAGCCTGACGCGGGGCTCGAACTCACGGACCGCGAGATCGTGACCTGGCTGAAGTCGGACGCTTAACCGACTGCGCCACCCAGGTGCCCCACCTATGCCCATTTTTAACAGGATTATTTGCTATTTTGCTATTGACTTGAATTAAAATTTTATTACAACACAGATAAAAAGTGTATAAGTGGATAAGATATGCATGAAGGCCTAATGTCCCATCTGTTTGATTTCCCCCCTCTTCACAAAACTGTCCCTGAGATATCTTCATGTAATTTTAGGACTCCATGTAACACCGTGTGAAACCAGTGAAATAATTTACTATAAACCTCAGAAAAATTACCTCTGGATCCAAAAGTTGGCACCATCAGAATAATTCGCTCATAAAAAGTTTTTTTTATGAGGTTGAAGAAACAGAGATAAGAAAGTAGTCTGGTGAGACACTCACTGATCTGTTGCAAACACTGATCTGTAGCAAATCAATAACAAACTCAGATCAACAATATTAGGAAAAAAAATCTAAACCCTCTTTTTCTCCTAACCTCTTTCCCTATCCCCACTGACCTTATGCCGCTCTAAACTTTTCTCACTATTTTCTGTACTGAAGTCCCAGCCATATGGGCAGCCAGGCTGTGATGTTATAATAGTGACAAAGATGAGCCTTGTTAAGAGAAATTGTGAGTGGGCAGTTGACCTGTTTTTGATGATGGTGACATAGTCTAAAGGAGGAAAGAATTTTTTTTTCTGTAAAGAGCCAGAGAGCAAACATTTCAGCCTGTGCACGCCACATAGAGTTCCTACTGCGTTTGTTTGAATTCATTTGTTTCTGCAGTCTTTCAATATGAAAACCAAACTTAACTTGGAGACTTTACAAAACAAGCCACAGGACTGGGTTCCCCAGGTAACAGTTTGTCAATTCATCATCTAAAGAATCTCTTTGTCAGACAAAAATTGAAAGCAGGACATCTGAACTTGTGTTCTTTCATGACTAATACTTGATTCACTCTGTACAGTCAGGTACAGACCCAGTGAGTATCACTCCCGCCTGAAGTTTTCTTCTGACTTGGTTCTCAGGGGCCTTTTGAAATCTGTGGGGTCATTTTAGCAGTCACACTGACCGCAAAAGTGGGTGGTTTGGAGTGGATGAAGGGGGACTGTAACAAGGATTTATCATCTGAGGTGTGTGCAGGAGACAGAAATGCCATATGTCCTGCAGTGGGAGTTTTGCCCATAAAGAAAAATTACTGTCCCAATGTGCTAATAGAAGCAGGGTTATAAATCCTGGACTTTTGGGGTCAATACATTTACCCAACTTTCAGAAGAGATTCTGGACTGTAAGGTCCAAAAGCTTATGCACTTTGGGAGATCTCATTTCACAAATATAAAATTGTCAGTATAAAACTAGGCATGAAATGAATGTTTATTTAGAATAGGAAAATAGGAGGTGCCTGGCTGGCTCAGTCGGTTAAGCGTCCCACCTCGGTTCAGGTCCTGATCTCATGGTTCACAGGCTCCAGCCCCGCATCCGGCTCTGTGCTGACAGCTCAGAGCCTGGAGCCTGCTTCAGATTCTGTGTCTCCCTCTGTCCATCTGCTCGTGCTCTGTCTCTGTCTCTCCCTCTCAAAAATGAGTAAAAATTTTTAGAATGGAAAAATAAAGGACTACAAATTTCAAATTTTAAAAAGCTAATAATTTCTTATATGTCACAAAAATTTTTATTTAAAAAATTTTTTTGAATGTTTATTTATTTTTGAGAGAGAGACAGAGCATGAGCAGAGGAGGGGCAGAGAGAGAGGGAGACACGGAATCCGAAGCAGGCTCCAGGCTCCAAGCTGTCAGCACAGAGCCCGACACGGGTCTCGAACTCACAAGCCATGAGACCATGACCTGAGCCAAAGTTGGACGCTCAACCAACTGAGCCACCCAGGAGCCCCAACAAAACTTTTTAAATGTAAATATTCCTTACTTGTCTATAATTACAATTTTATAGTAATAATGATTGATTTTTCCTGTATTTTTTGGCTGCATACTTGAGATTCTCTTCCTATGACAATAATTTTATATTTTCAGTGGGATCTATAGAAAGAAAATACAGTTTAATATTTCTTCTAGCATGGTTGAGTAACATTTGTTTCTTTGTTAGTGAAAGTCTCAGCTTATCATTCTATGATGTGGCATCTGTAAATTTTTTTTTAGGTTACCTTAATTTCTTTCTTTCATTTTTTTAAGTTTCATATTTTTATTTTTTATTTTTTTTAAAAAATTTAAGTTTATTTATTTTTGAGAGAGAGAAAGAGAGAGCACAAGTGGGGGAGGGGCAGAGAGTGAGACACAGAATCCGAAGCAGGCTCCAGTCTCTGAGCTGTCAGCACAGAGCCCGATGTAGGGCTGGAACCCACAAACTGTGAGATCATGACCTGAGTAGGACGCTTAACCAACTGAGCCACCCAGGTGCCCCCCACGTTTTTATTTAAATACTAGTTAGCAATAGAGTGTAATATTAGTTTCAGGTGTCGAATTTAGTGATTCATCACTTACATATAACACCCAGTGTTCATCACCCATTTAACTCACCCCCCTACCCACCTTCCCTCTAACAATCTCCAGTTTGTTCTCTATAGTTAAGAGTCTGTTGTATGGTTTGCCTCTCTCTTTTTTCCCCTCTATGTTCATTTGTTTTGTTTCTTAACTTCTACATATGAGTGAAATCACATGGTATTTGTCTTTCTTGGTCTGACTTATTTAACTTAAGGATTAGACTCTCAAGCTCCATCCACACTGTTGTGAATGGCAAGGTTTCAGTCATTTTTTTTAAGTTTATTTTTTTTTGAGGGGGGCACAAGTGAGGCAAGAGCTCAGAGAGAAGGAGAGAGAGAATCTCACGCAGGCTCTGCACTGACAGTCCAGAGCCCGATGCGGGCTTGAACTCACAAACCATGAGTGGTATCATGACCTGACCTCTTTTTTAAAGCTGAGTAATACTCCATTGTGTGTGTGTGTGTGTGTGTGTGTGTGTGTGTGTGTGTGTGTGTGTATACATACATACCACTTCTTTCTCCATCAGTCAATGGATACTTGGGCTGTTTCCATAACTTGGCTGCTGTAGATAATGTTGCTATAGACATGGGGTTGCACGAATCCCTTTGAACTATAATGTTTGTACTCTTTGGGTAAATACTAAGTAGTGCAATTGCAGGAGAGTAAGGTAGTTTTATTTTTAACTTTTTCAGGAAACTCCATACTGATATCTAGATCGGCTGCAGCAGTGTGCATTCCCACCAACAGTGTAAGAGGGTTCCCCTTTCTCCACATCCTCACCAACATCTGTTGTTTTTTGCACTATTAATTTTAGCCATTCTGACACATGTGAGTGGAATCTCACTGTAGTTTTGACTTGCATTTCCCTGACGATGAGTGATGCTGATCATCTTTTCATGTATCTGTTAATCATCTGTATGTCTTCTTTGGAAAAATGTCTATTCATGTCTTCTCACTTCTAAACTAGATTATTTGGGGGGCGCCTGGGTGGCGCAGTCGGTTAAGCATCCGACTTCAGCCAGGTCACGATCTTGCGGTCCGTGAGTTCGAGCCCCGCGTCGGGCTCTGGGCTGATGGCTCAGAGCCCGGAACCTGTTTCCGATTCTGTGTCTCCCTCTCTCTCTGCCCCTCACCCGTTCATGCTCTGTCTCTCTCTGTCCGAAAAATAAATAAACGTTGAAAAAAAAATTTAAACTAGATTATTTGGTTTTTTGGTGTTGAGGTTGCCAAGTTCTTTATAGATTTTGGATACTAATCCTTTATCAGATATGTCATTTGCAAATATCTTCTCCTTTTCCATAGGTTGCCTTTTAGTTTGTTGATTATTTCCTTTGTTATGCAGACTTCACGAAGTCCCAGTAATTCATTTTTGGTTTTGCTTCCCTTGCATCCAGCAGCATATCTATTAAGCAGTTGCTACAGCTTATGTCAAAGAGGTTGCTGCCTGTGTTCTTCTCTAGGATTTGGGTGATTTCCTGTCTCATATTTAGGTCTTTCATCCATTTTGAATTTCATTTTGTGTACTGTGTAAGAAAGTGGTCATTTCATTCTTTTGCATGTCGCTGTCCAGTTCTTCCAGCACCATTTGCTAAAGAGACTCTTTTCCATTGGATACTCTTTCCTGCTTTGTCGAAGATTAGTTGGCAATGTAGTTGTGGGTCCATTTCTGGGTTTCCTATTCTGTCCCATTGATCTATGTGTCTGTTTTTACGCCAAAACTAACTTTGTCACAACAGCTTTGTAATACGCCTTGAAGTCTAGAATTGTCATGACTCTGGCTTTGATTTTCTTTTTCAAGATTTCTTTGGCTATTTGTGGTCTTCTGTGGTTTCATACAAAGTTTTGGACATCCTTGCCTTATTGCTGACCATAGAGAAAAAACTCAGTTTCTCCCCACTGAGGATTATATTAACTATGGGTCTTTGATATATGGCCCTTATGATGTATGTTCCCTCTATCCCTCTTTTGTTGAGGGTTTTTATGAAGAGTGGATGCCATACTTTGTCAAATGCTTTTTCTGCATCTATTGAGAGCACCAAAGGGTTCTTACCCTTTCTCTTATTAATGTGGTGCATCATGTTGATTGGTTTGCAAATGCAGCCCAGGAATAAGTCCCACTTGATTGTGGTGAATGATTCTTTTAATGTACTGTTGGATTCGACGTGCTAGTACTTTGTTGAGAATTTCTGAATCCACTTTCATCTGAAACATTGGCCTGTAATTCTCTTTTTTAGTGAGGTCTTTGGTTTTGGAATCAAGGTAAAGCTGGCTTCATTGAATGAGTTTGGAAGTTTTCCTTCCATTTCTATATTTTTGGAACTGTTTTTTTTTTTTTTTAAATGTTTGGTAGAATTCCCCTAGGAAGCCATCTGGCCTGGACTTTTGTTTGTTGGAATATTTTTGATTAGTGATTCAATTTCTTTGCTGGTTATCAGTCTGTTAAAGTTTTCTTTTCTTCCTGTTTCAGGTTTAGTAGTTTATGTTTCTAGGAATTTATCCTTTTCTTCCAGGTTGTCTAATTTGTTAGCATATAATTTTTTTATAATATTCTCTTAAAACTGTATTTCTGTGCTGTTGGTTGTGATCTTTGCTCTCTTATTTGTGATTTTATTTATTTGGATCCTTTCTCTTTTCTTTTCTATAAGTCTTGCTAAGGGTTTATCAATTGTATTAATTCTTTCAAAGACCAAGCTTATGGTTTCACCAATTTGTTCTACTGGTTTTTGTTTGTTTGTTTGTTTGTTTCTATATCCCTTATTTCTTCTTTAATTTTCCTTTTTCTACTGGCTTTAGGCTTTATCTGTTGTTCTTTTTCTAGCTCCTTTAGGTGTAAGGGTAGGTTTCGTATTTGAGATTTTTCTTGCTTTTTGATATAAGATTATGTTGCTATATACTTCCCTCTTATGACCTTTTTTGCTTCATCCTATAAGTTTTGGGCCATTGTGTTTCCATTTTTATTTGTTTCCATGTATTTTATTTACGTCTTCACTATCTTGGTTGACCCATTAATTCTTTAGTAGGATGTTCTTTAGCCTCCATGTATTTGTGGTCTTTCCAAATATTTTCTTGTGATTTACGTCAAGTTTCATAGCATTGTGATTGGAAAAAATGCATGGTACGAGCTCAATCTTTTCATACTTATTGAGGCCTTATTCGTGACTTAGTATGTAATCTATTTTGGAGAATGTTCCATGCACACTTAAATGTGTATTCTGCTGCTTTAGGACGAAATGTTCTGAATCTATCTTTTAAGACTATTTGATCCAGTATGTCATTTAAAGTCATTGTTTCCTTGTCAATTTTCTGCTTAGGTAACCTGTCCATGGGTGTGAGTAGCTGTTAAAGTCTCCTAATATTTTTATGTTATCAATGAGTTCCTTTATGTTTGTTATTGTTTTATGTATTGGGGTTCTTTCAATTTAGGGACATAAATATTTACAATTGTTACATCTTCTTGTTGGGTAGACCCCTTTTTCACGATGTAGTGCCTTTCTTCATTGTTTGTTACAGTCTTTAGTTCAAAATCTAGCATCTGTAACTTTTTTGGAGATTTTTTGCTTAGAAGTTTCTTCCTGTAGAGGCAAGGCTTTGGGGAACTCCTTCCCTTTGATCTTCAGGTGCAGCCTTGCTCCACAGTTTCTGGTCTAGTTCTTCCATCCCGCCCACAGGCAGTCTGACCTCAGTCAAGACCGAGCACATTTTACTAAGTTTCTTAGCATCAAGAAGAAAGTGTTGGATTCTCCCTTAGTTCCAGCAGGGGCCGTTTACCACTGGAGTCACATTTCCTCTGACATTGCCTATCCTCAACCCCAAAAGAAATGTGAGGACTGAGCTGATGACTCTCTTGCTGGGTCACGGTCACAAAGCTCTAGCTCAGGCCGAGGGCTGCCACTTCCTGCACGTGTGCCTCGAGGAAAATCTTAAGACTTAAAAGCGCCTGATTAACTGAGGAGCCCTGAAGATTCAGGGGCATTAGGTCCATGTAAACTTATCTCGGCCAGCCTACATCTATCCATGTAGGTCTCATGTTACATGTCATCTCATCTTTTCTGGAACATCCACTCCTTGGGGACTCTCTTCTTTGTTTAAACGGTTACTCATCACAGATTTAATGGTTATGTTATGATCAATCTGTTCAATGGAAGAATCTGATTCCCACTAACACATTATGTATGAATTGATCATTTTCTTTCTTTCCTCTCACTGTTGAAGCAAGTGTTATAGATCTGTTTATTATCTAGAAGACATATTTTCTGTTTAAGTGCAGCAGGCTCTGTGAATATTTGAGGATTATTGTAATTCCTTTTATTTGGAAAAGTCCCTTCAAGTATAAAATTGACTTCCCTTGTATAAAAGTCACTTCAAGTATAAAATTGCTATTCCATGATACCTCCTGTATGGCTGGACTTCATAGAATACTGGAAGAAGTGCCTTGGAGTATTAATATTTAAAAACGGTGGTCCTACTCTCAGAGATGTTGAGTTTTCATTCTTTATATCATTTCGATCATTAGGTTCGTAGTTTCATAGCATAGCTTTCTTATTTTAAAAAATTCATTTATTTATTTTGATGGGGGGAGGGGCAGAGAGAGAGAGAAACAGAGAATCCCAAGCAGGCTGCTATCAGTATGGAGTCCAACACAAGACTCAATCTCATGACCCATGAGATCATTACCTGAGCAGAACTCTCTTCTTAAAACACCCTTAGTTCTATACAAATACATGTCAGAAACAACAAATAACATCAATTTAAAGCAACTATTAACTGCAATCACTTTCATTTTTCACATAATTAAGTTAGAGGCAGAATTAAGAGATAAAATTATAAATACAATGTATTAATTCTATTCTTCATAAATTTACAAATAGAAATAAATACATAAATTTCTTCAAAGAAAAAAAAACATAAAATCTTAGATTGTCATAAGTTAAACCAATGAAAGGTCATGTCACTGGTAAAATATTTGGTCTGTTATATTTAAATGTTTCTCTGATGGGGCACCTGGTTGGCTCAGTCAGTTAAGCATCCAACTTCAGCTCAGCTCATGATTTCACAGTTCATGGTTACGAGCCCTGCATCTAGCTCTGTGCTGACAGTGTGGAGCCTGGAGCCTGTTTCAGATTCTGTCTCCCTCTCTCTCTGCCCCTTCCTCCGCACGCTCTCCCTCTCTCTCTCTCAAAAACAAATAAACATTAAAAATTTAAAAAAAAAATGTTTCTCTGATAAAATTTTCATCTCATTATTATGATGTTTCTCCTTATCTTTTACATAAATATTCTATGTAAAGTAACCCAGGGATAATGGGTGTATTATACTGGTATAAGGTGACATACCTAAGGAACAGGAGTTTTCATTTCTCCTAAAGCAAAGGGGTGTGGCATAATCTCAGAAGAAAAAGCAACTTTACTCTTCCAAAAATAAGAAAACCACAGTGTGTTTTTGTAACCGGGAAAGTCTGTATCTGTTACTCTCAGAATTAAAGGAAAGTGCTTCGTGAATTGGTTTATCTATTATGTGGGTGCTGTTTTTTAATGCCCGCGGTGTTTCTTGTTTTATCTCATCGTGCTCTCAGATGTTCTTTTGTCCTTCCTTTGGAAGGTCTTTCAAACAAAGAGAAACATGCATACACAGTACATTGTACCTGGCCCACACACCTACATTTTACCTCCATTTTCCTTCCTACACTTTACTTCTAGATGCTTCTCTGGAGCACCTAGAAAATAAGAATTATTATCATTTAAAAATTTTTTTAACGTTTATTTATTTTTGAGACAGAGAGAGACAGAGCATGAAGGGGGGAGGGTCAGAGAGAGAGGGAGACACAGAATCTGAAACAGGCTCCAGGCTCTGAGCTGTCAGCACAGAGTCTGATGCGGGGCTCGAACTCACGGACCGCAAGATCATGACCTGAGCCGAAGTCGACTGCTTAACCAACGGAGCCACCCAAGCACCCCAAGAATTATTATTATTAAAGGTGTCAAATTTTATAGAAATGAAGGTCTTCATGTAGTAAAACAAAGAGATAAAAGGCAATGTGGAATTCATTATGCACTGGTATCTAAAAATGTGTAAGATATGCAGAATTTTCAAAATATATTTCTAGTTTACCTAATGGGCATGGCAGGGAGTTTATCGTAGGGTCAATTTGAAGCTGATATAGGCAGTGATATCATATAATGCTAGACTCTAAAGATAACCACTGTCCTGATATTTAAATCCCCTTGATCACCATTAGTGATGGGTCTCTGAATATATTATCATTTCTTTTTTAGGAAGTGGTGTAAATTATAAAGTTCTTCTCTTTATTAAGTTGAAATTTACTCCGATTAGCTCTGAATCCCTAAATCTGCCCCACCCACGCAGATCATGTGTAATTCCTCTTCTACATAATCTCGTTCACATCCCTGCAACTCTAGTTCTTTTTCCAATTTTTATAGAGGCTCCTGGAAAGTGTCCCAGAAACTTTTTTGGAGATGGGGGTGGCGGGGGGAGGGAACCAGGGAAATGGGAGTGAGTGGAAAGAGTGGTGTCCTTTTCCACACCCCCTAACTCTGCTTCATTTAGATCTTTTGCATTTAGCTCTTTTTTTTTTTTAATTGGGTTCCCTCCCATATGAGATTTCAATTTTATGACAAGTATTTAAAAGTCAGTATTTTGCATGACAGCTCTAACCATTTCCAAGGCGTATGGAGATTTAGATTCTGTGATTTATTGATGGTGATTTTCCTTACAACATAAGAATGCAGCCATTTCAAAACAGTGACACCCATGTGAATGTCAGAACTCATATATCTCAGGATTGAAACAGAATCTTAAGATTAACTGTTTGGTAGGGACTTTATCTTTCCATAATTCCCTTTCCAAATATTGTTACAGTCCTTCAGAGACTTTCTATTTTACACGCACGCGCACGCACACATACACACACACACACACACAACTGCGTTCAATACATGAAGTATTTACAGTTGTCTTCTGCAGCAATTCTGGCCTCTCTACGGACAACTCTTGCTTTTACTTCATGCAAAACAAGAAGACTCTTTATGATTGACCATCAAAGAAAATGCCTTCACTTCTCATTACTGTCAAAGCAGCAGTTCTGTTGCTGATGTCAAAGACCAGATTGTCAGCTCAATCTAAGACATTGATGCATCAGTTGAGGGCAATGAAGCCCATAAACCCACAGTTAGCACCCCACTGTCCTTGTCATCAGGAATGTCATTGCCATCCAGCCTGGCATTGCCTTTGCACAGACAACTGTGCCAATGTGGCGATTTCATTATTAATATTTCCAGTGCTTAATGCCTCTGCTGTTTCCACCATCAGCACTGGGCAAGCATGTTGTCAATGCCACTGAACACAGTTTTCAGGTTTTCTAAAAATAGAAATTATTTTCAAATCCTATTATTTGGACCAAAATAGCCTGTATCTTTTGGTCATCCAAGAATTTGACACACTTTTCTAAATTTCACGATTATCTGTTGTAAGAACGTCTGCTCTGTAAAGTTAAAGCCAGCAACTCACTCCCCTCTCTCTCAAAGCCAAGCTCAAATATTTGTGATGGGCTTTGCAGTTTGCATACGACCCATGCGACATTATTTAGGAAAAAAGGGACATGACTCTATACGGAAATCACTTCCATGAACGTGGTGGTGCAGTAGCCAGTGCGCAGGCGTAGCCACGGCCAGGGTCATCGTAACAGTGTGTCACTAGTGACTGTCATCCTGATGCCCAGCGGCAACTGAATGAGATGGCTCATTAGGGCAGATGATGGTATGTTTTGGTTGTTATTCCAGGCTGGGTAGATGCCTGGCCTGATTCTCTAGCACTGCAGAAAATTAGATGGACCCTCTTTATATTTGAATACATTTATACTTTACTTAAAATAGCTACAATGGGGTTTGCAGGGTTTAATTATGTCTTGATAAAGTTGGCATGCTCAACGTTTGAGTAGAATTTTGTGTATATATATATATATATATATATGTATATATGTATATACATACACACACACGTATATATGTATATACATACACACACACACACACACACACACACACACACACACTTGAAGTAAGAGCAAAACTATGTAAAAAGCAAATTGTTTATATTTTGCAGGCAAAACTCAAGCTAGATTAGGGCAAAGTGTGCTGGAAGTTTAAAAAAAAACTATCATTACAACATAATTTTGTTAATATTATTTTTTTTTATTTTTTTTATTTTTTTTTTAAATTTTTTTTTTCAACATTTATTTATTTTTGGGACAGGGAGAGACAGAGCATGAATGGGGGAGGGTCAGAGAGAGAGGGAGACAGAGAATCGGAAACAGGCTCCAGGCTCTGAGCCATCAGCCCAGAGCCTGACGTGGGGCTCGAACTCATGGACCGCAAGATCGTGACCTGGCTGAAGTCGGACGCTTAACCGACTGCGCCACCCAGGCGCCCCTTGTTAATATTATTAATAATGATGACCACAACCTGAAAGGACAAACTTATTTTCCCCCAGGTTACAAATACCCTGCAAATTTAGCTTTAGAAGCCAATATGGTTAGAATACTGCCACTTATTTCTTCATTTGTTACTCTCTTTATATGAAAAAGATGATGATAATAATATAAGACAACTGGAAATAACTAATGAAGGTTTAGAAACATTTTTAAAATACTGTTTATTTGTGTCAGAAAATATTATTCCTAAATACACAGAATGAACTACCAAAAAATGATTAATAGGGTCTATAGAGAAAAAAAAAAAAACCCTAAGGTTCACATTTATCTATTACACACTGAGTATGATATTTACTCTTTTTTGGCCACAGTTTTCTTAACCATGTCATGAGTGTTCTATCTGTTTTAACATACTTCATATGATTTTTGGGGGGAGAAACTACAATAGCAGGAAAAATCTCATTTTGCATCTGTTGAAAATTTTTTACCTGACAAGAACTAACTTGTGCCATTTTTATCAGTCATCAGAAACAGAATGAGTAATTGCTGACATAGCGTATGTGTTTCAAGAGCTGGGTTATTTATCATAAGGAATGTCAGAATGATATTTAATAGGTTTTGTGTCGAAGGAGGAAAACTGTGAAAACTCCAATTAAATCATATCTGCCCAGATCATATGTTTCTTACATTCCAGGAAACTTTGCTCTTAGTTTAGTCTAAGTACACTGTAGTGACAGGGAAAAGTAAACTATAATCTAACTTTTTTCATAATGTCGATGGTGATGAAGATAATGATGTAATTTGCCTATAAACTCTATTCATAAAGAAGCATTCCATAACATGAGCAACTGAACAGAGTGACTTTTACAAAGCAAATAAGAACCTATAGTATAACATTTACACCCATGTATTTACATATACATATTGTATATACACAGAGATGGAGAAAGAGAGAAAGACTGAGAGACAGAGAAGAGGTATATATATCTACAAATTTAAACTCCAGAGAGATATGCTTCAAAATTTTACTTTAAATTTCACTTTTTTTTTTAATTTTTTTTCAATGTTTTTTATTTATTTTTGGGACAGAGAGAGACAGAGCATGAACGGGGGAGGGGCAGAGAGAGAGGGAGACACAGAATCGGAAATAGGCTCCAGGCTCTGAGCCATCAGCCCAGAGCCCGACGCGGGACTCGAACTCACGGACCGTGAGATCGTGACCTGGCTGAAGTCGGACGCTCAACCGACTGCCCCACCCAGGCGCCCCTAAATTTCACTTTTTAACAAAGCCTGTGTTGAACACTTAGTAGGCTATTTCAAGTTTTGTTTGTTTGTTTAAAAAAATACCATTAATTGTGATTGTTCACACACTTTGCAGCAGAAATACTGAGTTTGATTACAGGTTACTGCCAGATCCTTGTGGCAGTTGTAGCTATTATATAGAATGTGCACTACATCTCCTGTTTAAAAAAAATATATATCTATATTTATATATCAATATATTGATATATATGTCTATATTTATAGATATTATAATATCTATATTCATTTATATTATATATTTATATTATAGTTATATAATATGTATTATATAAATTTATTATATTTATATTATATATTTATATTTACATATAATATATTAAATATTATAAATATTATATTTATAGATATTATAGATATTTATATCTATCTATCTATCTATATATATAGATAGATAGATAGATAGATAGATAAATTCTAAAGCACAGCTTTCCTCAGGGAATTTAGATGAGGATCACAACCTATACTGCTAAATCTTTCAACCCGCAGCCTGGAGGGTTTAATTCCCCCAAGTCACATGTTTATACTGAAAATACATGAAAACCCATCTCAAATACTTTGGGAAAAAAATAAAGAAAATTGATTAGCACACATAACTGAAAAGATTTGAAGTCACGTGGGGTTCACTGAGAGTCTGATCTCAGTGTCATCTAAGCTCTGAAGTCCCCCTGGATTTTCTGAGCTCTACATCTTTCCAGTGTGGCTCTAAAAAATGTATGTCTACATTTGCTCCCACCTATCAGTCCAGTGTCCTGACTTTCACTCTGGGTTGAGCAATTTAGGTTATTAAGTTGGGTTGTGGGTGGAGCACACTAACTGATTAAGCCTCTGTCACGTGCTCTAGAAAGAAGACAGGGCCGGCTTCCTAAAACACCCAGATTTTGGAAGTTAAAACCATGGAGTATTGGGAAGGGACAAGAGAGAACTTAGTTCTGGGGAATTGCTCAAACATGATCACAATATAATCCACATTGTAGAATGATGGAGAGTGAGGTTCACACAGTCTAAAATAGCAAAAGACAGATTGGACACTGACTTTCATGAGACAGAAAACTATCCTCACTCTTCTCATTGATTTTCTTTAGTTCAAATCCCTTTCAGGAGAGTTTCCAATATAGGTAAAACTTCAGCTCCCAGCTGTATATCTGAAATATTTTCAAAAAAGATTCCTTTATCTTTGAAATACTTCCAAAAACTTAAAATATAAAACTAATTTTTGCTGATAATAATATACACAGCTAATGTATGTAAGAATACATTTAATATATGAGAATAATAAAATACATAAAAAATCACATAACAATAGTTTCTTCATGAAAATAAACATTATAGAAAATAACAGAAATGATTAAATATATTCCTTCATGGAATTATTATACCAAGAAATCAAATATGAAATTACATTAAAATAAATTAGATAAATTATTCTGAGTATTCCTTTAAGGACCATCCATCAATAAAAAAATTCACAATTTTGACATATGTAATAAAGGTATAGTGGCATCATTGGAAGCAATATACAATTAGCGTTGTTTAATAATGACAAAAAGAGAATAGTTCAGGGGCACCTGGGAGGCTCAGTCAGTTAAGCGTCTGACTCTTGATTTCGGCTCAGTCATGATCTCACCATTTGTGAGACTGAGCCCCACATCCGGCTCTGTCCTGACAGCAAGGAGCCTGCTTGGGATTCTCTCTCTCCCTTTCTTTCTGCCCCTCCCCTGCTCGCTCTCGCTCTCTCTCAAAAAAATAAATACATAAAAAAATTAATAAAAAAATAAGAGTTCATAAATCTCTTGACATAGAAATGAGTAGAGGACTAAAAATAATTATTTCAAATAAGACTCTAATACTGCCATTGTTGGGGCTAGCACAGTTCTCCGTGCAACCAATGTGTAGAGAATAACGGAGGTCATCTAGTTCAGTTCTTTCTTTTTTATAGTTTTCTTTTGTATTGTTTGAATGGATTTTTTAATTAGAAAAGAGATACGACGAAACTAAATGTCACACTAGAGTTCACAGAGTGAACTAGGAGGCGACACGCTACACTTGGAGGAGAGCAAGGGCATTTTCTCCCCCGTGCTTCAGGAGAACCGATCTGGAGCTTTGGAAGGAAAATTTGCTGACACGGCACACCCGGTGTTTCATGTCAAATTTATAGAAAGTGACTTCGTGGTAAAACAGCTAAGATCGAGGGCCCTAGTGAATGAAAGCCTACGTTGCAATCTTGCTACACATTTTTCTATCAACTTGAGAAAGTACTCGCAATACATCAAACCTTAGTTTTGTCATGCGACAGTTGGAAGGAACAGTGTGATACACACTCAAACAAGGTTAGTTTAGTTTAGCTTAATTAGCTGTTATCAAGATTTCATCGGTCATGTGTTATCTGCAAGGGATTATCCTCTGGGTATGTTTCCACATCCCATTCCTGCTTCATACTTGCTGCCTTCTTTCTCTGAGAGTATCTCTCTTAATAGCGATACGACTCACAAAAGTGCAGAAAATACTTGCTTGATGATATTCTCAGACATTTATGAGCATTTCATGCATTGGGGAAAAAAACACGACTCTGAGGTAGATTCTATTATAAAACCCATTTTGCTCAAAAGGAAACTGATCAAAGAGAGGTTAAGGGACCTGCATGAAGCCACACAGAGAGGAATTTTGAAACCTGGATTCAATACGAGCAAAGGTCATTCTTATTCCAATGTATTTAGCCTTCCTACTGTCTATCTTCCAGACTAGCTGTCAGTATTTTCAGAAGAAATAAACAGTAATGAAATGTGTACTTTCCAGTAGTGTTCACTTACTCTTGTAGTTTCAAATATGTGTTTAAACACTATCATGCACAAGTCCAGTATGGACGGCTACTTCTGCACACTCAAATGCCTCCTTGGCATCTAAAATTCCTTTAGGGGGCGCCTGGGTGGCTCAGTCACTTAAGCGTCCGACTTCAGCTCAGGTCACCATCTCGTGGTCCATGAGTTCGAGCCCCGCTCGGGCTCTGGGCTGATGGCTCAGAGCCTGGAGCCTGCTTCCGATTCTGTGTCTCCCTCTCTCTCTGCCCCTCCCCCATTCATGCTGTCTCTCTCTGTCTCAAAAATAAATAAACATTAAAAAAAATTAAAATTCCTTTAGGAACTGATCGGAATATAAATAAAGAAAGCTTAATGGTCTTTAGACATTATTTAGGAGGGAGGGAAATGGAGATAATAAAATGAAAAGGAACTCTTCACTAAACAAAGTTGGAAGAAAAAATATGCGACAGAAGCATGAATTACAACCAGGTGTGCTATGTGAAATGAGTTGCCATGTTTATTAATAATTAATAGTAGTCTTCTCACAAAAACGCTTCAACTATGTAGAAAACACTTCTCGGTTTATAATTAAATTGGATTAAGTAAGCCATGATGTCTAAAAGGATAACAGGCTTGGGTGAACCCTGGTTTCTGAAAATAATAGACAGGATTTCCCTGAACATCAGTGCCCCAGAAAGTATGAGGAGGCATTGCAGATAGACAACTGGAAAACTACAGCCATTCACTTTTTTAGAATTTTTCCCCATTATTCCAATAACTCACTTAGTAATTTTCTCTACGTTGCTATAATATCTTGAGACAAAACGAAAGATCACTTGTCAGCCCCTGGAACAGCTTTATGGCTGGAGAAACTTCTTACACGAAATGAATTTGCCCATAGTCATTTGCTGGGAACTTCTGGAATCTCGGAGTTCAAAGAGTTGAGCATATCAGCTTTCAGTCATGAGAATGAGTATACTTCCATTCTTTACTCAAAACATTCAAAGTATAAGGCCCACATCCTTCAAGTTTATAATTATCTAATAAATACAATTCAATCAACTAATATTTGTTGATTTGGACTATGTTAAATTCAGTATTGAGGATCTGGGTTTGCACGGATGACCACTATGGGTTTGAGTTTATATTGCAGTGAAAGAGGGATGAGGTCCGTACAAATTGCCCTTAGAAAAACCTAATTGCTTGGGTAGAGACAGCAATGCTAGTGAGAGACAGGGAGAATTGCCTTTTTTTATAGTAAAAGTAGTGAGTCAATTTACGTTGACTAAAGCCATGAATTTATTGTTCTCAATCCAAATTTATATCATGGTAATATTGTTCGTTACTTCAGTAATATCATTTGGCAAATTTTAGGGCCTCCTCTCTTTAAGGTACCAAAGAGATTCTACTTATAGATATTATGTGCCCTTTATTTCACTGGAAAGGACATATGCACTAAACGAGTAACTCTGGTTTTAGTCAGTGCTGTTAAAGCAATCACCATACTTGCTGAGGTAGTGCACATATGTTCAAATATGTCTTTAGAGTGATTTTGACCTAAAATGGCTTTCATCTGACCTCAGGTGTCAGGGTATGATCTGGAGACCTATTAAAGTCCTAAAGGGTTGGAAGTGGCAACAACCCTTCACTGATAATCTATATTTGGGGGCCAGGAGCAGTGGTTACGTTTGGGGGTTGGGGTGAAGGCTTAAAAGCATTAGGCCTTGGGGTGCCTGGGTGGCTCAGTGGGTTAAGCATCCAACTTCGGCTCAGGTCATGATCTCATGGTCCATGAGTTCGAGCCCCGCGTCAGGCTCTGTGCTGACAGCTCAGAGCCTGGAGCCTGCTTCAGATTCTGTGTCTCCCTCTCTCTCTGACTTTCCCCCGTTCATGCTCTCTCTCTGTCTCAAAAATAAATAAATGTAAAAAAAAAAAGCATGAGGCCTTTCTGAATCCAAGGGAGAGCTTATGAAGATCTACATTATTCTAGAGTATTTTATCAGGTACCTTAATGACCCTTCATTTGTATTAAAAGCATCCGTAGTTTCACCTCATAAAAGGTTGCCAAAAATCTTAGATAATAAACATTGTAAAACACTTTATAGTAATATGGTGCTTTGTATGTTTAAAGGGTTCTTCATGTATATTATTTCATATGATCTTTATTCTGTGAAGTATGAAGAAAAGATATTATTATTAGTTTCAAGTAAGAATATAAAACAAAGAATGTGTTTAATGGCATTTCATGAGGGCTTATATTTTTAAATTGTTGGGTCAAAACTTCACTGATATTTGTATGTGTAAGTTATTTGTGGTACACTGTGTATATTAGGTAAGGATGAAGAAGACTAAAGATGGAAAGTCCCTAAAAGATTTAATAAAAATCAGTTAGCTTAAGTAATCACCAGATGAAAACTCTATAGACATCCATCAGTGTATCTTTGTATCAATTTTCATTTATACATATTTTCAATACCTCGCTTCCCTCATCAGTGCTTTTCCTTATTTCCCCTTTTACTGGTAAACAGGAGTTGTAGTAATGGAAGTAAATTTATTTCTGACTGGGAAATGTAAAACCACTCATTTCTGAAGAATAAAACAGAAAAATTCTATCTGAACGCAAAGGACCAATCAACAACTAACTCACTTTATGGCTTGGAAGAAAGACAAATGATGAAAAAAAAAAAAAAAAAAAAAAAGAAAAAAAAGAAAAAGAAAAGAAAAGAAAAAGAAAAAGAAAAAAAAAGAAAATGAAAGAAAGAAAATTGAAAACAACAGTTCACAATATAAAATGGGAAGAAAATGAAGAATGCTGCATGCATTCTTAATTCATTATAATTGATTTTTAAATTTGTTCTTTAAAATTTTTTAATTATTTAATTATTTTAATTTTTTTTTTTTCAACATTTATTTATTTTTGGGACAGAGAGAGACAGAGCATGAATGGGGGAGGGGCAGAGAGTGAGGGAGACACAGAATCGGAAACATATTTAATTATTTTAATTAATTAAATTATTTAATCAATAATGTATTTATATTTGAGAGAAAGAGAGAGACAGAGCATGAGCAGGTAGGGACAGAGAGAGAGGGAGACACAGAATGTGAAGCAGGTTCCAGGCTCTGAGCTGTCAGCATAAAGCCCAACATGGGGCTCGAACCCACAAACCGTGAGATCATGACCTGAGACAAAATCAGATGCTTCACCAACTGAGCCCCTTTAATTTGTGTTTTAAATGTTTATTTACTCTTAGGAGAGAGACAGAACATGAGTAGGGGAGGGGCAGAGAGAGAGGGAGACACAGAATCCAAAACAGGCTCCAGGCTCTGAGCTGTCAGCACAAAGCCTGACATGGGGCTTCAACCCACAAACTGAGAGATCATGACCTGAGCCAAAGTCAGACACTTAACCAAGTGAGTCACCCAGGCGCCCCATTATAACTGATTTTTTAACCCTTCCTTCATGACCTTTCCCCTCAGTAATGCGAATTAACTGGGTACACAAAGCATATTAATCATAATGTGTGCAAATGAAAATTTTATGTTTTTTTTCTGACTTCCTTTCCTTTCCTTTGCTCCCCTTCCCTTCCTTTCCCTTCCCTTTCCTTTTTAACCAGTTGATTTATTGGATCTACTTTAATATGTCTTAGCTAATTATTAACTAATATGTCTATATTACCAGCATCTGTTTGAAATAGAAGTCCTGTAAATCTCTCATTTGAATAAATTCCATTTAAGTTTTTCTGTTATGACTTATTTTTATTTAAAGTGTGAAAATCAGAGTGCTATATAACTTCAAAATTCAAAACTCCCACAAAGGTAGGAGTTTCTTCACACACCACCAGTGAGCTCTCTTAGACTTTTGAGGGAAAAGCAAACAATTGACAACAGAAATGAGAAAAAAAGGCAAACTCAAGATTATCATTATTAATCATGCAAAAAAGTAATCAACAATGCTAAAACCTAAGATTTAAATCTATACCATTGCTCACAATTCTTCCAATAAAGTGTCTTAATTTTAACCATGGCAGCTGGCAACTAACCATGTATAATGCTGTTAATGGAATGGCCTGTGCCATATTCTATTTTTAAAAAGAGGACTCATGAGAAAAGATGACGTATCATTTGAAAATCATGATATAATATAAATAGCTTATACAAGTTAAAAAGGACAATCCAATAAAAATGTTAGGAAAATAAAAATCTTGAATGAATAAGGAAATGCAATACCTTCCTAGTTACTTTTTGCAGTGAAACAAAACAAAACAACCTGAAATTTAGTGGCTTACAGCAACAACCATTTTATGAAATCTGACAAGTCTATACATTAGGAATATCGGCATTGATTAGCCGGAAAATCCTGCTATTTCATATGGCATCAACGGAGGCCATATACTGGTACTCAAATGGTGGATACACTGGCATGGGGAATACAAGACTCATTCACTCGGAAGTCTAGTGCTTTGGAGGAAATGGATTAAAGTGCAGCTCCCACTGTGACTGGCAAGCAAAGTGCCAACACATACTCTGTCTTCGGCGTTATTACCTCAGGGAAGTCAGACTTGCTTCCATGGCACTTGGGGGATCCCAGATGGTCTTCGAGGACACAGAAATGGAAGCTGCAATCCCTTCGTTCAGGGCCAAGAAATGATATAGCCATGTTCTATTTGTCAAAACAGTCACAGACGCCAGAAAGATTTAAGCAAAAAAGTCTTCAATACTATTGTCAATGGAAAGAATGTAAAAAAAAAAATTGCATTGGCATTTTTAGCTATTGAACATAGTACATTATTTGGTTTGGCTGTCCCTGATTTTTACGTAAGCATATTTGGTTAAACGAGTTTTGTTAATTTTAGAATTTTAGAATCAGCCCAAATGTAAAATAGAAAAAATTTTTTATGATTTTAAAATGAAATGGAGGGGCGCCTGGGTGGCGCAGTCAGTTAAGCCTCCGACTTCAGCCAGGTCACGATCTCGCGGTTCGTGAGTTCGAGCCCCGCGTCAGGCTTTGGGCTGATGGCTCAGGGCCTGGAGCCTGTTTCCGATTCTGCATCTCCCTCTCTCTCTGCCCCTCCCCCGTTCATGCTCTGTCTCTCTCTGTCCCAAAAATAAATAAACGTTGAAAAAAAAAAATTTAAAATGAAATGGAAATACAAGCACAGATAATAGAAATTAAGAAATGGAAAGAAAAGGAAAGCAAATTTATAGGAAAAGAATGTTAATATCCTTGTTTTCTAGAATAACATTGCTATGGTCTGCAAGCTTGTATCCCCCCAAAATTCTTATGTTGAAACTTAACCTCCAAGCTGATGGTATGAGAAGGTGAAATCATGGGACGTGATTAGGTTATGAGGGGATAACCCTCATGAATGGGATTACAGTAAAATTTTGGATTGCAAGTAACTTGTTCTGTGAGTTTCCTGCAAGATAAGCAAGCATTTCTAATACATTTTCACTTGATAAATGAGTGATGTCTTGCAGTATGAGTAGTACATGACACCGAATGTCACATGACCACAATTGAGCCAATGTTTTTGAAATTCACTTTGATGTACAAGTGCTCTGGATTACAAGCATGTTTCCAGAACAAATTACACTCACAAACCAAGCTTTTACTGTAGTACCATTATAAAAGAGGCCCCAGAGAGCTCCCCAACCCCTTCCACTGCATGGGGACACAGAAATAAGATAGAAAGAAAGAAGACAGCCATTTATGAACCAGGAAGGGGGATCTCAGCAGACTCCAAATCTGCTAGTGCTTTGATCTTGGACTTCCCAGCATCAAAAACTATAAGAAATAAATTTCTGTTGTGTATAGGCCCCCTAATTTATGGTATTTTGTTACAGCAGACAAAATGGACTAAGACAGAAAATTAAAAAATAATCGTTTACAGTTGATGTGATAAAATAAAAATATATTACAAATATTTAAATATTTAAGACTAATAAGTGAATAATAAACTAATAAGTGATAAGTGAATGAAAAAGGTCATAACTATAAAGGTAGGAGTTACAGGGGATGGGCAGAATATGGGTAAGCTAAATGCTCACCTAGCATAGCAAAACAAACAGATACGTTTGAATTAGACAACTTGAAAAATAGTTGTAAAAGCATATTTTTTTTGGATGCTGAGATTCAGCCACCTCAAGAGCAGAACCGAAAAAATAATTTTCAGACTCACATGGGAGGGTGAAGAGATATTTGGCAGAAAGCTGTTGTTTTTAAATATAAGGTTTTCGGTTCTACTGGGTTGTAGATACTTTCAGTTAAACATGAGAATGAATAAACTAATTTTTTAAATACTTATTTATTTTTGAGAGAGCACAAGCTGGGGAGGGGCAGAGAAAGGAGAAAAGAGGATTGGAAGTAGGCTCTGCACTGACAGGCTGACAGTAGCAAGCCGGATGTGGGGCTGGAACTCACGAACTGCGAGATCATGACCTGAGTCGAAGTTGGACTCTCAACCTACTGAGCCACTCAGGTGTTTAAAAAAAAAAAAAGTAAGGTGATCAAAAGGGAGGTGTGGCCTAACTCACATTTCTGCCCCTCCAAGGCCCCCGAAGATGGTGCAGCATCATGTCAGTACTAGAATCCAGAAACTTCCACAGGAAAGGCCAAAAAAATAAGCAGAGGTGGGGATTTCAGTGATCAGAAGGAGGAACAGCTACCAAGTCACTCAGTCAGAGAGGAAAAAAAAATCTCTATATCAAATATACTGGAGAAAAAGTAAACATTATATAAAAGAAAACACATTGCTTATACCTGGATTTTTTTTTATAAGAAAACAACAAAAAAATAGGTTTCAGTATGTAGATGAATAAAATTTAAAAGTAATGTCAGCTCACGTTTGACAAGGGAGCCAAGAATGCTCAGTGGGGAAAGGAGAGTCTATTCAGTAAATGGTGCTTGGACGAGAAAATAGCTACAAGCAAATGAGTGAAATTGGGTCCCTACTTACACCACTCACAAAAATTAGCTCAAAATGAATCAAAGACTTAAATTTAAGACCCGAAGCCATGAATCTCCTTTGAGAAAACAGGGAAAAATCTTGATATTGGCCTTGGCAACAATATTTTGGATGTGACACAAAAGACAAAAGCAAAATAAACAAATGTAACTACATCAAACCAAAAAGCTTCTGAGAAAAATAAACAATCAACAAAATGAAAAGGCGACTTACAGAAAGAGAAAAAAAAATATTTGAAAGCCATCTGTCCCATAAAAGATTAATATCTGAAATGTGTAAAGAACTCATACAAATCAGAAGACAGTTTTGTCAATAAATGGTGCTTGAACAATTGTATACTCACATGTAAAAAGAATAAAACTGTATCCTTATATTTCTCACAAAAATTAACTCAAAATGGATTAGAGACATAAATGTCAAACCTGAAACTATAAAGGTCATAAAAGAAAATAGAGAGAAAGGCCCTTGACATGGGTCTTGGTAATAAATTTTTTGGATATGACACCTAAAAGACAAACAACACGATAAAGAATTGGTACTACTTTAAACTAAAAAGCTTCTACAGGGGCACCTGTGTGGCTCAGTAGGTTAAGCATCCAACTTTGGCTCAGGTCATGATCTCATGGTTTGTAACTTCAAGTCCTGCATTGGGCTCTGTGCTGACAGTTCAGAGCCTGGAGCTTGCTTTGGATTCTGAGTCTCCCTCGGTCTCTGTCCCTCCCCTGCTCACACTCTGTCTCTCTCTCTCTCTCTCCCTGTCTCAAAAATAAGCATTAAAAGAATTTTTTTAGAAAGCTTCTACACAGAAAAAAAAATAAAAA
Source organism: Herpailurus yagouaroundi (assembly GCF_014898765.1). Taxonomy (NCBI): domain Eukaryota; kingdom Metazoa; phylum Chordata; class Mammalia; order Carnivora; family Felidae; genus Herpailurus; species Herpailurus yagouaroundi. The sequence goes on from NW_024412391.1 coordinate 71,178,237, forward strand.
GACAACTTACAGAATGGGAAAAAAATATTTGCATACAGCTGACAAGGGGTTAATATTCAAAGTATATACAGAACCCAAACAACTCAATAGTTAAATAAGTAAATGAAAAACAAACAACCAAACACACAAGCAAACAAATTAAAAAGTAGGTAAGGGACCTGAATGGACATTTCACCAAAGGAAGACAAACAAAATGTCAACAGGCACAGGCAAAGATTCTCATCATCACTAGTCATTAGGGAAATACGAATTAAAACCACAATGGAAAATCACTTTACACATAAGATGCACCAAAAGGAAACAAAAACACTAACTTGAATAAAGCATCTGCACCCTCATGTTTATTGCAGCACTCTTTACAAGAGCCAAGACATGAAAACAACCTAACTGGCTACTGATGGATAAGTGGATAAAGAAATTGTGGCATATATACACAGTGGAATATTATTTAGCCATAACAAATGAGGAAATTCCACCATTTATAACAGTGTGGATGAAACTTGAAAGTATTATACTAAATGATATTAGAGAAAGACAAACACTGTCTGATATTATTTATAGGTAGAATTAAAAAAAATTCATAAAAAAGAGATCAGACTGGTTGTTATCAGAGGCAGAGGGTAGGGGGAGGGGCAAGTGAAATTGAAGCAAGGTGGCCAAAAAGTACAAACTTCCAATGTAAGATAAATAAGTATTAGGGCTTACCACATGTAATCATTATAACCACACTTCAGTATACAACATGATGACTCCAACTATAGGAAATGCATTAAAACAATAAATTCTAGGGGTGGGGAGCCAAGATGACAGAATGGCATGGAAGTTTCTTGTGTGTTTTGCGTCCATGAAATATAGCCAGACCAACACTAAACCCTCCTGCACACCTAGAAAACTGATTTGAGGATTAACACAACGATCTGAACCACAGAATTCAGCAGAAAGAGAAAAAAATTCAGTTATATTTTCAACTTTTATTACAAATATTCTTTATTTTTTCACTATATTTTTTACTTTTATGTAAATTTGTTCAAATTCTATATTACTTTCATCATTTTATTTTAGTCTACTACAGTGTATTCACTTTTTCAAATTTTCAAATGATTCCTTTTTTCCCCTTTTTTCTCTTTTTCGTTTCTTTTCTTTTTCTTGAATACAGAAAGAGAAAAAATTCATTTTTATTTTTAATTTTCATTAAAAATATTTTTCTTTAATTTTTTTCTACTGTATTCTTTACTTTTGTGTAAGTTTTTTCAAATTCTATTTTACTTCCACCATTTAATTTTACTCTACTTCAGTGTATTCATTTTTTTCAAATTCTCAAATGATTTCCTTCCCCCACCTTTTTTCTCTAATCTGTCAAACCACTTTCAACACCCAGACCAAAACACACCTAGGATCTAGCATCATTTATTTGATTTTGCGTGTGTGTGTTTAATTTTAATTTTTTTAATTTAATTTTTTTTATTTTAATTTTTCTACCTCATTAATTCCTTTTCTACCTTCAAAATGACAAAACAAAGGAATTCACCCCAAAAGAAAGAGCACGAAGAAACAACAGCCAGGGATTTAACCAACAAGCAAGATGTCTGAACCAGAATTTAGAATCACGATAATAAGAATACTAGCTGGAGACAAAAATAGACTAGAATCCCTTTCTGTGGAGATAAAAGAAGTAAAAAGTAGTCAGGATGAAATAAAAAATGCTATAACTGAGCTGCAATCACGGACAGATGCCACAGCAGCAAGGATGGATGAGGCAGAACAGAAATCAGCGATACAGAGGACAAACTTATGGAGAATAAGGAAGCAGAAAAAAAGGGGGAGATTAAGGCAAAAGAGCACCATTTAAGAATTAGAGAAATCAGTGACTCATTACAAAGGAACAACATCAGAATCATAGGGGTCCCAGGAGAGGAAGAGAGAGAAATAGGAGCAGAAGGGTTATGTGAACAAATCGTAGCAGAAAACTTTCCTAACCTGGGGAAAGACACAGACATCAAAATCCAGGAAGCACAGAGGACACCCATTAGATTCAACAAAAACCGACCATCAACAAGGGATATCATAGACAAATTCACAAAATACTCAGGCAAGGAGAGAATCATGAAAGCAGCAAAGGAAAAAAAAAAGTCCCTAACATACAAGGGCAGACAGATCAGGTTTGCAGCAGACCTGTCCACAGACACTTGGCAGGCCAGAAAGCAGTGGCAGGATATATTCAGTGTGCTGAATCAGAAAAATATGCAGCCAAGAATTCTTTATCCAGCAAGGTTGTCTTTCAAAATAGAAAGAGAGATAAAAAGTTTCCCAGAAAAGCAAAAATTAAAGGAGTTTGTGACCACTAAACCAGCCCTGCAAGAAATTTTATGGGGGACTCTCTGAAGGGAGAAAAGATGAAAAAAAATATAGATATAGATATAGAGATAGAGATAGAGATAGAGATAGAGATAGACATAGACATAGACATAGACATAGATATATAGATATGTCAAAAGCAACACAGATTAGAAAGGACCACAGAACACCACCAGAAACTACAACTCTACAAGCATCATAATGGCAATAAATTCGTATCTTTAAGTACTCTAAACGTCATTGGACTCAATGCTACAATTAAAAGACATAGGATAACAGAAAGGATAAGAAAACAAGACCCATCTATATGCTGTTTACAAGAGACCCACTTTGGACCTAAAGACACCTTCAGATTGAAAGTAAGGGGATGGAGAACCATCTATCATGCTAACGGTGAACAAAAGAAAGCCAGAGTAGCCATACTTATATCAGACAATCTAGACTTTAATATAAAGACTGTATCAAGAGATGAAGAAGGGCATTATATGATACTTAAGGGGTCTATCCACCAAGAAGACCTAACAATTGTAAACATTGATGCACCAAATGTGAGAGCACCCAAATATATAAATCAATTAATCACAAACATAAAGAAACTCATCGATACTAATACCATAATAGTAGGAGACTTCAACACCCTATTCACAGCAACAGACAGATCATCTAATCAAAAAATCAACAAGGAAACAATGGCTTTGAATGACAAACCGGACCAGATGGACTTAACAGATATTCAGAACGTTGCATCCTAAAGCAGCAGAATATACATTCTTCTCCAGTGCACATGGAATGTAATCCAGAATAGACCATATACTGGGACACAAATCAGCCCTCAGGAAGTACAAAAAGATCAAGGTCATAGTGTGCATATTTTCACACCACAACGCTATGAAACTCAAAATCAACCACAAGAAAAAAATTGGAAAGGTAACAAATACTTGGAGACTGAAGAACATCCTACTAAAGAATGAGTGGGCCAACCAAGAAGTTAAAGAGGAAATTAGAAAATATATGGAAGCCAATGAAAATAATACCACAACCCAAAACCTCTGGGACACAGCAGAGGTGGTCATAAAAAGGAAACTATATAGCAATCCAGGCCTTTCTAAAGAAGGAAGAAAGATCTCAGATATATAACCCAACCTTATACCTTAAAGAGTTGGAAAAAGAACAGCAAATAAAACCCAAAAACAGCAGAAGACAGGAAATAATAAAGATTAGAGCAGAAATTAATGCTATCGAAACCAAATAAAAACCAGTAGAACAGATCAATGAAACCAGAAGCTGGTTCTTTGAAAGAATTAACAAAATTTATAAACCACTAGCCAGTTTGATCAGAAAGAAAAAGGGAAGGACCCAAATAAATAAAATCAAGAATGAAAGAGGAGAGATCACAACTAACACAGCAGAAATAAAAATAATAATAAGAGAATATTATGAGCAATTCTATGCCAATAAAATGGGCAACCTGGAAGATATGGACAAATTCCTAGAAACATATACACTACCAAAACTGAAACAGGAAGAAAGAGAAAATTTGAACACACCCATAACCAGTAAGGAAATTGAATTAGTAATCAAAAATCTCCCAAAAAACAAGAGTCTAGGGCCAGATGGCTTTCCAGGGGAATTCTAGCAAACATTTAAGGAAGAGTTAACACCTATTCTCTTGAAGGTGTTCCAAAAAATAGAAATGGAAGGAAAATTTCCAAACTCTTTCTATGAAGACATCATTACCTTGATTCCCAAACCAGACAGAGACCCCACTAAAAAGGAGAACTATTGACCAATTTCCCTGATGAACATGGATGCCAAAATCCTCAACGAGGTATTAGTCGACCGGATTCAACAATACATTAAAAAAATTATTCACCACGACCAAGTGGGATTTATACCTGGGATGCAGGGCTTGTTCAATATCTGCAAAAACAATTAACATAATTCATCACATCAATAAAAGAAAGGACAAGAACTGTATGATCCTCTCAATAGATGCATAGAAAGCATTTGACAAAATGCAGCATGCTTTCTTGATAAAAACCCTCAAGAAAGTAGGAATAGAAGGAGCTTACCTCAATATCATAAAAGCCATATATTAACACTAATATCATCCTCAATGGGGAAAAACTGAGAGTTTACCCCCTAAGGTGAGGAACAAGACAGGGATGTCCACTGTCACCATTGTTATTCAACATAGTATTGGAAGTTTTAGCCTCTGCAATCAGACAACACAAAGAAATAAAAGGCATCCAAATCGGTCAGGAGGAGCTCAAACTTTCACTCTTCGCATATGACATGATACTCTATATGGGAAACCCTAAAGATTCCACCAAAAATGAACCAACAATGAAGCAACAGAGAGATAAATCAAGGAATCTATCCCATTTATAATTGCACCAAAAAACGTAAAATACCTAGGAATAAATTTAACCAAAGAGGGGAAAAATCTATACACTGAAAACTATAAATCTTATGAAATAAATTGAAGAAGACACACAAAAAAATGGAAAAAGATTCCATGTTCCTGGATAGGAAGAGCAAATATTGTTAAAATGCCGATACTACCCAAAGCAATCTACATATTCAATGCAGTCCCTATCAAAATCACACCAGCGTTCTTCAAAGAGCTAGAACAAATAATCCTAACATTTGTATGGAACCAGAAAAGACCATGAATAGCTAAAGCAATCTTGAAAAAGAAAGCCAAAGCAGGAGGCATCACAATCCAGACTTCAAGCTATACTACAATGCTGTAATCATCAAGACAGTATGGTACTGGCACAAGAACAGACACTCAGATCAATGGAACAGAATAGAGAACCCAGAAAGGGACCCACAAACATGTGGCCAACTAATCTTTGACAAAGCAGTAAAGAATATCCAATGGAATAAAGACAGTCCTTCAGCAAGTGGTACTGGGAAAACTGGACTGTGACATGCAGAAGAATGAACCTTGACCACTTTCTTACACCATACACAAAAATAAACTCGAAATGGATGAAAGACCTCAAAGTAAAACAGGAAGCCATCAAAATCCTCGAGGAGAAAGCAGGCAAAAACCTCTTTGATCTTGGCCACAACAACTTCTTACTCAACATGTCTCTAGAGGCAAGGGAAACAAAAAAACAAAAATGAACTATTGGGACCTCATCAAAATAAAAAGCTTCTGAACAGTGAAGGAAACAATCAGCAAAACTAAAAGGCAACTGACAGAATAGGAGAAGATATTTGCAAATGACATATGAGATAAAGGGTTGGTATCCAAAATCTATAAAGAACTTATCAAACTCAACACCCAAAAAACAAATAATCCAGTGAAGAAATGGGCAAAAGACATGAATAGACACTTCTCCAAAGAAGACATCCAGATGGCCACCCGACACATGAAGAAACGCTCATTCACTCATCATCAGGGAAATACAAATCAAAACCACAGTGAGATACCACCTTACACCAGTCAGAATGGCTAACATTAACAACTCAGGCAACAAAAGATGTTGGCAAGGATGAGGAGAGAGAGGATCTCTTTTGCATTGTTCTTGGGAATGCAAGCTGGTGCAGCCACTCCGGAAAACAGAATGGAGGTTCCTCAAAAAACTAAAAATAGAACTACCCTATGACCCAGCAATTGCACTACTAGGCATTTATCCAAGGGATACAGGTGTGCTGTTTCACAGGGACACATGCACCCCCATGTTTATAGCAGCACTATCAACAACAGCCAAATCAGATGAACATAAGGGAAGGGAAATAAAAATAATATAAAAACAGGGAGGGGGACAAAGCATAAGAACTCATAAATATCAAGAACAAACTGAGGGTTACTGGAGGGATTGTGGGAGGGGGTGGGCTAAATGGGTGAGGGGCACTAAGGAATCTACTCCTGAAATCATTGTTGCACTATATGCTAACAACTTTGGACATAAATTTATAAAAAAATAAAAGAAAAGAAAAAAAGCAAAAAAGCCAATAAATTCTATGAGTTCTCATCACAAGGATAATTTTTCCTTTTTTTTTCCTGTTCTTTTTATTGCATCTATAGGAGAAGGTAGATGTTAGCTAAACATATTGTGGTAATCATTTCATAACATATGTATATCAAATCATTATACTGTATGCCTTAAACCTATACAGTAACATATGTCAAGTATTTGTCAATATAACTGGAAAAAATGGTTCAAAAACATAGCAAAGAAACCCCAATTTCAATTTAAAAATGGGCAAAGGACCTAACTAAACACTTTTCCAAAGAAGACATAAATATTAATCATTAAGAAAATGCAAATCGAAGCCAAAATGGAGTTATCACCTCACTCCTGTTAGGATGGCTATTGTCAAAATGACAAAAGACAACAAGTGTTAGTGAGAATGTAGAGAAAAGGGAACACTTCTACACCAGTAGTGGGAATGTAAATTGGCACAGCTTCTATAGAAAACAGTATGGAGGTTCCTCAAAAAATTAAAAATATAACTACCATATGATCCGGCAACTCAACTCCTTTGTAGATATACAGAAAAAGTGAAATCACTGTCTTAAAGAGATAGCTTCACTCTGTGTTCATTGCAACATTATTCATAACAGCCAAAGCATGAAACAATCTAAGTGCTGATTTGTGAATGAATGGTTAAAGAAAATGTGAGATACAGACATATAATGGACTATATATTTCTCAACCATGAGAAAAAGGGAAATCCTGTCATTTGCAACAATAAGGATAGAATTATGGCCACTGTGTTAGTGAAATAAGTCAGAGAAAGACAAATAATGTATTGTTTCATTTATACGTGGAATCTGAAAGAACACATAAAAACAGGGAGCAAAATGGTGGTTGCCAAGGGTCAGGGGAAATGGGTAGACGTTGGTCAAAGGGTACAAACTTCCCATTAGAAAACAAATATTATCTGGGAATCTAATGTACAGCATGGTGACTATAATTAATAATGGTGTATTATATAATTGCAAGTTGCTAGAAGAGTTGATCTTAAATATTCTCACCCCACCCACACAAACAAAAAGGTAACTAACTGAGGTGACAGATATGTTAACTAACTTTCCTATGATAATCATTTTGTAATACTTTGCATTGTATACCTTAAACGTACACAATATGTCAAGTATTATCTCAATAAAGTTAGGGAAGACTGGAACATCTGGGCAGATGGCAGCAGCAGCAGCATTAGCATTTTCAAAACAAACAAATAAAAAATGGCTAATAATTTGTAAGTGAAGTTAAATAGATATAATGGGGTTCTGACATTTAGTACAAAAATTTCATACAAGGTGTTGATAAAAGCATTCAGTCAGGACATGCTTAGGAAAATAAACTTTATTTGTTGTCCCATTTTTTCCAATCTGTCATTTCCCTTATTTTGATGCATCCAACTAAGTGTCTTTATCCAGTGGTCATGTCCTTGGAAGAAGACAGTCATTGGACTGTCAGTCCAATGCAGAAAATGCTCAGTCTCTAGAGTTGGAATTGATTCAAGCACCGATTTTAAGAACTGTTTTCATCGAGTTCATTTCATAGCTCTAGTTATTTCTGTTCCTATTTGTTATGCACAGATCTTTGCAAATTCTAAAACTCCAGGAGGTAGAACTCTCCTCCAGTTCTGTTAGCTACAGCTGCTCGTAAATACCAAGCAGCGTATGACTCTAAGTGCCTGCTGTTGTAGGAGGGCTTATGTAAGATTTCCTGGCTCTTGGTGGAAAGAGAACAGTCTTCCAATTTGAGAAGGAGAGAATCATTCTCCTTCTCTCCACTTTATCCAGCCACAGTTTGCTTAGAAGTCATGTGTGCTATAATCTTTCTTGTGTTTGAGGTTATGAGAGTTATCATTTTATTTTCCCTGTATTGTTTACAGATTAAACGTTTCAAGCATATTTGCCATCTAATAACCTAACATCGACTTCTTCCAAAGATTCTGGAATGTTAAGAGTAGAGTCATTTTCAAATAAGAAAATGACTTTCCTAGGAGCTTTTTCAATAAGTCATGCAGAAAGAAACACAAAAGGCGTACAGAATACATTCACTATTTTATTCAGTCAGTTGTCTATTTTATCTTATCTGCTCTTTAGTTTCATGGGGCCTGATTTATTGTTTTTCAGATGATTATTTTTTATTCTACTAGCCATTACTTCAGTACAAACAGATATATACAGAGAATTCACTCATTAGAAAATAAATATTTTTAAATAGCTACTGGCATTTAGTATACTATAATAGGTCTGGATACAGTCATAATCTTTGAGAAACTCAGTTTGTAGAGGGAGATACAGATTTACCTTAATGAATTTTATGTTGCAACATGATATATTATCAGAGAAACACATTGCATTAGCTGCAGATCCCAGATGAGGACATGCCTAACTGCTAAGCAGGTGTGAAGAGGGCAAAATTGTGTTTTTGGTATTACAGCATTGAGCTATCATAGGGACAAACACAATTCTCTATTTCCATAAGAGAAAACAATGAGAATGCAGTATTGGTTGTTAAGTGATATTGTCTCAGGGAGTGTATAAAACTGGAAAATCAACTATGAAGCCAATGTCTTTCAAGCTGAGAAAAATCTGCTAAACCATTTGCCCGGCAGCAAGAGCAGGGATCTCACCAAAACCCAAAAGGAGAGAAACATCACTCTATTCTCCCAAACATTCCCTAACTAAAAGGGATTATCTCAACATTAAGTCCCCACTTCTATGGCAACAGCTTTGGTTGTTTTCCATTGATATTTGCAATCAAGTTGTGAATATTAGGACGTGCAGAAAAGTTAACAGAGAAGATCTGACTGCTATACCTTGGAAGGCCTGCTTACGAGATTGGAACGTGGCATCTGGTAACTTGAATTTTAGGAGGATCCCCAACACGAATTGCTAAGAGTATCTTACTGTGCCTAAATTCTTAGAACAAACAATATGGTTTATGTTGAAGACCTGCTTTCCTGGAGTCTGGAATTGGGGTGCTTGCCAGGCAGGTGGTGACTCTGTGATGAGCCCCCAGTAAAAACTCTAGGCACCGAATCCCTAATAGACTTTACACATGTGGGCTCACGACCTATTACTGTGGTGATTAGGTGCGTTCTGTGGACTCCACAGGGAGAGGGTCTTTGGAAGTGTGCTCCTATTTTCTCCCAGACATCACCCAAAAGACTTTCCCTTTGCTGACCGTGTTTGGTATTATTTCTCTCCAACCCATCAGCGGTAAATATGACTATACGCCTCCTCGTGAATCAACAAACCGGGGGGGTGATCTTCAGGACTGCCAACAAATAGGTAAATATTAAATTGAAATAGTTCTATGTTGACTGTCTTTCTGAATTTTTGCCAGTGTAAACTCATAATGCAGAAAATCTGCATGGAGTAGAAGAAAAAGACCTCTTGCCTCAGAGAGCATGAAGAACTTAAACTACCAGTTTTGCAACAGTAGCTATTTCTCTAGCAAAGCCAAGTATTTCCATATGAGTTCCATATGTTAATTGTATAATAAATATACACTTAATACATTAATATGTTTGTGTATATGCCCCCGTTTAGCTGTGAACTCATCCAGAAAAAAGTACCCTTCTGCCTAAATTACAGTCGATAGAGGGTAAACTTCTTCAAGCACAAGGTTTATCACCTCTTCTAGCCCCAGCGCTGTCATTAACCTACTGACTGAACTGGAACCCGTTACTTAATTACCCTGAGCAGAATCACTCATTTTACTTGCCACATTTACAGCTGATGTTGAAGGTGTTGGAATACAAAAAAAAAAAAAAAAAAAAAAAAAATTCTAGAATGTCTTTCCTTCCTGGGATTCCAGCCATTATGTGAATAAAGTGTGCCCTTGGCATTCACTCAGCTTTCTGTCTAAGACTAAGGATGATTCGACTGACCTGGCTGGCAGGTGTGTGACCCTCCATCCCCCTCACAGTGCCATGTGCGCCCTACCAAGCCGGGTACTCTTTCAGAGATGAAATATACCCCATTTAGATAAAGGGCGAATCTTCTTGTGGTGAGGTACCAGTCTGGGTTCAGCCAGGGAAAGACAGCAATTAGAGACATAAGAGAAATAAAGCAGTTGAAGACAAGAATCTGGACTTAGACACACGGGGAACAAGCAGAGGTCGACAATGTGGGAGTGACGGTCTGGAAGGAAGAAATGGAGAAGGTGATAGAGAGTCACGAGAGACTTCTGTCTGAAGTACAAGAGAGTGTGGAGAAGGTTCCACCACAGAGAAGTAGAAGCCTACAGAGTAGCTCTGCACTACAGAGAGCTGCCGCACTTTTTCCCACTGGCAAACTGATGGTGATTCACATGAGGAAGCGAATTACAGAATATTCGTTCCCAGCCTCAGGAGGAGTGTTCGGTGGGCCTAGCAGATGTAAGACAACGTAGCACAGGGTTCCGCTTATTGAAGGGACATCCCTACAAGATTCTCCATGCAGAGATGGCTTCCAGAAGTATATGAATCTGTATTATTAAAACAAAATTTCAGAATGCTTCATAGGATATTAATATTCCAGTGATGCTTGTGGTGCTTTCTATTTTAAGATAAAAGGGGGGAAAGATCTGACTTTCTAAGATTTATTCAAAAGCTTCTTAAAAAAACACAGGATCTATATTTTATTTGACCTGAATAAATACTTTAAAAAGTGTCAGCCTATTTTCTATTGTATGAGGCAAAGATAATGACATAGTTACCTTGAAAACGAATTGGAAATCTATAAAATTATTGCCACAGCTCACATTGAACTGTCACTTATTCATGATGAATAGGGTGGATAATTAACTGACATTATGATATGATGCCTCTATGAGAGCGATCTGGCATTTAGAGATCCCTGCCCACTGAAAAGCTGATTTGGCACACAATTTTTTCTTCAGCCCTTCTCATATTTTCCAGTTATAAGCTAACAGACTAATTATCTGTGTTATACAATTGTGATATCAAACTTAGGGAAATCATATTTACAAGTTCTAATTGAAAAATTAGCTTTGTGTGCATGATTTGGGTAAGTTAGGGAGCTACAAGCCTCAATATGTGCTTTATTTTATTTAACAGTAGATATTTGTAAGGAAGTAGTGTTAGTCATGTTTACATTCTGAGCTTGGGTGACTCTGTCGGTTAAGTGGGCAACTTCAGCTCAAGTCATGTCGTCACGGTTTGTGAGTTCGAGCCCCACATTGGGCTCTGTGCTGACAACTCAGAGCCTGGAGCCTGCTTCAGATTCTGTATCTCCTTCTCTCTCTGCCCCTCCCGTGCTTGCACTTTCTCTCTCTCTCTCTCTCTCTCTCTCTCTCTCTCTCAAAAATAAAGAAAAATTTTTAAAAAGAATTAAAATTCCTTTTTACCACCAGATTCCAAGGTTAAATTAGAAAATTTATCTAAATGATTTCTTTTTATCCCAAATTTTCCCAAACATATTAGATTTCTTAAAGCATAGACATCTTACGGACTAAACAATATGAGTATGCCAAACAAAACTTAAATAAAATGAACAACTGATCATCTTGGTCAAGTAGTCTATCAATGGGAAGAAGTATAAAGGCCTTGATTTGTAATACAATGGGTACAGCAAATATAGGAATAGAGGAATACCTTCAGTTGTGATTGATGTGTCCGGTCATGATCAGAAAGGAAGGAAACAGGAGTACGGGAAAGAGGAGTCAGCAGCCATATCACAGCAATGGCTCTTGTGCCCCACAGGCTACATGAGGATCATCAAAATGGCAGTCCAAAAGGGTGGGCGCCTGTAAACCTTCAATACATTTTGAAACTGTAAGTCATCCTGTTTGTTTGACCTTAGTTCTCCAGTAAAATACTTCTGAGCAGCATGCATACTTTTCTTCTTGTCTTTAAGGTTCTAACTCTTAATGTACTTCTTGGATCTCAACTAGCTTTCCCATCAAGGGCTCATTTATCAAAGGAAGTTAGTATTTCCTTGTGTTGAACACAGTACAAGTAGGTGTTGCCAATATTCAGTCAATATCATGTTGCAATTATCTTTAATATTAAATAACCCCAATAAAATTCCCCTTTGCTATTCATTTCTGACAGGGTTGTCTAGTTAAGCTGAAAGTTAATCATACTAAATCACAATATTTTCACTAAATGTAGGGTATACAAAGGAGAATAAGGGATCCTTGCAAAGGGATATACAACAAACAAGTTGGAAAAGAACACATCAGGTAATATTTCCTAAAAGAGGGGATCTTTACTCTGAATCTTGAAAGATTCACAAAGTGATGAATGAAGCATTTGCCAGGCAGAAAAAAATAAAATGCAAAGGATAAAGCCATGAGAGTGTAGAATGTTCACTTATTTATAAGTAAATGGCACTTGATGGAACAATGGCAGAGTAGCAGTAGGCATGAGCCTTATATTTAAGAAAGGGACATATCATAAAAGATCTTGACTTTTATTTTGGAAATTTAGCTTTTTTTTAATGATGCAAAGTCACTTGAATCTTATATAAAATATAATTATGAAATTTATGTTTAAAAATAATTAATCAAACCCCTTTACTAAGAATGTGTCCAAAATTAGAAAAAATGTTAAAAGACAGTTTAATCCAGGTGAAAAAATTCTATTATGAATGTAAACTAAAGCAAGAAGAGGAGACATAAAATTTTAAGTAATAAAATATTAAAATATATTTATAGAAATAATAAAACATAAACTAACAAATTTTATTTAGGAGATACAATACACAGGGTTTGATTCAGTTGAATGGGGGAGAAATGCAAGATGAATTTTAAATTAATCTGGGATTTCTTGCTTGTTGACTGGATAGATCATGGTATTACCACAAAGATCCAGGTTAGGAATAAATATAAAGAGAAGGAGAATATATTTAAAGATGAGGAGCTCTCAGTATAATTTGATACATCCAAGTGGAAATAAAAACTCAGGAATTTTTTTTTTCTGGAAAATGTTGATTTGAGAATCAGCATATTGGTAAAATAATGGTTCTACACGAACAGTTTTCATTACTCCCTGATAGCCAGTAAAATCTTTATACCTGTTCACAATCCAGTATAAACTATAGTCCTCCTTCTAAATCAATTCGTATCTCAGCGTATGTCCCATATCTACATATAGAGCCTTACATCTCACCCACACATCAAAATTCCTATCACACAGTACGATATATATGACTTTCAAGAGTTATGTAAAACTCATGTGCCAATAACACATTTTGCTGTTAAAAATTCCCTTCCTAGGCAAAATGGGACAAAGTGCTTAAGAATGCAAATTTACAAAATACTAAAATGTCCAGAGGCAAAGAGGTATGAAACTTTAATAAAAGATCTGAGTTACACAAAGAGCAAGTCATTTAACAGACTACTAAGAGACTTTAAAATTCCTCATATTAAGTGAGATGGCTGGATGAGTTCAACTCTAAATTTCCTTCTTGGGTTGCTGGGTAGCTCAACTGGTTAAGTGCCCAACTTCAGTTCAGGTCTGATCTCACGGTTCACCAGTCTGAGCCCCGCATCTGGCTTTCTTTTTGCTGACAGCTCGAAGCCTGGAGCCTATTTTAGATTCTGTATCTCTCTCCTTCTCTGCCCCTCCCCTGCTTAAGCTGTGTCTCTCTCCCTATCAAAAATAAATAAACATTAAAAAAAATGGAAATTCCTTCTTACCACCAATTTCCAAGGTTAAATTAGAAAATTTATCTAAATGACTTATTTTTTCTGCAAAAATAATACTGCTGATGTAAATTTTCTATAATATATGTGCATATGTGCATTTTTGGCATATCAAAGACAACATTCTTCACACAGCCACGTGTAGAAATTGACTTACTAAAACATACGGAAAAAAACATTTCCAACTATTGTGAAATCAATCTAGATTTTATGGCAGCACATTATGGATATGGATAGCTCTTATTATTATCAATTATACTTTCAATAGTGCCTGAGCAAGCAATTTCATTTTAATACAAAAGACAACTGTGTACATGCATCATAAACTGATAGAAATGCTTTACAAATGGAATGAGAGTACTTTAACAAGTTCAATTACCAGTTCTCTGCACTTGGAATTCATGCACTGTTTATTTCATGAGAGTTATATAAACACAAAATTTTTTAGCCTTAAAACTAAAGCTTAAGTTCAATAACCATGGTAACAAAATAATCAGTCATAATACATTTCAATTCAGAATAACATCTATTCATTAAACTAATGTTTGGTTTCATTCAACATTATCACAATTGCTTAAATTTTTTTACCTCAACTACACTCACAAATATCACATGTATTCACACATATTTACAACACATGTGTACAACTCATACATATGCACACATACACTTGCATGTATGCACACTTTCTCTCTTACACACGTGCGCACACACACACACATACACACACACACACACACACACACACACACACACACACACATATTTGGGATTTTCTTCCTCTTGCTGCTACATCAAACCTTTTATATTCAAGACTTAGGGAAGAAAAGATAGTCCAGCCCCTGATAAAGAGCAATTATTGAACAGTTACTGTCTTCTATACTTGAATCTTACTATGTGCTGGTAAAATGGACTAGACAACTTAAAGAAATTTAAAAACTCCTTTGAGCTCTCTATATAAATGATTTCACAAACACTTCATGTTTCAATTCCAGAGACTGGTTGTACCCCTCTTAGCATTACACAAAGTAACTACAAAGTAAAGGATACGTTGAATCCAAAATATGTGTCCATAAACCATTTCCTCAACCGCCTGCCAAAACCCTCCCTCATCAAACAGCCTTCATTTAGGTGAAAATTCCCAAGAAACCACAAATCTTCAAAGGTTGATAACATCTCTTCCTGAGGTAGTTCTTTTATTTTTTTCCTCCTACTGTAATTCATCTTCTTTGTCAAAATAAGCATTGATGAAGAAAGAAAAATATTCTAAAATAGTAAATCCTACTGTATAATAAACCCTATTAGTTCTTTTTCAATAAGTGGATCTGCAAAATAGTTCAGTTGTATAGATTTTATTATAAGCCAACAAAGAGAATTGAAACAGCAAGTTTTACTGTCCAGCGTCTCAGAGTTGTTACGTGACATTGTAAGTGTATGAAACCAACCTCTTATTTCCAAACTTGGAATCCTTTCTGGTACCTCACAAAGAGATAGGAGAACATGCATCAAGCAGAATGTTCAGTTTGATGAAAAAAAAATTCATAAAATCCACATAATTTCACAGCCGTTTAAACATGGAAACCTCAAAGCATTTCTTGGTGAATTCAGTATATTCTGTCCTAGTTGGCTTCCCTAGTTCAGGAGAATCATTAGCCCAACATTAATCTTGGGAAGACAATACAAAGTAAGTTTTAATATGAGGAGTAGATCAATTTCAATTTAGTGCCTGCATTTTGGACAATGCACTCTTTTGACTGTTGATTTCAGGCTTGTGTGGGAAACAGATGTGCCTCCTTCACCTACCTCTGGCACCTTCACAGATGCAGTAAGTATCCCCTGCTGGCCAACAAACAGCCAAGGCTTCTCATTGTCCCCACCTTAGTTACTCAAAGTGATAACTGTCGAGTTATTTTTGGTGTCTCTAGGCCTCTCAAAGTGAATTATTTATATACCACATAACTTAACCTATACTTATAATAAGAAAATCTCAAATATACCCTCCCAATTTCCTAAGAAAAATATATGGAGATGTATTTAATGTTAAGACACAGAGACAGAAACTTTACAGAGATACACTGAAAAAGTTTATGATCTTTAAAATATACATTTACTTGTCATAAGATCAGTATATAAAATTTAGGCCTTCCCTACATCAACAGAGCAAATGCTATTGATCATTCAGCTGGCCCATTATCACTAGACAATTAAGTGTAGTCATCCATGACAATGTAAAACCATTTATGCTACTGTTTCAGAGAATTATTCAAAGTCCTAGTTCATGAATTTTCCCACTCTGCCTTTTCAGACTATACTATTATTCTAGACATTTTCTTTCAGAACCAGTTCCTGCTCTTTGCCTGTTCTTGTGGATTTATGGATTCAGACTGATCCTTGCTTCCTAAATGCACTTTAGCTCAGAACACAAAACTCAGGTTCCTTTTTTTCTCAGGACTACTCTTGTGGGTTAATGTTACACCCAGTTCTGTGTCCACACTATGGTACCATACCTCACGCACCCAGCACAGAGGAAAATTATCGACTCACTAACCAAATTTCAGTATTTCCCTATTTCATGAGGCTTGTTTTCAGAGTAACTTGCGACTCAACCTCTGTAATTGACTGAACCACCCCCACCTTTAATTTTCAACAGTAAAAACTATAAATAGAAGAGTTGCCTGGAGTTTCAGCCCTGAGTTTCATGGCCTCAGATTCTGGTACTGAATTTCCCTTGAAGTTTCTCTGCTGGTAACAGACCCAGCAGTAATCAAAGCAAATGGATGAAACATCAACAGGGTCCTCAATTTTTCTGCAGGAAAATTAAACTGTTGGCTTTTTAAATGCAGATATGTTGTTTTGTATGCAAATATGACATTCTCTAGAAACACTAAAGCCTAGCTTTATGGGTACTGGATGTGAAGAAGCTGAAGTGTGAGTCTTTTTCTCATTTTGGATATTGAAGGAAAATGAGAAAAATGAAGAATGATGCAGACTCCAAAAAAGAGGCAAAGAAAATGTCTGCTTTTGTCCAAGATAATAAATCAAAGAAATGTAAAAAAACAAAACAAAACAAAACAAACAAACAAACAAAACTCTATAATCTCAGTTCTTAGAAAAAATTAATCAACTGTTGCATACCCTAATATTTGTGAGCTGAATATGGTTGGTCAATGTGACCATACATTTTTTTAATGTTTATTTATTTATTTTGACAGAGAGAAAGAATGTGCATGTACAAGAGAGAAGAGGGCCAGAGAGAGAGAATCCTAAGCAGGCTCCATGCTGACAGCACAGAACCCTATGCAGGGTTGGATCCCAAGAACAATGAGGTCATGACCTGAGCCAAAATCTAAAGGCAGACACTTTACATACTGAGCCACCCAGACACCCATGATCATATTTTCTTAAACCCATTAAGTAATTTTGCCTATTCTTTCTTTTTTAAAAAAAAATTTTTTTTTTACGTTTTTTTTTTTTTTGGACCGGGGGGGGCCGGGGCATGAGGGGGGGAGGGGCAGAGAGAGAGGGAGACACAGAATCGGAAACAGGCTCCAGGCTCTGAGCCATCAGCTCAGAGCCTGATGCGGGGCTCGAACTCACGGACCGCGAGATCGTGACCTGGCTGAAGTCGGACGCTTAACCGACTGGCCACCCAGGCGCCCCCGCCTATTCTTTCAGTATTGAAAGGTTGGGCCATAGGGAGACTCATTGAAATTCCTGAAAAATTTGCATGGTAAACTGCCCTTTATGAAATTACTTTCAAGGAGATTGTATTGTATCAAGTTTTAATGCATTCTATTTTCAAACAAATTTGAATTAAAATCCTGCATTCATTCAAGAGACTTCACCTAATGTTACTTAACTTTCCTAAAATTAGCTTCCTAATTTGTGTAATGGAACAACGATTCTTAACTCATAGGCGTGTTGTGAGAAATAAGTCAAATAACATAAATCACGTGCTTAGTACTATGCCTGGATTAGAACATAATGAACATGAATGATACACAATTTAAATTTTTACCATTATAGTTCTTATCAGAGAACGTAATTTGCACAAGGCTATTGCTAGGTAATCCTTGGCCAACTTGAATACATAGAAATGATCTACCCTACACCATGACCATCTATAAAGCTTGGTAAATAAATTCTTAAAACCCTCCTAGTGGGATAAATTCTGGTGTCACTGAGAACAAAACCATGAGGATAATGCCCTTGACATTGTATTTCATCAGCCTTCAGTCCCATCAATCCAGAATTGCTCAGAGCAACACTGCTTCCATGCCAACTCCAAAAGTCACAATTTTAGAAGAGTTTGGTTCATCTTAGTCAATGGTATCTGGTAACCCCAGATATGAAACGCCAGATCTAATTGACCAAAAGTGAGAAATTCTGGGATACTAATACTAGATTATTCCCTATGTTCCTAGTCTAACATACAATGTACTACGTCCACAGGAGAAATAAACTCATCTCTAGAATTTGATGCTCTATTTGAGCAGCAGAAGATATAATTTATAAATCTGAGAGTTAACATATATTTCTATGGACTTTACCACAGAGATCACTTCCTTTTGCTCCCTATTGTCCAACACCTGAAAATGTGTGCTTTTACTGTTCTATCTAGTTTACTATTTGTAGGAGTAATTTAACAACAACAAAAAGAGGTCAAGGCTTGTGCACTAGCACTGGAATAAATGCCTAATACACTTAAAGATATATACATCGTATTAATTGATTGGAAGAATCAATGTTACTAAGATGATTATTTTCCACACCATCTATTGGGTCAATGCAATCCTGGTTTAAAAAAAAAAAGTTGTAGGCCTTTTTTGAAGAAATTGACAAGTCTAAACTAAAGTTAATGTGGAAATGCAAAAGTTAATATGGACCTAGAACGGAAAACAATCTTAGAAACAACTACAAGGCTGTAAGACTATAATTTCAAGGCTTACCATAAAGCTGTGGAAATCAACTATATGCTAATTAGTGTGAGGATAAACAAAAACAACACTGAAAGAGGATAGAGGGTATAATAGTTAAATATATACATAGTCAAGTGATTTGCGACAAAAGAGCCTAGGTAATTAATAGGGAAAGGAGATTTGGGTATTTTATAATACACAGTGTATTTTATAAAAATTAATTCTGCTCTTCTAAAGCTGGAGTTGGTAGACTTTTTCTGTAAAGAGTCAAAGAGAAAATATTATCGACTTTGTGGAATATCTGGTCTTTGTCACAACTACTTAACTCTGCTTTTGTAGTGTGAAAGCAACCACAGGCTATACATAAGTGAATAGGTGAAAATGTGTTCCACTGAAACTTTATTTACAAAAATAAGCAGCAACCTGAATTGAGCCCATAGACTATAGTTTGCTGAGCCCTGTTCTGAACAAACCTTTACAGGAATGTGAAGGCAACTCTCTCATTTCCTCTATGTGTTTGACAACAGGATGATATCCAGAACATATAAAGCTCTCCAACAACAACAACAACAACAAAACAACATAAAGCACAAGTGGGGGAAAGACTTGGATACTAGAAAAGGAAAATATAGAAATTTCCAATAAGCCCATGAAAAGATGATCGACTTCATAATCATCAGGAAAAAAAGATATTAAACCATCCAGAATTAAAATGACACACCAAACAGAATGGCTACAATTAAACCAAAAAGGTTGACATCAAATGCGAATGAGGTTGTGGAACAACCAGAATTTTCCTTGTTGTTAAGAAAAGAAAATGCTGTGATTTGGAGGATGGTTCAGTCCTGGAATATGTGAAATTCCACTTCTAGGTGTATTCCAAAAGAGTGAAAACATATGACCACAACATACTTACACACAATGTTCATAATAGCCCAAGATGGAAATATCCCACATATCCCTTACCAGGTCAATAGAGGAACAAACTGTGGTTCATTGTAACAATGTAAACTATTCAGCAATATACAAAGTGAATCATAAACATGCTTGATACCGTGAATAAATCTCAAAACAATAGACTGAATTGGTTACAGATGCAAGAGAGAAAACAGTGTTTTTTTAATTCCATTTATGTAATATTTTAAAACAGGCAAAATTAAAGTATGGTTAGAAAAATCAAATCATATTTGTCTTTGGAGCTCACTGACTGGTAATGGAAATGAGCAAACTTATAGCAATGTGAAAATGCTGTATATTATTTGGAGGGATGGCTTCATACGTGTTAATCTGTTGAAACATACAACTGTGTATTTATTTTTTTATTAAAAAAATTTTTTTAAGTTTATTTATTTTTGAGACAGAGAGATACAGAGCATGAATGGCGGAGGGGCAGAGAGACAGGGAGACACAGAATCCGAAACAGGCTCCAGGCTCTGAGCTGTCAGCACAGAGCCCGACGCAGGGCTCGAGGTCACGGACCTCGAGATCATGACCTGAGCCGAAGCCGGACACTCAACCGACTGAGCCACCCAGGTGCCTCCATACAACTGTGTATCTAAAATGTATGCATTTACTGTAAGTAAATTATGCCTTAATTTTTAAAAAAATTGGTTTTGGTATAGCTAAGATACAATATGACGTTTTCTTTTATGGTAGGTTGAATGCCACATTTACGAAGGAGCCAGGGAACATTCTGAAATTCTCTGAACCAAGGAATATTGTCGAAAGTCTGGGGAATGATATTAAACAAGCGCAGGACTGGCCTTTGTCAAAGCTCTAAAGTAATTAACATTTGTCTTCCTGTTCCTCTATCTCCCGCCTATGTAGACCCTATCACATATCCTTTCTTTGTGTAACCTACTGTGCTGTCCTTTATATTCCCTTAGTCATACTAAAATCTATTCAAAGGAAAGTATCCAATCAATTATTTTACCTTACTATCGTACTAATCTTTGCACTCCCTCAGAAAGGTACAGCCTCATCCATCCCTCATCTTGTAATGAAAATCGACTCATGTTAAAGTATATTTGTAGGTATTTAAAAACCTACGGCATTGGGACATACTTCAAGAAAAGATGCTTGTATCTTCCTGGGTGTTATGAATAAGAGAATATAAGGATATCTTTAACTTTTAGGAGAATGTCACAAAAATACCCAGGAACTTAGAGATCTTCTCCTGGCCAGGCTAGTCAGTGGCGAGTTATCAAAAGAAGCTTCACAGCCCTTAAAGACAAAGTCAGAATGTTGTCATTGTCTTCAAAGAATTTCAGTTTAACTGCATAGTACAATCTCATAGATGAGGTGCAGGCATTTTGAAAAAAAAAAAAAAAGATAAATTCTGGTCTCAATATTATTTGACCCTTGAAAAACATGGGTTTGTATCTGTGGGTCCACTTACACATGGATTTTTTTCAATAAATGTATTGGAAATTTTATAGAGATTTGCAACAACTAAAGAAAAACAGATAAATCGTGGGACCTAGAAATAGTGAAAAAATTAAGAAAAACGTATGTCATGAATACATAAAATATGTGTAGCTAATAATCTGTTTTATCATTTATCACCATAAAAAAATAAACAAAACTATTATAAAAGATTTAAAATTTGTCGAAACATAGGCAGGTACACAGATCATACATAGTGCCATTTTCAGTTGAGAGAAATGTAATGCAGTATTAAATCACAAGTGTATAACATTAACTGTAATACATACTTTACTACTTTAATAATTTCAGTTGCTATTGTGGTGAGCCCAAATATTCTTAGTAATACCTTCCTTTTTTTTTTTTAATGTAAGTGTATTTATTTTGAGAGAGTGAGCACAAGTTGGGGGGGGTGGGCGGAGAGAGGCAGAAAGAGAGAGAGAATTCGACAGTGCAGAGCCCAATGTGAGGCTCCAACTCACCAAGGGTTAGGTCATGACCTCAGCTGAAATCAAGAGTGGGACACTTAACTAAGCCACCAGGCGCCCCTCCAAGTATCTTCTTAATGCCATGGGATGCTAATCATCTCTATATGCGCAGTTCCTCTCAAAAAAGTCAGACAGAAATTGAGATGGGTTTCTGCGAAGTTATACCAAGTGTACCTGCCTCTCTATTCCCCTTTCCACCTCCTGTCTCTGCTACCCCTAGGACAGTGACACTAACCCCTTCTCTTCTCCTCCTCCTCAGCCCCCTCCACAGGAAGACTAAGAATGAAGACCTTTGCGATAATCCACTTACCCTTAATGAATAGTAAAGAATCATGATGCTGTACAGTGAATAAACCTATCTGTTGTATACGTGTCTTCATGTGGAAATCTAATAAGTACAGCAAGAACTGAATGAGACGTTTCTGTGTCATCAGCAGCAGCATTGCCTAAATACTCATCACATAGAACATCCTGTGCAAAACTTGTGTGGAAGCGGCCAGAGGATCCTTACATAGGTATAAGGTGAGTGGTAGTTAACAGAACATGAATAACGTGGCAGTTTTCTTACTGTGTTATAACTACAGCTTTGTTTCCAAGAATTACATTAATATACAGTACTCCTCTCTTTGTCTCTCTCATTCTCTTTCTTTCCTAACTGGAAAAACCATGTATCAGCTTATCATTACAGGTAGTTTAAAACCATGCAACTATGTTTCCAATACTGTACTATGAATAGGACGGTAACATTGTATACCTTAAAGATTTTATAACAACAATTCATTCATTAGTGCATAGGCTAGGTTACTGTTAAGCAATTGTGGTTAATTACACTATGCTACCATAAAGCGACAATATTGCCGTTTCTTCATTATCAATGCATGAGTTTCTTTTTCACATTAGCTTTTCCTGTTTAATGTTTAGTACTAGTAATACACTTAACATCTACGGTGTTTTACACCATGCAAGGCAATGTTGATATAGGTACTGACAGACGACTCATCTGTAAACAGATGATGTAAACATATGGTATTGATAAATACAATACAGTACTGTACTTTGCTTATGATTTTCTTAATAACATTTTCTTTTCTGTAGCTTATTGTTAGAATACAGTATGTAACATATATAACATACAAAATATGTATTAACTATATTATCTGTAAGGCTTCCAGTAAATAGTAGGCTATTAGTTAAATCTGGGTGAGTCAGAAGTAATATGTGGATATTTAACTGCATGGGACATTCACACATCTAACTCCCATGTTGGTGAAGGGTCAACTGTACTGTACTATTTTCTTTATCAAAACCTATTCTAGGTGGGTTTTAAATGCTGTGTGATACCATTGCAAAAACAAATAGAAATATGGTGCCCTGAGCTCCTGTCAACACTTTTCAATATTCTTGTATTCTCCTATACCAGAAGTCTATTTTCTAGTTTAAGTGTTTTCTACTAAATAATTTTGAATTCATTAAAAAACAAACAAACAAAAAAAAAACTTTGGGATGCCTGGATGGCTCAGTCTGTTAAACGTCTGACTTCAGCTCAGGTCATGATCTTGCAGCTCCTGCATGCGAGCCCTATGTTGGGTTCTATAGTGACAGCTTGTAGCCTGGAGCCTGCTTCAGATTCTGTGGCTCCCTCTCTCTGGGCGCCCCCCCCCCCCCCAAAAATAAACATTTAAAAAAAAACTTTCCTTAGGGGGAGTTATTAGTTTTATAATATGAATGCTGGAAAATACCATGGAAATTTTCCATTCAATCCATTAAGAACTGGTGGTGAAGGGGAGAACTTTGTCATCTCAAGATATGCCTCTTTGGCAAAAGAATTATTTTAGACTGATTATTTTTAAGAAATTGCAGATTCAGGAAAAGCTCTTTACCTCCTCCTCAACTGCCTAAATTAACATTGAAAGGGGGGCCTATACCAGGAAGAGAGCTATTAGCAAAGATACCTCTTTACCTATGAAACTTACTCCATAGGGCAACCTTAGTTTTCCAAATCTCTCCTCTCTCCTTCCGGTGAACGTTCTTCCTTTCTTTTGTTTCCCAAAATCCTTACTCTTTTTCTTAGCTCAGGATGTTACATAAGCCTCCATTACTTGACTGCATTTGAGTCTTACAATTTTATCAGGCTGTTTTATGTATGAAATTTATTTTTCTCCTGTTAATCTGCCTTATAACGATTTAATTATTAGACCAGCTAAAGAACCTTCAAAGACAGAAAGGGATTTGTTTTTGTTTGTTTGTTTGTTTTTTGCACTTTTAGTGGCTCAGGTCTACTAAAATCTTTACACATAAATCATTTGTGCATCCTATTTATGGTGGAGATAATTCAGCTAAAGATTTAGCTTGGGTATTTTGGGTAACTTGTCAGTTGCGCTTACCTTGTGAGTTTGTTTCCTCTGTGTAAAGAATAGGTGTATCTGTATTGGCTTTGTTTCTAACTAACTAAAATTTAGGCTCACGAGAACAATACCTTAGGTACTGCACTAAGGATTTAACTCCTTTCCGCTGAGAATTATTTCTTGTAATTCTAGAAAAAAACACACTAACCAGGCCAAGTAGAACTAATGCTTTACTTTTGTTCGAGAAAGAAGATAATGTGCCTGTGTGAAGTATTCTTTATTATGGTAACTATTAATAGGTGGTGAAAATAGCTTTATTTTTATAAATAGATAGGAAAACTATTCTTATAGAAAATGATTTTTACTGTGTATTTATGAAATATAATTTTGATGATTATAAAATACCAGAGTGTATCCTTAAATATGCTAGGCCAATGGTGGTTATTTATACTGGTTGACTTATGATTGAAAGTCCCAGCCCTTGCTTGGTAGTTTTAGGAATCCAGATGCAAGGAAACTATTTGAAATCATCTCAAAAGAGATTTGCTTCAACATTTATATATAAATATTCCAAAAAGCAGAAATTATCCAGATAGGTTAAAAAGAAAATTGATCTTAGTTTTGGCAGGGCTACTTGTATTTTATTATTCATATTTCATTCGTATGAATTTCAATCAATAGGCTGAAACATATAGGCATAAAACTTAAACAAAAATTTAAGAACTCACAGAGCACGGGGCTGTATTCAGCTTGTTGCGAGATGCCATATGACTTTATTGCTAATGTCTTGAATTTGATTGTCAGGTTTTATACGAAACAATTCAAATAGGAAGCATCTTGGAACAACCACCCATTAGAAGAAGAAAATAAAATACAGTTTCCCTAATTTTCACTAATAGGAAGTAGTTGATATAACCTGGTGAGTATCTAAATTATTAGTGAAAACAGAACGTATGTTCAAAAGATTCAAAATCATCATCATCATCACCATAATTATCATCATCAAAGATAATTTAGAACCAGTTTAGATTAAACACTTGCTACTTTGAGTTAAAGACATTTGATCAGAAATAACCATTTGCAACTGAAATTATCAACCTTCGGATTCTAGGAGAACAAAGAATCTAGCAGCTTATCAATCCCAAATCATGAGCTTTGTGTATTTCAGACAAAATGTCATTAATTTGGTTGTACCTGTGCATTTTGAAGATTATTGTCATTTTGAAGATTATTTGAACTAATTATTACCTCCAAGTTGATTTGTTACCACTGCTTAGTTAGCTGCCTAGATAATAAAACCTTAAGTCATGCCAATCAAATATATTATTGAAAAGAAAAATAGTAAGGTAAATTGGATGAAAGGACTAATTATGTGTACCAAGTAATTATAAATAAAGGGATTTATTTTTCTCTTGGAATGTACATATTGTAGCATTACTCAATATAGATTAATATCCAACATCTGGTTTTCTCTTCACCTTTTTTCAGATGTGTTAAAGGAGAGCAGTTTAGAGCTTTATATTCTGTGACGTTCCTGTAAATCCATATGTACTGCAAAATTTTGATGTAGTGACATGCCTAGCGATATGGAAGGAAGGTGTAGATACTGGTCTGTGTGTAGGTGTATGTGTACTTATATATGCATGTAGGTGAAGTGATTAATCTGCAAAGTGGAATTCACCTGACTGCCAACATGTAAAACACACAGAACATTTGCTTTGATGGCATAGAACATTTTCCTGTGTGTGTAAAGAACCAAAGAAAAATTGTGATATAATCCAATTTTGTCTCGGATGTGAACTGTTTTGCTAATCTTTTGTTTGTCAATTCGTTTTATATCAAGACATCATTGAGGAAGAAAGCAGTAATATTACATCTAGACACAGGCCCCTTATATTTATAACTGACATTCTCAGTTATGTGGAACTCAGTTATATATGTGGAACTCTGAGAATCACCATTCTCTTACATCACCATTTGAGAAATAATATTATATATCTCTCAACTTATGCTTATATCTATACTGGGAAGAAATCTCTTGTGACCTCATGATAGATGAGGAAAATGCCCGAGGGCAGTTCATAGATGTGGTGGCTTGGCATCCAGGGCAAACAAACAAACATGTATTGCTACTTGATCACATATTCAGTCAGAGGTGTCTCTGAAAGGGAATACTGATGCAAAACTCTCCTACTGTGCTGAGATTTAGGTGCTGCACCTAGTCATTAACTTTTGCTAAATGGAAGTAGCTTATTATGAGAATGAGCATGAAATAACAGGGGGTGGTAAAATGGCTTGGTTGCAAAGGAGACTTGAAGGGGAATGACAGAATGATGAGGAATAGGAAGGTGTGGACAAGAGGTTTATGGATGGCCCCATGGGAGTGGTCACAAAGTTTAACTATCTTTGAGTCACAAGTGAACATGTCAAAGAGGATCCTCCATGGAAGAGGCACTAAGGAGCTATGTAGGCACAAAAACTTACCCAGTTGATGTCCACCCGCCCCTTTCTTTAGCTCCCTGAGAATGAACAATAGGCTTATGAAGAAAATAACTACGGCCAACAGAGGTGGAGTCTATACATGTGCTAAACGGCTTAGTCTTTAATTCTCCAAGGTAGATTTAAGTGATGCTGTTGCCAAATGTTAAAATTTGCAGAAACAGAAACCAATGTTGAACTTCAGCATCCTCTTTGAGGATGCTAACTAGGCATTTAGTGGTTAATTGATTATATCAGATACTTTACACCTTGGAAATGCGACAATTTTTATTGATTTGGATAAACATGTCACATATTCCAGGAATGAATTAGATTTTTCTAATAGTGACATGAGTGAAACTGCTATCTAAAGTCTAATACGTATTTGATTCAGCATGACATCATATCACATAATATCACCTCTAGCCAAAGAATTTCATTTATTGCAAAAGAGAAATGATGACTGGTACATGGCCATGGGTACAATAGTCATATTGGATTTCGTATTTACCAGGAGGTGCTGCCTGATGGGCTAATACAGCATTTCTCAACCTGTATACCATTGACATTTTGGGCCAGATAATTCTTTATTGCGTGTGGGATCTGAGTGCCTTATGGTATATTTATTAACATTGCTAGATCATTAGACATTACCCACTAGATGCCAGGGGCACCCCCAACCAGCTGTGAAAACCAAAAATGTTTCCAGACATTGCCAAATGTCCTCTGGTGGGAGAGGACAAAAATCAGCCCTAGTTTACAATCTCTGAGCTAATGGAGTAACTTTTCAAAGAAGAGCTGTGTTACCAGCTCTGAGATGATAACCCTGTGAGGAGAGGATGCTATCCTTCAAGATGTTTTTCTTTTCTTTTCCTTTCCTTTTCTTTCTTTTCTTTCTTTCTTTCTTTCTTTCTTTCTTTCTTTCTTTCTTTCTTTTTCTTTCTTTCTTTGTATCTATCTATCTATCTATCATCTATCCATCCATCCATCCTAAATCAATGTGTGTTGTATAGTACTGTGTCCTTAAAAGTGAAGATTAGAATATATGGGTCCAGGAACAAAAGGGGAATAAACAGGAGTGGTACCATTTACAATCAACCCCATTGACTCACTTGGGTAATTTGCAACTCTACACTCTGAGTTTACTCTGGTTTAGAGACTAAAAACACTTCCTGTAAAGGGTAGAGTCAAAATTTCATTAGTCTTCAAGCTAGACTGTTCCTGCTTACATTGGGTTACTTGTGGCCAAGAGATAAGCAGAAAAGGAACAAAACTACCATAGTGAAAGGAATAAGTAACTCTGATCATTAGGAAGAGGTAATACCGCTGTCACAAAATAGGAACGAGGACAAAAGTGTTTCATCCTCATTTGATCTATTTGGATATCTCTTGGTAATCTTGGTATTAACAAAATCCAATTTTGATAGTTAAAATACAAACGTAGAAGGGCATGGTGACCAGGGCCTCAGAATTTCCAGGGATGATGGTCTAGGTCATTGCAGATGGTAAGCCACCTAGACTAGCAGCGGTGCTCGAAGTGAATGAGATGGCACGCCCCCTAGATTTCCCCTTGAGAACCCAGGCACTCAACACACTGGGTGTTTGAGCTGCCAGTGGCTCGCAGCCTAGACCATTACAGGGATCTACATTAGCCAAAAGGAGCTGCTTCAACTTGTATGTTTCACTCTTTCTTCAGAGGCAGACCATATCCAGCCATTGGCCAGTGTGGAAAAGCCTGTTCCGCTGGCCTCAACTTGGGACAAATCTTGAGAGCCAATCGTCTCTAGAGCTTCTCATAGGATTGTGTCCTCTCTTCTATATGCACTGAAATTCTACTTCTACCCAAGTCTGCTCCCCTTATTCGTTTACCAAAGTTCATCCCGAGAGCTCTCTCTAATAAACTCCCTGCATACTCTCCTCCCCACAGCCTTTTTCATGGGAAACCTGACCTTAGTTATGAACATATTCTGAGTATCTCTTTCAATGTGCAGTGAATAGTTTGTTTAGGTGGACATAAAAAAAGGACAAATTTTATATAAAAATGTAGGAATCGGTCTCCAGTGATCAAACTAAACTAAAATTGAAGCTAAAAATTTCTCTATCAAAAATAGAAAAAAAAATTCCTAAGTTTATAATTTCACATAAAATGTTAGATAAATCAGCAAAGTTTAAAGATAAAGTGTGGATTACGTGATTTTCCTCTGACACCTAACTAAAATTGTATCCTTTGTACCATGCTTAGTGGGTACTGACTCAGTTTTTCCTTTATGATGAGTCCTTGGAAATGGGGATAGTAAACTGAAATATATCCAGGGAAAAGAGAGGATAAAGCGTTAAGAATCCCATTTGCATCAATAACAGTCTCTTCCTTGGATATTTACCTATAATTTTTATTACACTAAATATGTATTTATGCATCTGGAGTATTTGAAAATATCCATAGTAGCTAGGATATATGAAAAAAATCATATTTATTTCAGGGAAAAAAATCAGCATCTTCCTTAAAACAAGGAAAAAGTCTACTATTCAAACGTTAAATTGAATTTTGAAATGTGTTTCTCTTCTTCAAATCTCTCTAGTTTAAAATATTTTATGTTTGGAGAATGAATTTTGAAATCCATGGATGGTCTCAAACTATTGTCGGACATCAATCTTAAACATGGGTGACCGAGCTCTTTGATATTAGCTAAGTGCAAGAATTTTCAGGTATTGGTAATGTGGCTCACGATTCTTTGAATAAATTTTGTTTCTCAGCAGATAATTGGGCTAGGTGGCTTTTGGAGGTCCCTGTAACCTAAATAAATGAAGAAAATATTATATTTACATAAGCAATATGTGGAACACAGTTATATGTTATAATTTCCCATTAATTTCAATCGTTGTTTATTATGTCCAAATGATTACCCCATATCTTAGCTAATTTTTGAAAAAAAATTAAAAATACATTTATAGTGATTTTTTTAATTTAAATAGGATTGAAACACACATACACATTCAAAGAAGTAACTGAGTGTAGCAGAACTCAACCCATTATCTGAGTTGGCAAGGATATTTCATTTCATACATCATTTAGAGACTAATTTGCCAACAATGATTCGATAAATTTAGTAGCTCTTAAGATGTTAGTGGAATGAGAAGGCAAAAAAAAAAAAAAATACATTTGTTTTTAACAAATGTCTATGCCAAGATGTACAGAGCTGGTGAACCCTCCAGCCCTGTTAGGGATATATTCACATTTGACTGAGCTAATATGCTTGACTTAGTGTAAACTCAAAAGTGAGATAAAACAACAAAAAACTTAATTACTTAAAAAACAGAGGGTTAATTTTCATTTAGCTTGAAGGCTCAACAATATATTTAACAGCACCTAAATTAGATGCTGTAATGTAATAAATCATTCCTTGCCAATATTTTAATTCACAATTACATTTCCTCTGGGGCCTACTTAGAGATAAGGTAAATGAGAAAAAATGGGTCCAAGTGTCCTAGAAAGATAAGTGAATGTCAAATCCTGGATACAAACCCGAACCTGCAAATTACAGAAGAGATATAACAAAGAAATAATGTATAAAGTTCATTAATGACTTCTCACAATATTGGTTAAACTACCTATATGCTTATCTTTTTCAAATGTGTCAACCTGTATGTCATCCAGCAAGATGTCAATCAAGATTTTTTTAGAGCAACCAGGGCATCCAGGACCCTAGTGGGATATAAGAGAATTAAACATCTAAGTCATTGTCGTGAAACATTTAGTTTAAAATAGGAAACATCAAAAATCTTTAAATATTAAAAAAGTACAGAGAAAAAAATGTAGATTAAATAGGTAGCTATGTGATAGATGAAAGAGAGATACATAGATTTTATACACACACACACACACAGAGAGAGAGAGAGAGAGAGAGAGAGAGAGAGAGAGAGAGAGAGAGATGGATAGAAGGATAGAGACAGGTACGGATGCTACTATGTAGTTTTTTCAGGTACCTTTGGATGCAATATACATTTTTAATCCACTGAATCCTCATCAAATACTGTTTTATTATTGTCATTTAATAAATTCAGAAGTGGAGATTTAAAAAAATATAATTTATAAAATCCCAATAGTTAAGAAGTGTGACAAATAAGGACATCCAACTGGACATCCAACTCTGACTCCTTGGCTTCAAAGCAAAGACTTAACCATGATGCTTGCTACCTTTCTCTATAAATACATTAAACATTAAAAGGCTGGAATCATTTGAAAGAGGCCATAAACGGATTCTTGGAGATCATTACTGTCTACCCAGATGCTGACTAGGTCAGGGGGTATAGAACTCTGCATTGTTTCATAAGCATAGCAGGCAATTTTGTTGTATCATCCACACTAGGATGTGTGGCTCACCCTGTGGCTATAATTTTAGGTAAAACTAAAATATTTGTCACTAAGAGAAAATAGGTAAACCCCACAGGGAATTAATTCTATTCGTGTGTGTACGAAATGCACCTCCAGTCGAAGAGAAAATAGAGAAGAGCAATTCAAATGAGGTAATCCATGAACTCAGAAGTTATCTTTCCCTGGATTTTCTCACTGATGTAATTCACAGCCTATCTATTCACTCTGCTTTCATCTTCTGTTTGTGAGGCCAGCAGCTAATGCTTTTCTTGATTTCTAATTTTGAAACAATTCTGTATTTCCCAGTAGGTGTGGAACGTAAGACAAATTCCACACATCATGCAAGAAGTTCCCGTAATTATGCTATTTTGCATAACAATCGTTCAAGATCACAAACGTAAAATTCCTATCAGTCTAATCCACTAACCTCATCCAGATTCCACCAATATTACAGGCATTCATTTGTCTGTGGGTGTTTATATTTAGTTCTGTAAAATCTTATTTCATGCATAAATTTTGTGTGACCACCAATACAGTCACAGAACAAGGATCTTACATGAGACCTTTTATGGCCACAGCCACCTCCTTCCCTGTCCCTTTCATATTCCCTAGCGATCATTAATCTGTTCTCCGTATCTATAATTTTGTTGTTTGCAAAATGCTATGTACATGGGACAATAGAGTAGGAACCCTTTTGGGAGTGGCTTTTTTGCCCATAGTCTGATTCTCTAGAATTCAGATACATCCAAGCTATTGCTTGTATCAAGGGTTTCTTCCATATTGTTGCTAAGTAGTATATCATAGTATGGAAGTTCCACATTTTGCTTAAGTATTTACTTGTTATTTCTATTTTGAGGCTCAAATCAAAAGCCAAGAGTCACCCTTGACACTTTTTTACTTAATACGTTCCTGCATCGAATTATTTAGACATTCTTATTAATGCTACTTGCAAAGTAGAGCTCAAATCTATCCACATGACTGCATCTTCATGGGACACATAGCCTAAGCCAACATAATCTCTTTCCTGCAGGGCAGTCAAAAGCCCTTTAACTGCCAATGTTTGTCTCCCCATAATCTGCAGTGATCAAAGCCTATCTTTGAATGAAGAGTTTCTCCATGACCTGCTCTCTGTCTCATCACTTACCACCTACATCCTCACCCTGTGTCAAGAAGATTTAGCCACAATGGTCCCTTTTTCCCAGAGCTCATTATTTCAGGGTCATTGCGAGTGCTGTTTCTCTGCCAGAAGCATCTCTCAGCCTTACTTGCACATGACGAACTCAGGTGTCACCTCCTTAGACAAATGTTAAGTATCTTCTTAACCTCCTAATCTAATGCTGACCACATCCATTTCATTTGCTTGCTATCATGGGAGCTGGTTTTATTTTTCATTTTATGATGTTTTTTTAGGATGTATCCTTACAAAGATTCTTACCGTGAGTCATTCGCATAAGAATATTAGGCACTTAAGGGGTGCCTGCGTGGCTCAGGCTTTTAATGTCCAACTCTTAATTTTGGCTCAGGTCATGATGTCCCTGTTCGTGGCATCCAGCTCCCGTTGGGCTCTGTGCTCACAGCACCGAGGCTGCTTAGGATTCTCTCTCTCCCTGTCTCTCTGCCCCTCCCCTGCTCATGCATTCTCTCTCAAAATAAAATAAATAAACATTTAAAGAAATATTAACCACTTGATAGCATAAAGATATTTATTTTATTCACTACGATATTTCCAGAACCCAAATGGTATGGTGCCTGGAATACAGAACTTACTAAACGCTTGTTCTATCTATCTATTATCTATCTATCTATTAATCTTCTATTTCTCTAGCTAACAATCATTTACCTAGCTATAAATCTATCATCTACCTATCATTACTGATCTAGCAAACGTTCTTTAAAATATGAGCAAAGGGGGGGCGCCTGGGTGGCGCAGTCGGTTAAGCGTCCGACTTCAGCCAGGTCACGATCTCGCGGTCCGTGAGTTCGAGCCCCGCGTCAGGCTCTGGGCTGATGGCTCAGAGCCTGGAGCCTGTTTCCGATTCTGCGTCTCCCTCTCTCTCTGCCCCTCCCCCGTTCATGCTCTGTCTCTCTCTGTCCCAAAAATAAATAAACGTTGGAAAAAAAAATTAAAAAAAAAAAAATAAAATATGAGCAAAGGGTAATTTGATAGTCTCTTTTTCTGTGACAAAATTCATGTATCAGGCTTTCTAAACACAGAATTTCTCATTTTTTCGTAACATACTATGCCTTCTCCCACTTCCTTTCCTTTTTGTCACAGAACCTTTTCTTTCCCCAGCCCTACAACCCCTCTTTGTTTGAGAAACTCGTATTAACAATATCTTAGGGTAAATCAGGAGAAACCTTCTCTAATCTTACAGCAAGGTTCTAAATGCTAATCAGAAAAAAAGTGACTTTTGGCTCTTTTAACAACCAGCGTTTCAGCTGTTTTGCTGCTGGAGAGTCAGAAAGTACGTTATATTACAATATCCTTATGTTCATCGCACTGAGATTTTTTTGTCATCTTGTGACATGTCTTTCAAAATGTTGTTTGAAGAGGTTTCATAGGCTAGGATTTGGGTGGGCAAGGGCTGAAGGCACTTGAGCAAAGTTTCCAAGCTCAGAAGTTCTCAGTCATCGCTCGTTGCTTGTGACCTTATTCCTCACTGGGCATACACTGGCGTTACTCTCATTTTATTTCACCACCGATATGCTGGCCAGCTGTGCCACCATCATTTAAAGCAGGGCTCCACTATCCATGCAGTAAGAATGTTAACCAAGAAAAAGTGTTCCTTGTTAATGTTAAATAACACTAGTAGAGAAAATAAGATAGTTATGGGAATGGATGAGGAGGCAACAAAAAAAGTATTGAAAACATCCCTAAGTGCATAAATATATTTTTGATAGCAGGGCACCTTATGTCAGCAGCCTGTTTTACTTAGAGAAAGCCTTTGACAGCGTTCATGCTTTGGTTGCCTAATAGTATTCTGTCAGGAGTAAATTGGGTTTCTGGTAACACATTTGCTCTAAAAACAGCATAAAAACTAATGACCGTGTCAAGCTATGCACACTGCCGGCAGCTACAGTATGCCAGGCTAATTGCTTAAATTTGGATTTCTGTTACTTTTGTTCAGTCGAAGGCTGTGTTTTGAATACTGGCAGACCAGACAATGAACTCACAGTGCATTGTGTGGATAGATACAGACTCAGAAACAGGCTTCTCTGCCTTCAGAACTCTGGTTGCAGCAATGATAACGTCTCCTCAGTTTTCCAACCCATCATTCCATTACTAAGTGCAAATTCTTTCAAACTATGGAAGGAAAACTGTTGGGGAATGGCCAACTCGAGAATGGGTTTAGGGGATAAAAGCCTTCTTAGACACTTGCTAGAGTCCTACTTTTAAATAAAAACTATTGTGCCGGAAGGGAAAAGTACTAGACTTGGATGCTAGTAGAGGATAATGTGCAGACCTAAGAGACCTCACTTCCTGGAAAGCTATCCTTTCTCTTCTTGCATCTATTCCTATTTCCCTTGTACTTTCCCTTCTTCCTCTATTCTCCCTCTTTTTTATTCCATGTCTTCCTTCAGCGACACTTATGCCTGGCACTTCATATATATTTACAAGTGTGATACACAAAAATAAAGGAAAGATAAAGACTTCCCTAAGACAAATGGAAACTGAGAGAGCTTGTCCCCGGTGGACCAACACAGAAAGAACTACCAAAGGAAGTTCTTCAAA
Source organism: Herpailurus yagouaroundi (assembly GCF_014898765.1). NCBI lineage: Eukaryota > Metazoa > Chordata > Mammalia > Carnivora > Felidae > Herpailurus > Herpailurus yagouaroundi. Next base: position 71,212,984 of record NW_024412391.1, read on the forward strand.
CTAACATGAATACACGCTAAGCAGCAACATCAAAGTATATGGCAGTGAAAATCTCACATGTGAAGGCAAAATATACACACAAGCACAAAATACTGGAATGCTGTCATGGTGGCGTGCTTATACTACACCTTTAACTGTAGTATAAAAGGTCAAAAGTACTAACAGTAACCATAACCACAAAGATCTGTTAACTGACATACAATAAAACTCTGACATCCATAACAAAGTGCGAGGAGGTGGAAGTAAAAGTGTAGGGCTTTTGTAGGAGATTGAAAACTCTTAGCGGTTTAATAATGGACTTATAACTGGGGCACCTGGGTGGCCGGTTGGTTAAGTGCCTGACTTCGGCTCAAGTTGTGATCTCGCGGTTTGTGAGTTCAAGTTCCACGTTGGGCTCTGTGCTGACAGCTCAAAGCCCAGAGCCTGCTTCGGATTCCGTGACTCCCTCTCTCTCTGCCCTTCCCCTGCTCATGCTCTGTCTCTCAAAAAATAAATAAACTTAAAAAAATGTAAAAAAAATTGACTTATAACTATGAGGCTTGATGCAAGCTTCATGGTAACCACAGAGGAAAAATATACAGTAGATACACAAAAGGTAAAAACAATCAAAGCATATCACCACATACACACACACACACACACACACACACACACACACGCACACACACACATACAGTTAATCTACAAAGACCGCAAGAATAAATGAATCAAAGAACCACAAAACAAACAACAGTTAACAAAATGGCAGCAGTATGTCTTTACCGATAAATAGTGTAAATTAAACTCACCAACCAAAAGATGTTGAGTGGCTGAATGGATAAAAAAACAAAACAAACAACAAGTCAATGCCCAATAGATGTGGCCTGTAAGAAACTCTCTTTAGATTGAAAGGGACACACAGGCTGAAAGTGAGGTCAAGCTTTCGGTTTTAAAGAAATACAGTTGAAGTCATCCTAAAGGTTTTGGGAGAATTCTCAATAATGGTTCTGTCATTATGCCTCTGTATTTTTTCTTCTACGCTTAACATCTTAGAGAAATTGTTTCTTCCCCTGGGTCTGAAACATGGCAGACTACCTATGACTCACACATCTACACATGCAACGTCGTATCTCCAAAATTTCTCTTCACTTGGCTGACCTCAGATCACCCCATGACTACACTCATCAGTTATCACCTTCCCTACCGCAAACACATGTACACATTTTGCCACCAGTCACTTTGCATTATGCCAACCTAAACCATGTTTTGTGCCTTTTTTTTTTTTCATTAGCTGCAATATATGATCACCTCACATCTATTTTTGGTGATTATTTTGATGGTTTCACTTCGCTTTTATTTCCCTAAGTTTCATAATAGGGAGCAGGAGCGTTTTCTTACGTACATTTATTTGGGAGCATGGATAGAAAAAATGAATGCCAGAAGAGCTCACTGTCACAGTGATAGAAGTTTAATTCCTTGAAGAAAATGATTCATTTAGAAATTCAGCAACTTACATCTAGATCCCTGTAATATCTAGCTTCTTATTCATATCTTCTCATTTACTTATTTTTTAGACATTAGAAAAGAAAATTTTCAGATGTTACAGAGTGAAGCCTGTCGCTGACGGGAGGCCAAAAATCTGCAGATTCAAAACTCACTCTCTCAGCTCTTCAGGACTTTGAGAATGGTGCTTATCAAACTGATATGGTAAGAACTAAGGTGTTTACTAAACATAGGCATTTAGAGATGTATGTATGCCAGGTATCGGCTAGATTACCCTCTGGCTCTTACTCATCTCACTAGCGCTGGCTTAGCCACCATAATGAAAGCCTGTGATGTCAAAAATCTTTTTCTTTTTACTTAACTTCACTGAATTGGACATGCTTTTCTGCTCTCTTAGATATGCGAGTATTGCCTGTATTCCACCTCCGCTAGCCCAGTAAGTGCTACTTGTTTCTCATTTCCACACACTCCAATATTGCGAGGTCTGGGTACCTGTGTGTGTGTGTGTGTGTGTGTGTGTGTGTGTGTGCGCACGCGCGCACACACACACATGTGCCAGACCAGAAAGTGTTGAAGTTCAAGAGGAAGACGTGGACTCTGGACACTCCTCATCTCTCTGGCTTCACCTTTTCCGTCTTACAATCTCAGTTTCTTTCTTGCTCCTTTAGTTTATCTCACATCTGAGCCCCTTCGTGCTGTACCCTAAGTTCCAAAACTTAGTTTTATCAAAGTATCCAAGTGTTTTTCTACAAAGATTCTCTCGTTTCTCAGAGGAGTTCTGATTAAGTTTAATGCTTCTAGACAAAAACAAACTTACAAAGCGGGGTGGAATTTGATTATCTTAAAAGATCTGTGGTCGTACCAGCTCAGTCTCACAAGTGTCTTTCCTTGTGAGACACATATCCATTATATGGGTAATATACATAAGCCAGCGCTAATGAGATGAGTAAGAGGCAGAGAGTGGTCCTCTCCCGTTGTCAATTTTCCTAAAGAAGTGATGTATTTACTTCCTGATTTTGTAGAATATGTATATATCTCAGCACATGACTCTGCTTCTTTTTCTCTTCACACGTTCTTTCTCCGGAAACCCTAAGGCATGTTCCAGCCCCATGGAACATCTTGATATTTTTCAGGTCTCTTCAGTTGCACAATTGCGGGCATTTTTTTTTTTTTTATAATAGATGACTTACAGAGGTAGCAACACTCATCCATTATAGATTATTATTCATTTAAATATCTGAGAAATTTATTTTCAATCTCTGGAGCAAACTCCAGTAATCCTTTCTATGCTGACTGCATAGTAGTTTCTTCAGATGTTATTTTAAGCTTTCTACTCCCAAGAAAAGCCTTAGTAGTGGCTCCTTTTTTTTTTTTTTTTGGTATCAAATTGCAGTTCCGTGGATTCATAATGATAATATGAAGAATACATTTCAGAAAGTATTTTCTCAAGAGAATATAATAAGCAAGTACCTGAGGTTATTTAAAGTCATGGGAGAAAATATCACTGTCTTGTGATTAAATGGTTATATAAGATATATTGGTATGTATCACATACACATGTATTTATAATATACATCACTTTTTCTGAAGTGAGTCTATGTGTACTGTGGCAAAATAGCAAGGTTTTGTCACTTGTTTACCTCTAGCTCTGGGAAAAAAGGTGACAAAACCTGGATTATGAATTTATTTGGCCAGTTTTAGACCATTGAAACATTGTACCAGGAAAAGAGGAGCGGACCAATTCTCATTTTCTAATCTTTCTTTGGATCTCTGCTTGGTACCTGAAGCTTTCTTTTAAATGAAGTAAAGGTTAAGAGGAGACAGAAAACCTAATGCTTTAAAGTTCACTTATCATTTATCTAACATAAGTTCTCTTGGGAAGAGAGTTCACTGAATGCTTATCAGTCCTTCCTATTGTTTGGTATCTTGACACCCAATTAACTGGGGCTTCAAGAGTTTAGCTTAACTTGAGAAGAAGAAAAGTACAATTCCTTTACTATTTTTTACCATCCCTAAGACACAGTCCTATAAAGTATGTTTCATAAAATCATATTTGTGCGTCTTTAAACTCTCAACCTTATTAGTTTTATGGAAATTACATTTTAACCAATATCTACTAATGCTCACAACAGCTTTAAGATAAAACCAGTATTTGGAATAGAGGCCACTCTGGGCAGCCCAGCTGGTGTGTCTAAGTTCAATTGCTAAAATCTCCAGTGCCATGATCCTCAAGGCCTAATGAATGTCTGTGAGTAAAGAGAATTTCCTGGAGATTCACTATCCTGACATAATTGAAGCTCTCAAAGCTATTAAGAATGAGTGATCTCAAATACAGCAGGGATTAAGGGGCCACAGTGTCAGTTTTTAATGTGCAATGCAATTAATTTAAGGGTCATATGCTTGTTGGACTGCCAGGTGAAGTGTAATTAGTTGTAATTTTTGTGTTTACCTATTTGGTTTGCTTTGGATCTTCACACGTTTCCTGGGCATGAGTGTCATTATTATTTTTTTTTCTTTTTCATACTTCTCCAAGGAAATCTGCTGGCCCCATCACACACATATCCTTTGAGTAGTTTTGCAGTCATATTTTCAAGGAAGATACCTGGGACATGACACACATTAGTAACTATTTTTTTATGGATATTTCTCTTTTTTAAAGTTTATTTATTTTGAGAGAGAGAGAGAGAGAGAGAGAGAGAGAGAGAGAGAGAGAGAGCAAGCAAGCAGGGAAAGGGGAGAGAGAGCTGATAAAGGGCTTGAACTTACAAACTGAGAGATCGTGACCTGAGCTGAAATCGAGAGTCAGTTGCTTAACCAACTGAGCCACCCAGGCGCCCCTATCTATGGATATTTCTTATTTCTAGTCTTTAGTGACTTTTTTTTTTATTACAACCTGTCTTATGCCAGGAGAGAATAGCCACTGGCCAAGGATCTCTGTGCCAGTTCTATGCACTTACTACTCCCTGAGATCGAATATAGCATCCCAGATTCTACACATCACTGTGGCTTTTTTAGTAACCTTTGATCCCTCCTGGGCCCCAGAAAAGAAATCCAACCATAATTCAAAAGGACACACTATTTTGTGTACTGAACCTAAAGGTAATTTGATCACCAGGGACGACATAAAACACAGAGCAGTGTCTTCTTTTCCCTTTTTTGCTAGCTGCCAAGAACCTCATACCAAATTTTAACTTTAATCCTGACAAGTACATTGACACCTGCAGTTGAAATTTTGATTAGAAACTTTTGAGTTGGAATGCTTACTTTATAAAGAAGGAAACTAGGATAGAAAATTGAGTGACGTGACTAGCACAGACACTTAGTGGTAGTTATATTAAAATTATATTCAAGAAATATAGTATGATATTGGATAAGGATCCAATGAAAACAATTTTACCTGTGCCTTTGAGAGAGATAGAGAGAAAGAGAGAATGTGTGGAATGGGACAGAGAGGGCAGGAGAGAGAGAATCCCAAGCAGGCTCCACACGGTCAGTGCACAGCCTAGGGAAGGGCTTGAACTCACAAACTGAGAGATCATGACCTGAGCAGAAATCAAGAGTCGGATGCTTATTATATTCAAGAAATATAGTACGATGTTGGATAAGGATCCTATGAAAACAATTTTAGACATGGAAAGCATTTCCTTATAATTTTCTGCTTACATAGTCTTGAGATCAGAAAATAAGACAGTCCACTGCAAATATAATTTTCAAAATTTTACTGGTGTTTTTCAGTTTTGTTTTCTATAAGATTTATATGCTGATGATTTTCTTTTAATAACTAACCTACATAGAACCTAATTTTAAGAATGATAAAAACATTCTGCTACTAAAATTAGTTGTTGAAAGATAGCAAAAAACTTCTATGGGGCGCCTGGGTGGCGCAGTCGGTTAAGCGTCCGACTTCAGCCAGGTCACGATCTCGCGGTCCGTGGATTCGAGCCCCGTGTCAGGCTCTGGGCTGACGGCTCAGAGCCTGGAGCCTGTTTCTGATTCTGTGTCTCCCTCTCTCTCTGCCCCTCCCCTGTTCATGCTCTGTCTCTCTCTGTCCCAAAAATAAATAAACATTGAAAACAAATTTTTTTAAAAGAAAAAAGAAAGATAGCAAAAAAACTTCTAGACAAAGTTATATTTAACCTTGATGGTTGATCATGGAAATGATGGTTAATATTTGAAACTTGGCAAACTTAAATATGAAAACATATCAAAATATCAAAATTTTAGTAACATTTTATCCTTCAATGTTTATTTGTCAACATTCCAAATAAGTAACTACAGGTACCATTTTTAACACTAATGAAGTTGAAATATAATACTTAAGTAAGATATTTTATTAAGAAAGTCCATTTTGGGGCACCTGGGGGGCTCAGTTGGCTAAGCATCTGACTTCGACTTGGGTCACCATCTCACAGTTTGTGAGTTCAAGCCCCTCAGTGGGCTCTTTGTTGTCAGCATAGAGCCTGCTTTGGATCTTCTCTCTCCCTCTCTCTCTGCTCCTCTCCCTGTCACACAAATTCTCTCTCTCTCAAAAACAAACATTTAAAAAAAAAAAAAGAAAGTCCATTTCAAATAACTTGAGGCATCTTTATTCTTTCCCATCCCTGGTCTCCTTTAGGATCTATCAGCCTGAGGCTGGCCTATTGCTGTCTCAACCTCAATATTTACCACTGAGTTGGCACTGATGGCCAAAGGGAGAATTTGCTGTCCCCAAATAGGTCTCTTTGGCATAAGGATTATATTAAGCTGAATATTTTTAAGAAACAGCAGACACAGAAAAAGTGAGTAAAAGTTACTCTTCTGGAAGATACATTTATATTCAAAAGGAAAATCTCCATTTTTAAAGAGGTCTCCTTCTCCCAGGAAGAGAAGGATGACTGCATCTCTAGAAACTCTTATCAATGGGCAAGGTGAAAACCTAAATCTGCATAACAACCTTACCCTTGTCTACAGTGCTTTTCCAGGTAACCTCCCATAACTGGCTCCCATTCCTCAACATCTTTTACTTTAGCTGGATGGAGATGGAATTTAAGGTGGTGGCTTGGGCCATTTTGGGGCATTAACTCAGTCTTTCTGGGTATTGCTCGTGTATACAGGAGATACATATGTTGTTAAATTTCTGTTTGTTTTTCTCCTATTAATCTTTTATTACAGGAGTCTCAGACAAGAACCTAGGAGAATAGAGGGAAAATTATTTTTTCCCCTCTGACAGTATGCTGGAACTTCTCCCAACACCTTCATTGTTCAGAGTGAAAAGGAAGCTTCCTCTGCAGGGAATTTATAACTTGATTGAGCGATTACCAAAAACACAGATTCGATTAAAATACAAACATGTGAAAACTAGAAAACAATGTGAAAAATAATACCATAGAATCAACCAAGCCTCATGTGTTCAATTTTACATAGCATTCACAGAGCCAAAATACCCACTGCTTTCTTGTTGATTTGACAAAGCTTAACGGGGAAACGGACAAAAAGGAAAAAGAGAAGATGTAAATTTACCTATCTTGAAAAAAAATCCTACATCTTACACAATGACAACTCTATTTAGTTTTTAGCAATACACTAAGAAGAGTACAGACACTGCATATGGAAAACATCATATTGAAAGACAGATGCTCAGTGAAAATTAAGCATTCTGCCCACAGACAATTGAAAACACTTCTGGGAGAGGATTTAGCTGATATTAAAGTGCCCTCTTGAGGATGAAAACTTGACTACATGACAAGAAAGTATTAACTCAAATACCAAATGCTTTCACTGAATTATCAAAAGATACTTCTTCAAATGGTCAAAGGTGTACTAGAACTAGTGAAGATATGCCTCATATATACACATACATATATACACATATATATACACGTATATATACACATATATACGTATATATATATACCTCATACCTACTTACTGTCTGTGAAAGGGGAAGAATTCTGCAAGAGCAGCTAGTAAATCCAATGGGTAGGAAGTTTTCTCTGTATCTCGCTGTTCAAGAAACACAGCATTTATTATTGTGGAAAAAATATTACTTTCAAGAACTCTGTTTGATTTCCGACCAAAAAATCCCCATAAATTTATTCTATTTCAGTCTCAGGCCTTGCCAAGTCTTCGCTAGGGAGAGAGAGAGGTTGTGTGTTGGTCTTTCATCAGTTCACCCAGGTTACTGCTGAATTTCCAGATTCTGAATCCTCCAGAATCCAGAGTAGTCTGGTAGCCCTCTTACAGCTGCCGTACAGTTCTGATGCATGCAGATGTCAGGGTGTTCTTGAATCCCTGGATGCTAAGATGTTTTGTGAAGCTACCCTTCATAGTGGTTTTGCTATTTGCACAGCACCCCCACCATCGGACAGGTCCCTCTTCCTGGCCTTTCCCTTGACTTGAAGGAAATACCTTTATTGTTGTGTGTGTGTGTGTGTGTGTGTGTGTGTGTGTATGTGTGTGTGTGTGTATATATATATATATATATATATACACACACATGTGTGTGTGTGTGTGTATATATATATATATATATATATTATAGTTTCTTCAACACGTTCATTATGTCCCTGAAAGTTCTCTTCTCCTAAGCGCATAAGCTTTCAAAACTAAATGCAAAGACATGTACAAATGCTTACTTTTTTTTACTTCTAACATTCCTCTCTTGTGACAATGAGCGTAAAACCTCCCACCAGCATAAAGAGGAAGAAAAGGAAAGTTCCAAGGGATAAATACATATTTTTTTCTCAAAATAAAATATAAACAAAGGCTTGGATCCTTAGAGGACTACTAAATATGTAAATAGAAGCAGTCACGAATACATAGGCAGCTAGATGACACATATGTTAAAAACAAATTTTCTATAGAATTCTGATGCCATATTATCATATATATTCATATATATTATTGTGCATACAATATATTATATTGTTTTCCCAGATTTAAATGAACTTTTTTACTTTTAGAGGTTTTTCTAGAACAAAATTCTAATATAATAATTTTTTGATAATAAAGTTTTGATAATAATTCTAATATAATAACTCGTCATCACCAAATTAGCCCTAGACTATAAATAGGGTACACTCCCCTGCATGATTTTAACCTAAGGATATGTTAAGTTTACACATTTGCTGATGTAAATTTATCAAGAATAGGAAAGTATAAGGATGCACTGTGTTTTAGAGGTGAAAACAATGGTTAATGTTAAAAATTAGGAGAGTTAAAAAGAATGGATTTATGAGCTCTACGGGGGGAGAAATGAACAATAAATCAAGCAAGTAAGAAGGAACGTCACCTTAGAAAATGTTAATACCAGAACTAGAGAGAATACCATCTAAAAAGTTAAACCCAGCTTAAAGAGATTTTTGCCTTACAGACCTGGTGATGTCTTCTATGTGGAAGAATTTAAAAAGCCACGAAAAATACTGAAATAATCGTTGCGAAAGCAGCAGTACTTGAATGAGGGCTGAATTCTGTAGACACAGGGGAGATCTAAATGATGATTAAAGAAAATGACTCACAGAGTATTGACAATAGAACCAAGACAGGAGAGGTCAAAGAGTCTCAGAGAATGTAGTGGTCTCGTGTAGCCAGTATGGAAATACTGGCTATTAATACTTTTTGAAACCCCAGCATCCAGCTAAAACAAAAACATTTCATCCTGGGAATAAGGACCATATTCTGGAGTAAGGTTTACTCTCATCTTGCCACATTTTGATATTTCCTTTCAAATTTATAAGGACCTCCATAACATAGCACCCCACCTGGGGTTCCTTTTATTTTCCAATCCACCAAGGCCCTAGGTTCAGACCTTCTTATCAGTCCGTTGGCTGCTGCTCAAAAATAATAAAAAGCCGTACCATGTTAACATTGTAATTGCCTTGTTTATGTGGTGCCACAAACGTACCAATGTTAATTCTACTCATCCAGCAGATCTATCCTTTTTATTGTCAAATGACAACAATGAGTGTGTTGTAATGCAGCTGTTTCCCAGGTTGAGGGTCTGCTATCCACTCTTGGGCTACTGTCCTGAAACTTGGCATCATCTAATAACTAATTGTAGGAATTGGCCCATTCACCTACAGGGTTAGAAATACCTGAAGGAGATGAGTTGTAAGGCTAAATGGCATAGTAATCATGTCTTCATGATTGGATACTTCCAGTGGTCCTCTATCACGTATTCTTGAATATGTCATTTCATTTAATAAAGAAAAACTCTTCTGCACATTTCCTTCTCTGTTGGAATGATGGTCTCAAATAAATGAAGAAAGAATGGACATTTCAGGTCTCAAAATAGACTTAGGACTTTCTTAATAGAATCAATTGCAGCTAATTTCAGCAATAGACCAAAAATTGTCTTTCAAAAGCTGTTATCTTCAAGCTGTGTCAAGTAACTTTTAGAATCCCAAAAGGTATTGGTTGTATGTCTTGGGTTTTACGTAAGGGTTCCAGTCACAATGTTAATACCGCGGAAGCCCTTCAGTATCATTTGAAAGGGGGGAATCAGAAGGACCCAGAGGCTCCACTGTGCTATGGCACTTTGGAACCCTTGAGCGTCTTCTGAACTTTTGTGTTACATGCAAATTCAGTTTTTATTTGGAAATTTGGTAAATTTGGAAATATCAGTTAATAAAATTACTAGATATGGCTTCTGATTTCTTCAAAAACCAAATGATTCAGTTAATCTTTGATATTCTTGTTTTGCTTTTTGAACTGGCAAGAACAAGAACTTATTCTTGGTGTCTGAGGGACATCTTTGTCTCTTGAAGCTTTTGTCTAAGTTGTAAATAAGAATTTCTCCACTTTTCTCTGGCCCTGTACTTAATTTGGCTTATTCAGCCATCCTGTGTAGTCATAGGACCATTCAATATTTGTATTTTAGTTTTAACTTTGTCTTCAGACTGAGGTATCAACAGCATACCATCAATAGAATAAATAAAAACAGTTTCCAACTCAATCAAATCTCAATTGCTTCTTACCAAGTTGCGGTAGTAAACAAGATAATTTCGATATCCTTGTGGGAGAGCAGTACATGTGTACTGAATTCTATCCTACATAAATACAAACTGACCTGACTAGCCAAACCTCTCTTTCAAAATGGAAATTGAAAAGACAACATCAGCCAAAATGATTACCGAAAACTGATGTCCTGGAGCATATATCACAGTGTGAGTTGTTAATACCAATCAGGTATGGCCAGTGCTATAGAGGGGACATAGGAATAACTTTATTAACACTATCAATCTACAGTCTGTGTTTAGGATCTATCAGTTAATTTTACAGATCATACAAGATGATGAAAAAGGATTTGTGGGCACTAATATACCTGCATCTTATAGATTCTTAATTAAAACTAACATTTTCTGGTGCCCTCCGAGAGCTGATATTACAAATTTATTACTTGAGCGGGCTTAGGTAATTCTACACGGTGCCATCAAGCACGCACGATTAAAACCAAAAAGGAAATTTGCATCACATTTTTTTCCCGGATGATGTTGATATGTGAAATTCCCATGCAGGCATCACATTCATTTCAAGAGAACATCCAGGTAGGGAGAAAAATAACAACCATACAAAGCTTTCACGTTAAGTTTCTACTTTGAGCCATGCTTGCGCGTGCAAGCTTTCTACACTTGTTTTACCAAATCCTGCTAACTGAAATACTGCTTTGTAGTTTAATTTCAGCAAGTCTAGATCTAACCAGATATCACGTATCAGGATTCAAGAAATCCTTCAGTCGTTTTAACTTTGCCAATACAAACTACCTTGGGTCCTCTGCTGGGGAAAGTGCCAAGAGACCCTGGCCTTTCCATCCCTCAGACTCATAATCTTCTCCTTTACTGAACACGATTTTAAGTGGAATTAGCTCTTAACGGACTGCAGATTTATCTTTAGTATAATCAGAATTTTAAAGCCTGTAAGGCTGCATCAGTTAAATGACTCGTTAGTGGTTCTTGTACAGTTTGAGGAGTTAGCGAAACATCCAGACCACCCAATCTCTCAAGCTGATCTCTTAGAATTTTAGTAGATTCACTATCTTTCCCTTTCCATGACATTCTTAATCAACCATCTGTATACTTCTTTATAGCTTAATTGTATTTTTACCCATTTTTATTATTTCTTTCCTTTTTTCTGAATAATTCAAATCTTTTTTTTCCCCAATTTTTCAGCCCCACTCAGGGCAGTTTGGCATGATTTTGTCCTCACACACAGAGAAAAGTCAAGTGATATAAAATATCAGTTGTGTAGGATGAATTACTTCTAGAGATGTACTTTATAGCATAGGGCCTACAGTCAACAATTATTGTGCACTTAAAAATTGTTAAGAGGCTAGATCTCATGTTAATGTTCTTACAATACACACACACACACACACACACACACAAGGTAACTTTTGGTGGTGACGGATATGTTTATTACATTGACTATACTATTTCACTGTGTATGCATATGCATAGAGTCATAAAATTGTACGTATTAAATATAGGCAGGTTTTGCGTAACAAGTATACCTCAATAAAGCTATTAAAAATGTCAGAACAATGTTTTCTCAATTATTTTAATATATTCTATATTTAAAACATTTCATGATATTAAAAATGGTATCACAATGAGGTTTTTTTTTTCTTTTGCATTTTATTTAACATGCCTGTAATTTCAGCTGGATTGTGGATTGAATAGGCTTGGGCTATCATTTACAATATAGTTTTTCATTAGGAAAATATGATTTGAGTGCCCGACTATAGATCTGTGACTTATTTTGATACATAAATCTGTACTGGAAAGATTACTTTAACTTCTTAATTCATCTAACCTATGGAATTCTAAGTAACAAGGGCAATTGCAAAGTTCACGCCGAGGTGATGAAGGTGTGAACTGACAAGAAGACAACCAAAACAAATCAATAAAGTCACAGAAGGAGTTGGTGTTAATTTCAGCATAGCATCAGCTATCCCTTCTGGAAGACAAAGAAGCAAACAAACAAAAAGACATGAATTAGATGAAACATCCACACTGTCATAAAAGTAGCTTTGGGTTAGTTGCAGTCACAAGACTTCAATAGCCACACAAGAGTTGGATAGTTTTATTCTTTAGGCCATGTGTTATATACCTCTACTTTTTTTCTAGCTTTAGCAGGTTGGAATTTACTCCTTCTGTCTATACCTCTGCAAAAGCAGAAGCAAAGTGAGGGTCCTGAGAAAGTCTGAACATACTCGACAGTATCTAACACAGGGAAAGAGCTTCCTGGTTTCTCAGGTGCAAAACCCATTTCAATAGGGGTACAGAAATGCGTTACCAGTGAAGATCCCATGTTCTCAAATCAACTGAATCCCTTCTCCTATGACTTACAGAATTACTTTATTGACTATTATTAGTTAGAAACCATTTTTATTGAAACAATTATTTGTTAACTCCTGTTTTTGGAAATGAATATTCCCTTCCACATAAAAATTCAATTACCACTGGTAACTCTAGGGTTCGAGCGTTCTTGGACTACCTCTCAGTTACTTTCATTTTTGTTAAAAAAAAAAAAAAAAAAGATGCGAGTAGCTAAGACTTTCTGGCCATTAGAATTTCTATTTTATTTGACTTAGACGTTCCCAGACCTGGGATCTATTAACAGCAAATGGCATCAGTATGCTCACAGTGTTTGCCCAGCTTCACCCCAAAGACTGCCCTGAATAGTCGTCCCGACCACCCTTTCCCATGTTCTTCCTCTTTCTTCCTCCCAAACAAGCCTCAGCCATTACTTAAGGTATCAAGTCAGGAATCATTACAAAAGCCTTCATAATGCAACCTGCAAAGATTATACAGGTCAGATAACCGGCAGGACTCATGAACCTCTACGGAGCACTTTCACTCAGGCTCTGAGACAGGGAAATGGTAAGGTACAGTACAGAAAGAAAGCACAGGCAAGTGACAGGGCCCGACAGACTTGAAGCTCGACTCCCCTGGGACAATTCTTACTCACACAGTACACTTTGTCTCCGGATAACAAACCACCTAGATGTGTGTGTAAAGCTGTATTCGTTTCATGTGGCTGCTATAGTAAGTTTCTACTGATCTGGTGGCTTAGAGCAACGAAAATGTGGTCTCTTACAGTTCTGGAGGCCAAAAGACTGAAATCAGCACCCAAGTCAAGGTTTGCAGCAAGGGCTGTGCTCCCAACGGAGGCTCTGAGGGAGAATCTGTTCTTTCCACCTTTTGGTGGCTGCCATCACTGCTTGGCTATTAAAGAAAGAACAGGCTTCCCAAAGTGATTCTGTCACTCTAATTTTTGCCTTCACGATCACATTGCCTTCTCCTCTTCTTGAGGGTCAAATTTGCCTCTAACCTTAACCTTAAAAGGATATATGTGATTATATTTAGGACTCGTTTGGATAGCCCAAGACAATGTCCCCATTTTATGATACTTAGCATCACCACATGTCCAAAATCCTTTTTCCTTTTTTTTTCTTTTTTCTTTCTCCTTCCTTCCTTCCTTCCTTCCTTCCTTCCTTCCTTCCTTCCTTCCTTCTTCTTTTTTTCCAGGTAAAGTAACATTACCAATTTTCAGAGATTCAGATGTGGGTATGTTTTGAGGAGCTATTATTCAGTTTATCAAGGAATCTTGATTGCAGGAAAGTCAGTAAATACTTCCACTGTGGTCTCTCAGAGCCTACTGGTCATATAGACACAACAGGCTGTTTAAACTTTTGTACCAGTAATAATAAATCAATAAACAAGCTGGCCCTAGGTGCTGCCAGAGGTATTTCAAACATTAAGCAGTATGCTTTAGATCACTAGCTAGCCCATTCATCAACCAGAAGCCCAGCCAGTCAGCACCAGGATTCCCGGTGCCCTCAGAGTTTAAAACATGCGGCTATCCCAACCCAGCAGTAAGATAATTTTTTCTCCCTCAAGGGAAATGTAAGAGAATAATTTCAATTCTTTTGTTTGTTTCAGGAGGCAAAAAGAGGTTCATTTAGAAAAAAAATATATGATACAAGTCCTCGGGTATCAGGATGAAGAGAACATAGAGAGCTTTTCTTCAAAATTAACATTCAAAACCGTCGCCTGTATTCCCTCCAACTAAACCGAACCTGACTATAATAACCACTATAATATGAGAAACAAAACTTCAACCATTGTAATTACCTTGTCATTCTACCACAGCCACACCTGTTGAGAATGCTGAAAACCTGACTATAAACTTTGATAATGATCCTCTACTCTCCACCTTCCTGATTCATCAAATCACCAATTTTTTCCACATCGGAAAGTCGGTTGTTTCTCATGCTTACTTGTTAATTCTCACCGCCAAGGCTGTTTTTCAGACCATATTTTCAAGGGAAGCAAACTGTGCTTGCTACTACCATCACTGCGGGCTTTCCCTATCTACGATTTAATCTGTTGCTAGAATTCTTTCCCTAAAATATAGATTATCCTTGATAACATTTTTCTGAATTTCACCTTCAAAATCTCTTGGAGATATTCTGCTTGCTTTGTGCTTTCTGCACAAAGACTTAAGAGTAAGACATTATTTTCTTGGAAAAGCTATTATATGATTAGGTCTATGGTTATTTACTTAAGGCATCAAGAAAAGCTTCTTTGTCCTCATTCCATTGATTTGGGGCAACAAAGCACCAGGCAGAAACAGATTTGTCCTTAAAACACATTAGCATTTACAGAACACAGAAAATTTAAACGAACTAAATTTTTGTGCCTTTGGGGCTTAAGGGATATTTTAAACCATGTAAAAGAGTGCCAGGTACACATAGGCAGAAAACTGCAGGGGAGCATTAGCAAATCTTGAGCAGATATTGCTATTATTTCCATTTAGCCCTTTGTATATGTAACTTATACAGGCTTTTTAAAAAAAATTTTTTAATGTTTATTTATTTTTGAGACAGAGACAGAGCATGAATGGGGGAGGGGCAGAGAGAGAGGGAGACACAGAATCGGAAGCAGGCTCCAGGCTCTGAGCCATCAGCCCAGAGCCTGACGCGGGGCTCAAACTCACGGACCGCGAGATGGTGACCTGAGCTGAAGTCGGACGCTTAACCGACTGAGCCACCCAGGCGCCCCAATACAGGCTTTTTTAGAAATGTATAACTCATAGAAATGTTTTAGGAACTAAGTATATTAAAGAATAAGATAATTTATTTTTATGCAGAAAAACTCAAGAAAAATCAATGTTTTCATATTTAATTGTTTTCATATTGTGAGAGGAAAAAATAACCATAGCAGAAAGCTCATTAATTGTTTACATACATCATGCAATGACTCAATGTATATAAAGCACATATGTATTGCTAATATATATATTGTTATGTGTATCATTTATACATAATTAAATTATATATAATTAAGTTATATATATAATTTATACTTATACATTTTATATATATATATATATATATATATATATATATATATATAAAATTAGATTATATACATAATTTAAAAACAACAAAAAGGCCCTGGATTTTAGAAGAAAGATCGGTTGCCAGGCTATCTTGTAATTCACTTACAATTCAACCAGGCTGTGACATTCACCGAAATATCTAAAAATGCTAACACAAGCCAACCTTAGAACTAGTTCCAGTTTATAGAAGACATTACCTGCTTAATGAGATGGAATGCATAAGTCCTAACTGTTTTCTTTTTTGTTGCAATAAAGAACATAGGCAGGAAAAAGGTCATTCCTCATCGTAACAACTGCATACAGATTGCACGGCCAACAAATTACAAATATGTGCCCTTCGGGTGTCTGTACATTATAAAAGAGACATTTGAATTTATATAAAAATCACTGTTGTAATATTTCTGTACATGTTTATATTACAAATTAACCTGTTCTCACTCTTCCTAATCAAGTAGTCACATGCTCCAGTCAAAACTTGATATAGTGACTAGTTACTTCATCGAGGTCATATAGTTTGCAGATATTTCCATGACATGTTGTAGAAAAAAAAGTATTGGTGTGATCCACAAAGAAAGCAAAAAAAAAAAAAAAATATATATATATATATATAAATATATATATATATATATATGTGACAAAAGCACTTAATTAGCTTCAAGTACAAAGCCAACAATATACAGGTAGAGTCCAGCCTTTAAAATCAGAAGTCTGGGTTTTATTTTTTTTTCAACGTTTATTTATTTTTGGGACAGAGAGAGACAGAGCATGAACGGGGGAGGGGCAGAGAGAGAGGGAGACTCAGAAACGGAAACAGGCTCCAGGCTCTGAGCCATCAGCCCAGAGCCTGACGCGGGGCTCGAACTCACGGACCGCGAGATCGTGACCTGGCTGAAGTCGGACGCTTTAATCGACTGCGCCACCCAGGCGCCCCAGAAGTCTGGGTTTTAAATCAAATGTCAATTCACTGACATGTTTGGAATATCAGTTTACTAATTTGTAAAATAGGGATGATGAACTAGGATAAAATTTGGTAATTTAAATAAAATATTAAGACAGGTGCAGCACTATGTAGGCTTGCCTTCCAACGCTGGTTTCACCTACTAACTGTGACCTTGGGCAAAAGTCATGTATTAAAAATCAAATCTGTTAAATATCTATTCTAATGACCTGGTGATATTATGGAGCGATTTTAAGAATTAAATGAATGTATGAAAAGCATAATGACTGCTAAATAAAAGGTAATACTTATAATTATTGCTCATCTGAGAAGTATTTCTTCTCTTTCCCTTCCTAAAACAAAGTGGTTATAATAACAACACCTTTGTGAGGTGTTGTGTTTTGAGGACAACGTGAGACTGTGTTTGTGCAACTGTTTTAGTAAACATAAAGCAATATATATATTTTTTTCATGATTTGTAGTTTTAAATTAGATCAACAATCAGTGGGCACATAGACAAAAGTGGTATACAGATCCGAACTTCATTTAACTAACTTGATGTTTTAAACTCTTTGCCGTGTGAAAATTACATTATTGGCCGATGAACGATGCACTTGCTTGAATGTGCTAATTTTAATGTGCTCAGATTTTAAACTTTTCATAACGCTTTACTTCAAAACACAACTCTTGCACATGTGTGACTGGGTGCTTTTGCTCCTTTTCAAACGTATCCTAAAGGTTAAGAAGTTTAAATAGTCAAAAAGCCTAAAGTGATGACTAAAAGCACAGTTTTTACCTGGTATCGGCTGCTTTTCTCTACTACCATAACCATGAAGAGAGCTGAGAGCAGCTTATAATCTGCAATAACCAAAGAGGTAAATGTTAACTATTTTTGATGACGTCAGTGATGCACGTGTGGCTACCCTATATACGAGCTAATTCTATCTACTTGCTAAATCCTAAAGACTGCCTCCCGTAACCACAGAGCCTAAGAGTCTTCCTTGTTTGCCTTCCGTGAGATCATCACTCAAGTCGCTAGGAGTACACTATTGGATTCCTAAGAAGGTCTATTACCTTTTTCCAAAGATTTGGAAGAACGAAATAGTTTTAAATTGCCATGAAGATGCCGACCAGTGTAGTCAGAGAACAGGCTTCTATAAGGAGGTAATTTTCTTGCTGATTTAAGCTTACTTTTAAAGAGATTATCTTTCTTTTTTTAAGCAGCATTCATAGATTTCCCAAGTATAATATGTGTGTTTTATCTGCTTACATAACTGTGGATGGATAGAAAGTTAGTCTTAGCTTAATGAGGTAGGGTATCATTAAAAGTATCAAATGTTTTAATGAACAGGAAAAGAGCAGAGGCCTTAAGGGCAGGTAAACTATTTGAAGCATGTTGAAAATATTAATCTTTTTGCCTTTCCACAGAATGACCTTTTTGTGTGTTCTGATTTTTATAATTACTCTTTTTCATTCACAGTCAAGCTATCCTTATCTAGGTGGTGAGCTTTTAAAGAGTAAGAAGGTCTCATTAATCATTCTCGATCTCCCTCACCTCTCTTGAAGACTTGTCTTTGATCTGTCTGCCACCAGCAGCTACTGAGTTCTTCCCCATACATCTTTTTATTTACTATTTATAAGCTTCTGTGAACTGGGAAACTGTCTTATCAAACTTGCAAAAAATGTGCTGAAAACTGTACTAGGCTCTGAGACAGTGTCTGAGATATTTGTCTTAGCACATGGACTTCCTGACCTCACTACTGACTTCTGCATTCCTAGGAACCTTCTGGATAGTTGAGGCCACCACATCAGTGAATGCACTTGGACTCACGCAGTTTGAGCCATGTGTGTTCGTTACAGACATGTCTGGTTGGTATGATAGTTGAGATGTCACACACAGTTTGCAAGTTACAGATGCTATACTGGCGGTCTGCATTTTAAAATATTACCTTTGAAAACTAGTTTAAATAAAGCAATACATATTCCATATAGGACCAAAAACCTTTAATTCAAATAATGACATTACATATCTCCATTTATCAAATACTTCCCCAAGTTCTTTTGCAGTGATTTGCAACAGAGAACAGTGTTCCTTCTGACTTTTTAGGACATAAAATCAAAGAAAATTGGGCTCACACACGTGGCTTTTCATAGAGTTTCACTGTACTGCACTAGAGAAGCCCTAATACTTTCATATTGAAGAACTCTTGGTAATTGATTGCCACTGTTCTTTTATTAGACATAAGATGTGATACACCACATGTAAAGTTGACATTGCCATTGTTTAACCACTGTTCAGCGTTAAGAGTGCATATAGCATTGTTTACTATTATTTGAGTTTAGATCAGCACATGGTCTTTTGTGGTTTTTAATGCTGAAACAATGAGAATATTTCCTGCTTAAATCTTCCAAAACTAAATCAGGAAAAAACAGGAAAACCTAAATGACTCGTAATAACAAATTGGTTGTTTGTAGTAAAATTGGTAGGAAAAAAAACTACCAATAAACAAAGTCCAGGACCAGATAAATTTACAGGTAAATTCTACCAAACATTTAAAGGAAAGTTAATATATATTCTTCCAAAACTATTCCAAAAAAAGAAGAGGAAAAAAAAAACTTCTTAATACGTTTTAAGAGGCCAGCATTACCCTGATATCAAAGCCAGAAAAAGACACCACAAAAAAAATAAAATTACAGGCCAATATGTCTGATGAGCATAGATACAAAAATCCTCAACAAAACATTAATAGACCACCTTCAAAAATACTTTAAAAGTTTATTTCACCACAATCAAGTGGCAATCATTCCAAGAATGCAAGAATGGTTCAGTATTCACAAATCAGTCACCTTGATACATCAAAATGAAGAATGAAGGTCATGTGATCATCTTAATAGATGCAGAAAAAGCATTTGAAAAAATTCAACCTTTATTCGTTATAAAACTCTCAACAAAGAAAGCATATGTTAACATAATAAAGGAAGGAATCTATATTAAAAAAAAAAACACAGCTATCATCATATTCAATGATACTCAGAGCTTTTCCTCTAAGCTATGGAGCAAAACAAGAATGTCCACTTGGCCATTTTTATTCAACATAGTACTAGAATTCCTCACCACTGCAATCATAAAAGAAAAGGAAATAAAAGGCATCCATATTGATAAGGAAGAAATTAAGCTGTCACTACTTATGGATAACAAAAAACCCTGAAGACGCCACCAAAAATCTATTTAAAGTAATAAAAGAATTCAGTGAAGTTGCAGGAGACAAAACTAATATAAAAAAAAAATCAGTTGCATTTCCATACATGAATAACAGAGTAGCAAAAGAAATTTTAAAAATTCCCCTTATAATTAGAGTAAAAATAATAAAAAACCTAGGAATATACTTAACCCAAACAGTGAAACACCACTGCTCTGAAAACTGTAAAACACTGATGAAAGATATTGATGATGACATAAACAAATGGAAAGGCATTCCATGCTCACAGATTGGTAGAATTAATACTGTTAAATTTTCCATAGTACCCAAAGGACTCTATAAATTTAATGCAATCCCTCTTAAAATACTTGCAACAATTTTCACAAAGCTGGAATCATTTTAAATTTTGTATAAAACCACAAAAGAACTCAAATAGCCAAAACAATCTTGAGAAAGAAGAACAAAACAAAACCAGAGATTTCACATTTCCAGATTTCAAGATATACTACAAAACTATAGAATCCAAAGATGTATGGTACTGACACAGAAAGAGATTAATCAACAGAATATGAGAGAAAGTTCAAAAACAAACCCACACTTGTACCATCAATGAATCTATGACAAAGGAGGCAAGAATATACAGTGGGGAGAGATAGTCTCTTTCATAAATAATGCTAGGAAAACTAAACAGCTACATGTAAAATAATAAGGCTAGACCACTTCTTTATACCATATGCAAAAATAAACTCAAAATGGATTAAAGACCTAAATATGGGACCTGAAACTTTAAAAATCCTAAAACAGAACACAGGCAGGAATTTTTTTTAACATCGCTGTAGAAACATTTTTCTAGATATGTCTTCTCAGGCAAAGAAAACAAAATCAAAAATAAACTATTGGGACCAAACCAAAGTAAAAACTTATGTACAGTGAAGGAAAACATCAACAAAAATGACAAGATAACCCACTGAATGGGAGAAGATATTTTCAAATGACAAATGTGATAAAGGATTAAAACTTAAAATTTATAAAGAACTTATACAGCTCAACACCAGACAAATAAAAAATCCAGTTAAAAATGGGTGGAGAACCTGAACAGGCATTTCTTCAAAGAAATGTCCAACAGACACATGAAAATATACTCAACATCAATAATCATAACAGAAATGCAAATCCAAACCACAATGAGGTATCATGTCAGAACTGCCAGAATCAAAATTAACAAGGTAATTAAAAGCAAATTAACAAGGTTGGTGAGGACGTGAACAAAAGGGAACACTCATGCATTGTTGGTGGAAACGTAAATTGGTACAGCCACTGCGGAAAACAGTATGAAGCCCCCTCAAAAAAATTTAAAATGGAAATACCATATAACCGAGTAGTCTGACTAGTGGGTATTTACCCCAAGAACAAAAACAGTGATTAAAAAGGATATATGCACCCCTATTTTTATTGCAGCATTACTTACAATAGCTAAGATATGGAAGAAAACCAAGCATCTTTTGATCGATAAATGGATGAAGAACATGGTGTGTGTGTGTGTGTGTGTGTGTGTGTGTGTGTGTGTGTGTAATGGAATATTATTCAACCAGAAAAAAGAATAAAATCTTGTCATTTGCGACAACATGGATAGATCTAGAAAGTATGATGATAAGTAAAATAAATCAAAGACACAGTTCATATGATTTCACTCGCATGTGGAATTTAAGAAACAAATGAGCAAACAAGGGAAAAAAAAGACACAAAAAAACACAAACTCTTAGAGAACAAACTGGTGGTTGCCATGTGGGCAGAGGGTAAGGGAATGGGCAAAATGAGTGAAAAAGAGTGGGAGATATAGGCTTGCATTTACAGAATGAGTAAATCACAGGAGTAAATGGCACAGCACAGGGAATATAGTCAATGACACTGTAATATTATGTATGGTGACAGACGGTAGCCACAGTTGTGGTGAGCACAGCAACGTACAGACTGGTCAAGTCACTGTGTTGTGCACCTAAAACAAATGTAACATTATGTGTCCACTATACTTTAATTAAAAAATACATACAGCCTAGACAGTTTTAGCATAGAACAATTATATATTATAATAGAATATATATATATATGTACTTATATATATTTAAGTAGGATATGTAAGTAGGGGTACATATATAGAGACATATAAATATATACCTTCTACTTTGTAATAAGCAAACTATATGTTTTACAAGTACCACAAATATTTAGTTAGATGCTAACTTTGAAGATGTAGTCTTACATGACTCAATTTTTCAAACTTTCTAACCATATTTCTAAGCATTCATAATATCCTTACCCTTTTCAGACTAAGTTGGCATACAGATATATTGAAAATACATTACCAATTTTTTTTTCATTCCTGCTGAGAGGATTAGTTCGTAAATTCTATAGGGATAAAGCGGTAAATTCTGTAGTTGCTGCTGGTACTGAAAGCCTTCGCCACTCATTGAATGAAAGTGATGAAAGGTATTTGGGGATGGTTAGTTAATATCAAGTCCAATAGCTGCCTCTGCCTTTTCTGGAATGATAGTTCACATTCCTTCCACGGTTTCATTCAAGTTCTAGTCCATATGAATGAGGAAACTGTAGCTCACTTACTTCCTACATCTTCTATTGAGCTGAGCTTTCTTTTTTTTCTCTACAAAATCAAAGAGCTACGACCACAAACAGTAACATGGACAGAGGACACTATTATAGAAACAAACCAAGGGAGACGGCATTAGGCGGGAGCTGGTGTGACTAATTTATTTTAAATCTTGGTTAAGAGATAAACTGTAGCACCATTGGCCTGGTGCAGTAAAACTTGCAGTTCTCCCTGGACTAAAAGGCTAATGTTTTTCTCTATTTGAAAGGAGATAGAAGCAAAAAGTGTTTAAGAACATTTACAATAGTGTTTCCATGATAACCAAAAACTAGAAACATGCCCAATCAAGAACAATATTTGGCATATTTATATGATAATTGTTAACAGAAGTGAAAATGAATGAAGTGCAGTTGCAGCAACATAGATAACTCTGGGTAACAAAACGTTAAGGGAAAAAACACACTAAGACAATTACGTACAGTGACATATACATGTATATTATACACCAAGTATATATAATATATATGCCATATATATTGTATACAATTATGTACAGTAGTTAAGTTGCTATCTCTGGTTGGGACACAGGATTTAATGGCAAAAAATCACATTAGAAGGAATGTTATTATAATTTAAACACACATACACACACACACACACAAATGCAAACACACATGCAGTCATTCAGAGACCAACTTAAATACTGTGCCATGAACCAAGATATAGTTAATCTAATTACAAGCACCTATGTGTATAAAAACTAATCTACTAACAGCAATCAGCTCACAATTTTTTTTTAATTTCTGTTTTTATTTTAGACAATGCATAAGTGGGGGAGAAGGGCAGAGAGAGAGAGAGAGAGAGAGAGAGAGAGAGAGAGAGAGAATATCTTAAGTAGAATCCACACTCAGCATGGAGCCTGACACAGAGCTCAATCCCACAACCCTGGAATCATGACTTGAGCCAAAATCAAGAACAGGACACTCAACTAAATGAGCTACCCAGGCACCCCCACAATTTCTTTTTAATCAGCATTTTATTATTTACTAAATGCCTTTATCTTTTCTAAATGTATTTTTTTTCTTTTTTAAATAGCTCATTGTTACCTTATAGTTAAGTAACTGTTAACAGACTGTTCTATTTCAAACTTGAATAAAATGGATACTTTTCTATTTTAACGAATCGAGGAGACGAAAATATGCTAAAATAAAAAGAACAAAACAAACCCGACCCTCTATCGAGTGCTTTTTCTCAAATTGCTTTCTACTGTCATGTTTTTCTTTCTCTCTTTCTCTTCACCGGCACATCCACCTATTTCTACATATATGCCAGTAGCACGTCAGAGTTTCAGATGGAATGTGGAAAAGACAGGACACCCACTTTGCAAATTATTTTCAATATTTCCTGGCTTTTTTTCCCCGTACCTTTCATTCTTTCTGCTCTTTTCGCTTAACTTTGATTACCTGGAGGTTCGACTATAACACAGAAATACACATGGCAATGAAGGCAGGCATCCATCTGCTAAGGGTCAAGGGGATGTTTTGTTTCCCCTACTTTCTTTGACCCTACCTTCATACTGAATTCATCTCTTGGCTCCTGAATTCCATTCTCCAAAGGATTGAGTCACTAATACTTTCTGTGACTTCTCTCCTTTATCTGAACCCCTGCAGCACATCCACATGCGATATTCCCATCCATCTATTCCAACAGATTATTTGTACACTGGACGTTGTATCATCTGTTGTTTCATAGTTTTGGAATTATCTTTGAAATAATGTTCTCTCTCGTGTCTTCTATAACAACCTTTTTCAGGATCCTTATGTGTTTTTTTTCTCTTTTGTTTCTGTCTCTATCTACCGATGTAGTACCTGGGTATCGGTGAAAGCTGTTTGTGCTGTGGTCTCAAAATCACCAGAGCTCCTCCCTGACAGGTAGGTAGGTAGGTGGGCAGAGGTAGCTATAGATATACAGAGTATTTGTTTTGAAGATCTTTGTTAAGCCAAAATGTGGCTTACTCAGGTTCTTGTTTCGAAAATGTTAATTATGTTAACGAACACTAGGAATCCTTATTGAATTCTGTGTACCCATCTTAAGTAAGGAATTTGACACTGAATTTGAAACTTTCGTACTTGACTAAATTATATTGTTATTTAATATAATTCACTAAGTCTCACAAACTCCCAAGGCACTTATGTAAATAATGAAAATGTTCAGTTTAAGGTTATTTTCCTCAAATGTTCACCCTTAGTGACAATACTGTAACAATGAGGCAGGCGTAATTTTGTTTTTATTTTTGTTTATTCACTTGTGAACTTGGAATTTCATACAGTGAAATAATAAACATTTAATATACATTTAGGGATTATTAGGGATATTGTGTTAAGAGAAATAAATATTTGGCTCTAGAGTGTTCTACGACCATTTTGTACATTGTACCACTACCTTTACAAGTAAATCTAAGTTACTTGATTGAACTCTAGGGTAAATATAAAAGTAATAATTTATAAACTGTATTCTTACTAAATATTAGACAAACTGTAATATCTCTAAGGTGTAGTTAGAAATTATGCATACATCTCTAATTTTTAAATGCTTAATACTCCAAACTTTTTTAAATTTTGCAGTATTGATCATAAATTTAACTTTTATAGGGGGAAAAATAGAGCATCCATTTCAAGAATCCTAATGTAGCACTCAAATTAAACACCCCTAGTCATTTATATAGATTACATCACATATATTGCAAACTATGGCTATCTAGTCTCTTTATTTTCCTAAATCTAAGAGATCTGATCATTTTTTGTTTGTTTGCAAACATTCCTTACATGGTATGAATTAATACATGTCCCTCCTTTTTATGACAGAGGACTGTTGGCCATGGTTAGGTTTAAAATTCTTGGACTCTTTCCTCTTAGCAGTTGTCTGTACATGTTATTTCAATGCCTTTAATTTTTAGTGTAATGGATGAAAGTATGTCAGTTTTATTCATTTAAAAATATGAAAAGTTTTTGCAGGATATTATTCTCATGTCAAAGTTAGTAATCATGATATTATCTACCTACATCTGTTTCTTTTTTCCTCTTTCATCTGATATTTTGTGATTGTTTTCATTCTCTGAACTCAAGTCTTAAAATTCATAGAAATACTTTTAATTTAATTATTTCTATCCTCCATTTGCTCCATATGGAAAATATTTTATTAATACCTTCTGCATCAGTCTTCTAGGACACTTGGCATTTCTCTTTTAAGTACAATATTTTTAATTTCTATCGTGCATACAAAAAATTTCTTTCATTGATGGTTCAGGCTATAAATTGAGGTCTCAATAATAGTGATCCCATTATTCAATTCATCTACTAATTTCCTTATTGAGGGTATTTTTTTTTAATTTTTTTTTTCAACGTTTATTTATTTTTGGGACCGAGAGAGACAGAGCATGAACGGGGGAGGGGCAGAGAGAGAGGGAGACACAGAATCGGAAACAGGCTCCAGGCTCTGAGCCATCAGCCCAGAGCCCGACGCGGGGCTCGAACTCCCGGACCGCGAGATCGTGACCTGGCTGAAGTCGGACGCTTAACCGACTGCGCCACCCAGGCGCCCCTTGAGGGTACTTTAAACATAAAATATTTTGTTTTGCGAATGAATTCTCTTTCAATACTCTCCATTTCTCTCAGGTTTCTTTGCCTTCCATTTTGTCTAGTCTTGGAATTGCTTTTTCTTCCTTTCTTCTGTTGGCTCCCATAACACACTTACTTACGGCTCTGTAAATCTTTAGGGTGCAAGTGAGATAAACGGGATTACCAATCATGTCCAGCTTCAAAGTACAGATCTCTTTGCCTTGTAGACAGCAAAATTTGATAGTGGGTTGTGGTCAAGCAGACCATCTAGCATACCGAACAAAGCACAACACTCATGAAGGTTGAAGCTACCCCTCCAATGATCCACATGATAGGTAATATTTTATTTAAGGAATGTGATTCTAGTTCTGTATACTTGGTCCCCTCCTACTCAGCAGCAGAGCATAAAAGTTGTGTCCTAGGTCTTTCTACTGGGAGAACTCTCACGACAGAGTTAGCAGCTGGAGATACACCTGGAGGTTAAGCCAACATCAGTAACTCAAGAAACTGCTCTACTTAAGAGGTAGATATTTGGAGTACAGGTGGAGGCATTAAAGAGATTTTTAGAGGGGCGCCTGGGTGGCGCAGTCGGTTAAGCGTCCGACTTCAGCCAGGTCACGATCTCGCGGTCCGTGAGTTCGAGCCCCGCATCAGGCTCTGGGCTGATGGCTCGGAGCCTGGAGCCTGTTTCCGATTCTGTGTCTCCCTCTCTCTCTGCCCCTCCCCCGTTCATGCTCTGTCTCTCTCTGTCCCCCCAAAAATAAATAAACGTTGAAAAAAAATTAAAAAAAATAAATAAATAAAAGAGATTTTTAGAATCCCTTATCTGATATTTCTTTTACTTGTTAAAAAATATTTATTGAGAGAGAGAGCAAGAGCAAGTGGGGGAGGGGCAGAGAGAGAGGGAGAAAGAGAGAATCTCAAGCAGGCTCTGTGCTGTCAGTGTGCAAAACCCAATGTGGGGTTTGATCCCATGAACCGTGAGATCATGACCGGAACC
This sequence comes from Herpailurus yagouaroundi, assembly GCF_014898765.1. Lineage (NCBI taxonomy): Eukaryota > Metazoa > Chordata > Mammalia > Carnivora > Felidae > Herpailurus > Herpailurus yagouaroundi. The sequence goes on from NW_024412391.1 coordinate 71,240,207, forward strand.
AAAATCAAACGTCAGACTCTTAACTGACTGAGCCACCTAGGCAACTCAGAGCTGATATTTCTTATAGGGATTTCTCAGTAGTCTACTTTAGGTTTGGGAGAATATTCTGATGTTGAAAAATGGTACATCAAAATACCTTTATGATTTAAACTAACACTACTCTAGGCCTATTTCTATTGTAAATATTTCTTTGTATGTGTAGCATCACGAGAGAAAAAGAAAGTGACAGGAACTGTACTATTTTAGCCCTAAATAATGATTTTTAAATTTTTATTAAAGCTTTTTTTTTTAATATTTACTTTTTTTTTTTTTTTTTTTTTTTTTTTTGAGAGAAAGAGACAGAGACAGAGCATGAGCAGGGGTAGGACAAAGAGAGAGGGAGACATAGAATCCAAAGCAGGCTTGAGGCTCTGAGCTTTCAGCACAGAGCCCAATGCAGGCCTAGAAGTCACTAACCATGAGATCATGACCTGAGCCAAAGTTGGAGGCTTAACTGACTAAGCCATGCACACATACCCCAAATCATGAGTTTTTTTAAATAATCTTGATGGTTTGAAATCATTGTGAATATAAACTTCAGGCCTTTCTACATATTATTTAATTAGTAGAAAATTTAAAAACACCTTTAATGTTTGTTCAGTTAAACGTATCAGGTCTGCTCAAGGCCCTAAAATATTAACCATGCAAAAGAACTTTATTCAATACTATATTTTATCCTGTCAAAATGTAACACTCCTTTATAGTTTAGCTTAGTATGACTTCACTGAAACAGTTAAGAAATCGTGGGAAAGGGGCGCCTGGGTGGCGTAGTCGGTTAAGCGTCCGACTTCAGCCAGGTCACGATCTCGCGGTCCGTGAGTTCGAGCCCCGCGTCGGGCTCTGGGCTGATGGCTCAGAGCCTGGAGCCTGTTTCCGATTCTGTGTCTCCCTCGCTCTCTGCCCCTCCCCCATTCATGCTCTGTCTCTCTCTGTCCCAAAAATAAATAAACGTTGAAAAAAAATTAAAAAAAAAAAAAAGAAATGGTGGCAAAGATTATAAAAGTAGATGATACAAGATCTTGCTTATAAATACAGTTTATAAAATTCTTGAGAAAGGGATACTACATTCAAAATATCAACTAGATATAGGTTGCACAACATAAATCTCTTAACCATCCAACAAACTGAGAGATAATTCCTGTTGGGGTCTCTTCTGGGACATCCCTCCAGCATCGTAGCTGTGGGCACTTTTAATTGGTGAGGGACAAAGCCATACTGGTTGAAAAGTATTTTACATATTATTCCTGCATGTGCACAAACTATGTGAGTCCAAAGTTGGTTACAAACACAAAGAATATACGAAATAAAGGAATACTTTCTTTTGCTCAGGAATTAGTCAAATACTACCTTGAAATGCTTTTTTAAATTATTTTATAAATTTTAGTTTCTATTTTGTCTTGAATTGTATAATTCTTGGAAGTTGATTATTTGTGTCACCTAAAGCATATGACATACTTCTCTGCGTACTTTAAACACTGACAATTAAAAAAAAATTGTCTTCAAAGGAAATGTCATGGTATTACCTTACAGTATAAATCTTTGTAAACTTATTTTAGACATAAAACTAAAAACTGAGTTAAAGTTTTTAAAGTTAAAAACTATTAACTGAGATTTGGAAAATGGAATGGATATAAAATGCAAATGCGAAATGAATGGTGGTGTTCCCAAAATATAGTGATGCACATCACTAAGAAGCTGCATTCAGATTGTATCCCACATGAACAGCACCCTTTTATGCTGTACAACAGACAGCCCCACGTGATGAAAATAAAATACAAATATATTTTAAAACTCATTTTCAGGAAGGAGGTATTGGTGAAGGATGCAATGATCCCATGGTATCTTCTCTAGATATTCAATAAAAACTTAAAATACACATCAGTTTCATTTCATTTTCTTTTAAGCAAATCATGTATGTGATATTGCTATGTAACTAACGGACAAACAGTTTGGTCCAATTTTTAATTCAAAGCACCAGTTGATTAAATCCTTTAATAATCCTTTCCCGTTCACGCCTTCCTTTGAACACTGTGCCAAATGAAATCTACTACAAATTCTTCCCCAAATTTTTTCCTTCGTGTGGATTTTACCTGTTTCATGAGTTTGGAAACCTCCCTTAGACAGACTAGTAGAAACCAGAAGTAGTGAAATGCATAACTTCATGGTTACATACTATCCAAAACCACCAATACATGACCAGCCTCCTTTTAACAGCTCCTACTGTTTTTATTCAGACTCTTAGCACTTTGTTGTTCCTAGATTGAAAGTACTAAGAAAGCTTCTATTTGCTCTATTAAAGTTCTAGTGATACTGAAATATTTAATATTTGCATTTGCAGATACAAAAAAAAAAAAAAAAAGACAGCCCAAGTTACTTATCCTTTGGTGAAGTTACATGTGGTGGCCGGGACTAGTTGTAAAAGACAAGACTTTTATTTATTTAGTCCGTTTCCTGGAAAGTGCACTGAAACTCTTTTCTCATCTCTATGTGCATTTAATAGTGTACATAGTGAGAAGATATTCCACAAAGAATAAGATCTGAACAGTAAGTAATGATATTTTTATTATCTAATTCATTTGTTATGAAACTAAGAGTAACCTCACAACTGGTGAAGTGGATGTACACATTTCTTTAAGAAGTTCTTAAATTCCAGGGAGTATACACATTTTTTTGACAGTTCCTTAGTATAATTCACTCATGATATATCAGGAGTTACATATATATATGTATATGTTATATATACACATATATATATATATTTTAGTATATGTAACTCACAATATCTATGTGTATATGTATATGTTTGTATAAATGTCTCTCTCTCTCCCTACACACACACACACATATGTATATATATCTCCCTACACATATATATATATGTATATATATCTCCCTACATATATATATGTATATATATCTCCCTATATATATATATATATATATATATATATATATATGTTATATAGGTCAGGATTAGACTTGAGATCCAGTCATAATTTACTAGTCATAGAGAACAAACACAAATCACCCATAGATCATCCATTTCTCCAATAGTCTTCAGATTTTTCTTTGAGGAACATCTCGCCCCCGTTAGGAGGCATAGAATTTGAGGGAGATAAAGAACAATCACAGCTCCTGACTCATTTATTTGCCAAAATAACCTAAACGACCCAACCCCTCATCAAGGTAATTAAAATTTACATGTGATCCAAGGGGACTGAGAGTGAAAATGAACATTTGTGTTTAGCGATTGGGGGAACGGTCCTTTTTCTCCTTCTCTGAGTAGGCAGGTGAGTAGTCCTGGACAGCTTTGATGCTGATAGTTTTACCAAAAGGGAAGGGAGATGTAGTATTAAGGAGATATAATAAAGGGCAAAGTTTGAGACAATGACTGGGTCTTTAGTGACAAAATTCATTCTTTCCATCACATTGATCCTGAGGACCATCACATCTAAGATTTTCCAAACACCAGTCACTTAATTCTGTTTCCTGTTTCTTAATTTTCTGTAATTATTACTAATTCTATGGCATTGGACAAGCTATGTAATCACCTTGAATCTTAGTTTCTCTTCTATAAAATAGGGATTCCAGAGCATCTAAAATACTTAGCACAGCATTCAGTGTAAAACATTAATAAAGGAAATAACAGTCTTCACAACTTGATTTCAAAAATCCTCTAAAGTATCGGGGCTGGCGTAAAGTACTAACAGGAAATAACTCCATCTCTGGCTCCATCAGTGCTGATGACAGATGTGCTCTGTAAGCAATAATCACTATTTCCATTATTCTGTGAAATCCAAACATGTACAGCCAAGGGATTTTCAATGGTAGGTTCTGTTTTCATCACAGCCCCCTATGTATATAGATTCTAGGTTTACTTAAATAGTTAGCATCAAACAAAACAAACAAATTTCTCAACATCATTATTTCAGGGGGCAAATTAAATATTTTTTTAACATTTAGTTATTATTGAGAGACAGAGACAGAGCATGAGCATGGGGGTGGGGGTGGGGGGTCAGAGGGTGGGCAGAGAGAAGAGGAGACACAGAACCCGAAACAGGATCCAGGGTCTGAGCTGTTAGCAGAGCCCAACGCAGGGCTCGAACCCACAAACCGTGAGATCATGACCTGAGCTGAAGTCGGACGCTCAACCAACTGAGACACTCAGGAGCCCCTGCAGGAGGCAAGGAGGAGCTGAGGAATTGGTGCTGAGGAGTTAATATTTGATAATTCACTACTCCCTTGCTTACTAGGAAGAATAGTGTTATCTTAGAAAATTGAGAAGACACTTAACACTCTGAAAACACTGGATCTACCCACTACAAAATATCGTTTTTCCTTCTTTTTAAATTAAATTACTAACTATTCATCAAATACGTTCTATGTACAAAATTGTCTGCTAGATGATATGGAAAACTGTATAAATTATACAAAATCCTATGACAACTTGATTAATACCTCATTTAAACAATTTAAGAGGTGAGAATAAAAGGTACAAAGAAACATGTATCATGATATTATTCTTTTAAAAAATTGAGTCATATTTGCTATGAAACACTTAAAGGTAATACCTTATAAAATGATGAGCTTATTTTCTTGACTGTACCAAAATTAATGGAAAGATAAGGAATTAATGGAATATATTAAAAGAATATGGTTCAACACCAAGAGTATTTTAATACCAAAGACATATTTGTTTCCAATATTCTGCTCTGTTTTGTATTCCCTAAAATATCTTAAGAGATCTAATATTTAAAATATAAAATGTATATAAAATACAAATATAACTGATAAAAGGAAAAACTGTTATCTTTATTCATTCCCAAAGTATTAACTTTCCACATTCTTATATCCTTATACAACCTCGCTACTTTTCATATGTCATTCACAAAATCGTACACTCAAACTTCAAATTAACCTCTATTCATATTAAGTATTGTATTTTATTTTAATTTTATTATGTTATTTTAATTATTTTACACAATTTGGTAGAGGGACAGAGGGAAAGAGAGAGAGAATCCCAAGTAGGCTGCAGGCTCAGTGCTGAGCCTACTGTGGGGCTCGACCCACAACCCTGGGATCATGACCTGAGCCAAAATCAAGTGTCAGAGCCTCAACCGACTGAGCCATCCAGGCATCCCCCATATTAGGTATTTTAAAGAAATGTGTTTTGCTACAATCACCTAGTTTTTATTTTTTTGGCGAGAGATAAAGAATAATCACTGATATTTTAATCCTATTCTTCTACAAGAACTTCTAATATGTCATTGTTACATTACAGCTCATTTTTGTGTCATGCTGTAGCAATTTTTTAAATTTTTTTTTTACATTTATTTATTTTTGAGGGACAGAAACAGAGCACACTTGAGGAGGGGCAGAGAGAGAAAGAGACAGAATCCAAAGCAGGCTCCAGGCTCTGAGCTGTCAGCACAGAGCCCGATGCAGGGCTTGAACTCACAAACCATGAAATCATGACCTGAGCCGAAGTCAGACGCTTAACCAACTGAGCTACCCAGGCACCCCTGTAGCAATTGTTTTTGACAGCCTCTTTTCTTGAATTTAGTGAATTCTGAAATCAATTGAAGTATGGCATTTCTATTATTCACTTCCCATTTTTAATAATTTATTTTGAGGCTAATATATTAATATTCTCCCTGAGTAGATTATTGAGTGATGGGAAATGCAAGAACTCATCTGTAAACGTTGGCAGTTTGTTTCCTACATCACTGAAAAAGTTTTCTAAAAGACTATATTAAAGAAGAATTTACAATAAAGATAAAACTAATGGGACAAGTATTGTTTTTATGAACTGTTTTGTGTTCTGTAAAAAAAACAAAACAAAACAAAACAAAACCGAAAACCTGTAATAGGAAAAATTAGAAATGAAAGGACAATGAAATCAACCATCAATATGACTATATCTGGAATTAAATGAGAATTTTAATGTGTTTTACTTTTCCATAAAAGTCCAAGAAGGAATAATTTCTCCATGTACACTTCCATTTAAGGCTTATAGATAAGGAATATAGATTCAATACTTAAAATTTTCAAAGTATATCAATATAAGTTTGCCAACTTTCCCAAGTTATTTCCTCATTGCCTTTCAAATGGGGTTATTACTCTTTATACCATGCTTTCCTTTTCTTTTGAGTCTCCACTATGCCTAGGATATTACAATTTTAAATTACTAATGATGTGGAGATAACAGGCAATGGGGAGACATAGTTACGTAATAGAATTGTTGATTCCACTCATAGTTCCTGAGAATAATGTAAGCCTTAGTAAGTTTATACTGGACCAGCACTTCTCAGCAGTCAATAAAGAATACAGCACTGCATTTTTTCTATTAAAATTATCCATCAATGTTGGGGCGCCTGGGTGGCTCAGTCAGTTAAGCATCTGACTTCAGCTCAGGTAATGATCTCACGGTTGAGCAGTTCGAGCCCCGCGTCAGGCTCTGTGCTGACAAATTGGAGCCCGGAGCCTGCTGTGAGTTCTATGTCTCCCTCTCTTTCTGCCCCTCCCCACTCACGCTCTCTTTTTTCTCTCAAAAATGAATAAAGATTAAAAAAATGAAAAAAAAATTATTCATCAATGTAATGAATAGTGTAATGAACTATGGTTAGCATCGATGTGTGGTACCTATGAATGAAGAAACTAATAGTTTTTATCACAAAGAAAAAAAATATTTCTTTTCCTGTCTTTTGTATCTATATGAGATAGATTTTAGCTAAACTTATTGTAGTAATTACTTCCCAATATGTACAAGTCATCTTGCTGTACATAAACTTACACAGTGCTGTGTGCAAGTTATATCTTAAAGCGGAAAACAAATTACATAAATTAAAAAAAAATTGCACCCACTTCAAATAAAAAATTATCCAGCCAAATCTTACTTCGTTTTGGTAAACACAGGCAATCATCTAGTTTTCAGAGAGGAAATTTTGAAGGGCGTTTTTCCAAGTTTTATTTATTTCTGATATTAGTAAACATCGATGAGTGTATTTGTATCATCCGAAATGTTGTTAAGCGCATAAGAAACCGATGCTGTGCGTTAGCAATTCTTTGAGTGAACTTAAGTTTGTAAGGTGAATGCACTAAATACCATTACATATAGAGTGTTTTCCCTTTGTCTTGATTATCTGAAATTCAAGTTGTCGTTTATGCAATCATTGTCGAGTTTAGAAAGGACTGAGTAATAAAATACATAAACATATGTAGATAAACTGGGGGAGTCAATAATGTCGAGATATCAGTTCTTTTCATATCAATCAATATGTAAAGAGGCAGACGGGCTCTCTTTTATGTGTTTGATTCTTCACTAATAATTAGTTCTGTTTTATTATTGCCTATATGTCAAAAAATTTACTTGTGACTTGTTACACGTGACGTGTTACTCACACGAGAGAGAGAAAGCCGGAAAGAACACTCAACTCCTTATACGCGCACACACTTTTTCCTCATGTATCCCCAGCTTGCTGTGTGAAATGTTTAAGAGCTGCTGAAGGCATTTCAGAAATAAGTAAGCATGTGTTTTAGCTTCTTAATCACATCTACATTTTGACATTCCATTGCAACACGCCACAGTGAATCCTACCTTGACCTACTGCTGCATAGCTTGAAAGGACTTACGTATGAAAGAGGATACTGTGTATTTAGTTGGTAGAAAGCCAGGTATTCGGTTAGAAACAATAAAAAGGAAAGTGAATGAAACACATTATTTGCCTGGAGGATAGGCCTCCTTTTCTGTCTTGTGAGTTAATCCACAGAGATCTAGGACTTCCTGGATGGAGAGTGCTGGGTTTAATATTTGTAACATCAGATAATAATTCTCAATACTTATTTTTAAATAAAATTGACTTAGTGTGTACAAAAGCTACGTAATCCTTGCCTTGAAGTCAATCCAGGACATTTTCTAAGTGAAAACTGATTGCATCCATCCATTCATGCAGCCGTTATATCTGGTAAGTGCCTGACACAGTTCTTTGTAGTAGGAAATATAGCAGTGAATGAAGAGTTGAATACTGTGCATTTTCCCTAAGTTTGTATTCCTAGACAATGGAGACAGTCTCCAAAACAACAGAAGAGCAGTACAAATGGTATGTTAAATGGTGATAAGCACTGTGAAGGAAGATAAAGCAGAGCCTAAGGGATATGAAGGGTGGAATGAGAGTGTTGTAGACTCCTAGAGAAAATTCCTGTTTAAGACAGTATCTAAATACCATCACAGAAAGGTGAGGAGGAAGGAACCACAGGGGGCTGGGCCAAGGGCAGTTCAGATAAAAGAAGAAGTGTAAGTGGGAGAAGCATCCACAGTGTGTTCAAAAAGGCAAAAGGAGACCAGGGGGCTTGAAAAAGTCTGGGTGAGGAAGAACATTAGTAGATAATGTTTGCGAGGCAATGTGGAGACCAGATCTAGGCTGCAAAGGGATACGGGGAGTCACTGGAAGTTTTAAGAAGCAGGGTAATACGACTAAACAAATGTTTTGACAGGATTATTCCAGCACATTATTGACCTAAGACTGTGCAGGAGGGAATGGATGGGAAAGAATGAAAACCGAGATACCAGTTAGGAATCTGTGGTAGGTGGTAAAGTCCAAGGAGGTAGCTGTGGACATGATGTGATGTTATCCGATTTAAGTTTTATCTGAAGGTTCCCAGGGAGGGTGGGTTGTGACGCCAAGAGAAGAGTGAAGATCTGGGGATCGTGCGGCATACAGGTGTGAATTACCAGCCACAAAAATGGAAAATGCAAGGAGGGCAAAAGTGAGAGGGAAACTGAGTTTAGTTTTGAATATGTGTATCATCACATACCCATTAGATATTCAAGAGGAAACGCAGGTTAGTCAATTTGATCCCTGAGTGGGGTATCAGGAAAGACCGTAAATACAAGAGCTGTAAATTTAGATAGAATGAGACGATAGATAGTATTTAAGCACCCCAGCATTGTCCTCTTAGGTACGAATGAACAAAAGTTTCATCAAAAATCAAATTTTAGCGGGGCACCTGGGTGGCTCAGTCGGTTGAGCATCCGACTTCAGCTCAGGTCATGATCTCATGGTTCATGAGTTCGAGTCTCGCGTCAGGCTCTGTGCTGACAGCTCAGAGCCCGGAGCCTGCTTCGGATTCTATGTCTCCCTCTCTCTCTGCCCCTCCCTCGTTCATGCTCTGTCTCTCTGCCAAAAATAAACAGTAAAAATGTTTTTTTTAAAAAGATCAAATTTTAGCAACTCAGAACATTACAGTCAGCTCTAAGAATGTCTGATCTCACTACTTTCAGGATTACATCCAAAATTGGCCATTGTTATGGAATGTGATTAGCATAGAACTATGAGTTTTTGTGGGACTCCTTTAGTCATTGTGTTAAAATTTGAACCAGATGAGCTAGTAACTAGAAATAACAGGACATTTTGACAATTTTTTGTAGCTATTAATCGGTCTTAGGTATCAAAAAGGTTTTAATGAGGGGCACCTGGGTGTCTCAGTTGGTTAAGAGTCCAACTTCAGCTCAGGTCATGATCTCATGGTTCATGAGTTCGAGCCCCGCATCGGGCTCTATGCTGACAGCTCGGAGGCTGGAGCCTGCTTCGGATTCTGTGTCTCCCTCTCTCTCTGTCCCGACCCCACTCACGCTCTGTCTGTCCTCCCTGTCTCTGTCTCTCAAAAATAAACGTGAAAAAAAATTTTTTAAAGGTTTTAATGAAACAAGGACATGACCTTATTCCTTAACACAATATATTCACTTCAGCAGCAATTTTTATAAAGCTATTAACATATATCCATAAATACCTTATTGATTGTTATATTTTCTGCTTGGTAAATATGGAATTTTTAATACTGAGTGTATTGTCTACAAGGTTGACTAAGGATACAAAATCAAACTATTTTGAGGCAGAATGTTACTCTTCAAGGTTATAAGAGATGGAATGGTGGGTACACAACATTCTTTATTGGGGCACCTGGGTGGCCCAGTTGGTTAAGCATCCAACTCTTGATTTCGGCCCAGGTCATGATTTCATGGATCAAGCCCAACATTGGGCATGTGCTAACAGTGCAGACCTGCTTGGGGTTCTTTCTCTGCCTCTCTCTGCCTTCTTCCCCAGCTTGCTCGTATGCTCGCTCGCACACGCTCTCAAAATAAACATTAAAAAAGCAAAAGCAGGGGCGCCTGGGTGGCTTGGTCAGTTAAGCGTCCGATTTGGCTCAGGTCATGATCTTGCAGTCTGTGAGTTTGAGCCCCGCGCCGGGCTCTGTGCTGACCGCTCAGAACCTGGAGCCTGTTTCAGATTCTGTGTCTCCCTCTCTCTCTGCTCCTCCCCTGTTCATGCTCTGTCTCTCTCTGTCTCAAAAATAAATAAATGTTAAAAAAAAAAAGCAAAAGCAAATACTGAACAATTACTGATTAATTGCTAACGACACACAAAATAATAACAAAGAGCATACAGGTGTCAGATTATGAGAAATTCCAGGTGAGTTAAAATGTATTTAATAAAGATACAGAATGGAAAGTCATCAAAATTATAGCTAGAAAACCTGACTACACCATCGAATATCAGGTGGAAGCTAACAAGAGATACCACTGACAGCCTATTTATAATTTTGAACGTTTAAGGTTTTGACTTCATCAACAAGGATGCTAATATGTAAGTAATGTGTACAAGTGAGCAACGAAGAGTAAACTGAGCTTTACGATAGGCGATTTTCCATCCAGACACTTCATACGCCATATATTTCACTGCTTTTAACAATTAGATTATCCAAAACTACATGAGGTATCAGCTCACAGCAGTCAAAATGGCTAAAAATTAACAACACAGGAAACAACAGGTGTTGACAAGGATGTGGGGAAAGGGGAGTCCTCTTACAGTGTTGGTGGGAATGCAAACTGGTAACAGGTACTCTGGCAAACAGTACGGAGGTTCCTCAAAAGTTAAACACAGAACTACCCCTTGATCCAACAATCGCACTACTCAGTTTACCCAAAGATACAAAAATACTAATTTGAAGGTCTACACGCATCCCAAGATTTATAGTGGTAGCATTATCAACAATGGCCAAATTATGGGAAGAGCCCAAATTGATTGTCCATTGATCAATGAATGGATAAAGAAGTGGTATATTTATATAACGTAATATTAGCCATAAAAAAAGAGTGAAAACTTCCATTTGCAATGATGTGGATGGAGCTAGAGAGTATTATGCTAAGCAAAGTAAGTAAGTCAGAGAAAGACCATCTGATTTCACTCATATGTGGAATTTAAGAAAGAAAGAAACAATCATAGGAGAAAAAAAGAGTCAAACTAAGAAAGAGACACTTAACTATAGCAAACTGATAGTTACCAGAGGGGAGGTGGGTGGGGAGATGGGTTGGAGATTAAGGAGCATACTTGTGACGAGCCCCAGGGGTTTAAAGTGTTGAATCCCCAATTTGTACACCTGAAACTAGTATTATGCTGTGTTAACTGGAATTTAAATAAGAGATAAACAAAATAGATTGTCAATTATCTGCCTCTTTTATAGGTTAGAAATAAAATGTCTCTGAATAAATATTTCTGAGTATTAAAAATAATGCATTACTTTTAGTAATATTAGCTTAATTTTGTAAAATGCATTTATTTCTCTCACAAAGCCAGTATTTCCTCTTTCTAGTGTTGACGCTGAAGACGTTTTATATATCTCATATTGTCAAAACCACAGGAACTAATAGTATTTTATAAATTGAAGAATCTATAGAGGAAATGGTGAAATTTCTATTTGTGGACACTAGATGGTGGTAGAACACTTTATAAAAAGTAGAACGCAGCCTAAACAAGGATCAAAAGATCAATAAAAATAAAATATAAACAAAATGCCCAGGGTTAAATGTTTATTAATTTTGAATTCAGCATTAGACTTTTGGAGCCAATTCTTGCTAAATTGGTTGTTACCATCTGGCAAGGATAACTCATTGCATTTATAATAAATTTCATTACTGATCGCAGTTCATGAGCCTTAAATCCATTTTTCCTCCTTCTACCACAGTTACTTACCAGAATGTTTTATCAGGATTTTTTTTCCCATACAAGATGATGAAACCTCTGATAATTATTAATTTACAATGCTTTGCATAATATATCCACAAAAGACACATTGCTTAGGGTAAATTATACATTAAGAGTGTGGAAAGGTAGATCTTCAAGCTGTGATAAGAGCATAGTGATTTTGACAAGGTGAATCATAATAAAATAAGACTGATTGTTATTATTATTTTTAATGTTTTATTTATTTTTGAGAAAGAGAGAGACAGAGCATGAGCAGGGGAGGGGCAGAGAGAGAGCAAGACACAGAATCTGAAGCAGGCTCCAGGCTCCAAGCTGTCAGCACAGAGCCTGATGCAGGACTCGAACTCAGGAACCATGAGATCATGGCCTGAAGTTGGAGGCTCAACAGACTGAGCCACCCAGGAGCCCCAAAATAAAACTTTTTATTGAAATAGTTTTAAGTATTTGGCCCCACGCCAACATATCTGGGAAGTAGTAGCCATTTTATTTTTCAAAAGCGAGTCAACCAAAGATTTTGATCAACTTTTTGAACGGTAGGTATCTCAGGGAAAATTCCTTACAAGTTCCTTATTATGTAAACCCATAAATCGTAAATGATTATCCAAGTATTGCTGGAATTGGAGACCTGTTCAAGTGTTCTACCAAATACACCATCTCTGATGTGTGTGATTCACTTGCCCTTGTGTTATGAATTATCTTTTAATATCCAGCCATTTTATTTGTCTAGGGAAATAAACAGCATGACCAACATCTGGATATGTGTATTGCAGCTCATATTAGAATATTATAAGCATGCGTCCAACACAAATGTAACTGCCTCCAAGGTACTGCCATTGTTCTGTGCCCCACATCTACATAAGGCTGAGACTTATCACTCACTTTTACAAAAAGTGCACGGATAGATAGGGTACCTGACAATTGCTCACAGGTGTCTCTCTATTTTAAATACATGTAGATATAGTTAAAATGAGACAATACTGTGTTCAGAAATACTAAAAGTGAAGAATATATGCAGATCATAATTAAGAATGTGTATTTGGTGCATCGGATACATTCACTACCGAATCAGGAATACATTTCAAATGGGGCTTAATATGTTTGATCATCACTGCCAGGGCCAGTTGACATCAAAAGCATCACGTAGACTTTCCTGTAATTGCTGTTTCTGTTTGTAGAATCATTTTCCTAAGTGATGTAACTGGAACACTGGAGCTAAAAAAGGTTCTATTAATAAAAACTTTGTATAAGATACGGAAGTGCACACCCTACACCAACATGTGTCTAGCACACAATTTTTTTTTTGACTCACAATATATATTAGCATGTTAGAGGATACCTTTAAGAAACGTCCATAATTTTTTTTTTCACGATACCATTTATCTTAACCCTAGAACTTATTTTTATACAACACATTTTAGGAAATAATGCTCTCATTTTTGTTTTAACCCTCACCTGTTATGTTCTCCTCCAACGAAATCAGAGCACCTCTACATTCCCAGCACTCTTGTGTGAATATTTAACTCCTTACATATTTAACTTCTGAATATGTCACAGTTTTATCTTAGTCACTCTCAGGATGTTCTCGGTAACTCATTTTCTTCATGTTTCTTCACTCTCTTAAGATACAAATTTTAAGTGCATACACAAACGCAAAATCTGAGTCATGACTCCATTCCCTATTTATTACGATTTTTAGGCTGTGTGATCCAAACACAGCAGGGAGATACTAACACGAGCACAAGTAATTGGAATTCACGAACATCAGGAAATAGCCCTCAAAAATGCATCCCTCTAACAAAGCACAGCATAAAACAACCGTTTTTTTTATTTTTTATTTTTTAATGTTTATTTATTTCTGACAGAGAGAGAGAGAGAGACAGAGCATGAATGGGGGAGGGGCAGAGAGAGAGGGAGACACAGAATTGGAAGCAGGCTCCAGGCTCTTAGCTGTCAGCACAGAGCTGGACGTGGGGCTCGAACTCACAGACCGTGAGTGAGATCATAACCTGAGCTGAAGTCAGACGCTCAACCGACTGAGCCACCCAGGCACCCCAACAACTGTTTCTTTAGTAATAGATTTTCTAATACATTAATCTTGGTTCTGCCAGTAACTCTCCCTCAACACATATACATAAAATACCCCTGCAGTCACTTCATATACTTTAGTCAAAAAATCAGGAGGCTTAGGATGACTTATAATCTGAAAGCAATTTTCATAGCAGATTTATCATGAATATTTACATCATATTACTTCCAGAAACCAGTGTAGGCAAACTGCAATAAAATTCACGTATTCAATAAAACTGTTAAAAATGAAGAGTTAAAAAAATTTAATTATCGAAGCCTAACACAAATAATTTCTAATTTAATTAAGCATTTTATTTTTGGAATAGAAATATATTTTTTATTGTTTTGTAAAAAAGTAAATATTTTTTTAAATTTATTTGTAGGGGGCAGGGCAGTGGAGTGACGAAAGGAATTTATAACACAGCCCTTCATTTGCTGGGTCTAGATCACCTTAATGGGGAACGCATTCTACAACCATCTCCTAGCAAATAGGAAAACCGTTTCTAAGCCTATAGAAAACATCATAATAAGTACTGACACCACACTTCCAAGTTTCCCAAATCACTGGAGACCAAATTCCTTCACCATCTCTGCAGGATTTACTGGGAATGTTATTTTAAGACTCCGAATAACCACGGGACTTTTTTTTTTTTTTTTTTAATTCTACACTCAGTGTTTCTTTGATATTCTAAATTCTCTTAAAAACCATTTGTGCTTCTTACCTATTTGCTTCCATTTAGCTTCAAGTGCCAGTAACCACACCCCAAAGCTCTTTTTTAGACATGTCTTTCAAATCTGATTTACTTGGTGGTTTTTTGTGTTTTTATTTTTGTTTTGTGTTTTGCCCCATGGAATTCCCTCAGCCAAATCTAAGTAAATGGGTTATACTCATCCCATGTTTACCTTCAGACCAACTCACACAGCTCAACTGAGGAACCTCACAGATTTTTCTTGCTTTTAATTCCCATCTATAATCTTTGTGTAGAGAAAAGCAGACATTGAAAACTGCAAAGTTTAGCATTTATGGACTTCCTCTCTCTCTTTCGACTTCTGTTCACACACTGGCCAAATATTTTCTGATCTCCTCTTTCTTGTAACATGTTATCAAGGGAAGCCTCCAGGAGACAGTGAGTAGTGATACACGATACGTAGGTCTATGTTCCGCTTTCCAAGGTATTGTAGATGACACTTTTATCCAAAGTTTTTGGCTTAATATCTTGGATCACCACATTCCAGTCATTGATAGAAGTTTCTTCAGCACCCTATATCCACCAGCAGCACACTTAACCTATCTCTTCTGCAATTGTTAAATAATTTTCCATTCTTATAGGCCGATCATAAAATGTAATTCTTAGACAAATGATGCTGCAATAGAAGTAGGAATGGGAGAAGCTACTTTCCACAGAGTTATTCTGAAATTTAGGCTCTGTTTCTGTTATATTTCTGTGCAGAAAATTCCTCACTGGGTTTGGAGTGTCTGGATGGAGGAAGGTGGGGAGAGAAGGAGAATGAAGGGGGCATCTGGGCTCTTAACTGTTCAACCTACATATATCACACATCACTTCTATCATGTCCATCATAGTCCATTGGTAAGAAATCATCATGTGGTCCTACTCAGATGTCAAGTTCCTATAAAATATCATCTAACCATGGACTGTGGAAGGGGAGGAGAATCAAACGTTGCCAAGTGCCATCAGGCTCTGTCTAACATTACCAGCATGTTGCGGTAACCCCCTGGGTTATGGGTTGAATTGAGTATTTCCAACAAAGATATGCTCAAGTTCTAACCACTGGGACCTAGAGTGGGATCTTCCTTGGGAATAGGGTTGTTTGCACATGTCGTTAGATGAGGCACGTTGAGGTCATATTGCAGAAAGACGGGCCCTTAATCTAATGACTGGTGTCCTTATGACAAGAAGGAAATTTGGATACAGATACACATAGAGAGAACTCCATGGGAAGACAGAGACACACAGGAAGGTTGCCATGTGAAGATAGAGGCGGTCACCGGTGTGATACATCTACAAATCAGGGTACACGAGGTTAGTTGGCTGTCATCGGAAGCTAGGACAGGAATGGAACAGCATCTCTCACAGAGCCCTGAGAAGGGGCAAAAACCTGCTGACACCGTGATCTCAAATTTCTAACCTCCAGAACTGAAAGAGAATAAATTTCTGTGTTTAAGCCATTCGAGACTGGGGTACTTTGTCACAGCAGTCCTAAGAAACTAATACACCATGTCCCTTAAGCGATTTACTAAGGTCCTTTAGGGTTGGTATGTATTCATTTCACACGAAGAGATTTTCAAACGTACATTAAAGGGGTGGAAATTTAAAATACCGAGATATGATTTGGCACTGGTAACACTGGCAAAAACTTAAACGTTTACCCGGCTCTCATGATCAAGTTGGTGGAGACGAAAAATGCTACAACCACCCTGGTAAGCGACATGGTGCTATGTGTAAACTGATACACAAATTTGCCCCTTGACCTTGGAAAACCGCTCCAGGGAATCTGTCCTCAAAAATGAAGTGGCACAGATACAAAAATGCAGGGCACCAGATTATGCCTTACTGCACTATCTTATATATCAAAAGATAAAAATCAAACACAACAACAAAGAAACAAAACCCAAATGACTTTTTTTTTTTTAATTTTTTTTCAACGTTTATTTATTTTTGGGACAGAGAGAGACAGAGCATGAACGGGGGAGGAGCAGAGAGAGAGGGAGACACAGAATCGGAAACAGGCTCCAGGCTCTGAGCCATCAGCCCAGAGCCCGACGCGGGGCTCGAACTCACGGACCGCGAGATCGTGACCTGGCTGAAGTTGGACGCTTAACCGACTGCGCCACCCAGGCGCCCCCAAATGACTTTTAATCAAGCACACCATCTGAATAAAGATCCACACAACAAAGAACTATGAATAATAGAAAATAGCCTTCTATATGCTCAGGTAAGGATATGCCTTACCTATATGCTCAGGGCATGACATCATTGAAAAGCAGGATGTGAGACACTACAAATGGTCTTCGATCCTTACCTAAGAAAAGATACAGATTGTGGAATAAAAATGACATTTGTTGGGCTTAAATTTCTTTTTCGATAGGAATAGAGAAAAAAAAAAACATTGGATTTTTAGAGTGGAAATGAATACAAGAAATAGAGAAGGAATGTAGAATTCTGTAAAAAAGAGCTTATTCTGTACATTGGGCTTCAGAACTCTGTAAACATTTTTTTAATTTTTTTTTAAAGTTTATTTATTTTGAGAGAGACAGAGACATGAGAATGGGGAGGGGCAGAGAGAGAGGGAGAGAGAGAATCCCCAGCAGACTTCAGCACAGAGCCAGACATGGGGTTCAAACCCACGAAATCATGAGATCAAGACCTGAGCTGAAACAAAGAGTCGGAAGCTTAACCAACTGCGCCACCCAGGCGCCCCAATAAAATTTGTTTAAATTTAAAGACAGTAATGTTTTATCTTCCTAATGAGAGTTTTTGTATTTATAAATTTTATTTTTACACATGTGTATATATAAATACATAAGGAGAGACAGAGATAGACACAGATGAAAAGACAAATGGACAGAGGAAAAGAGACATATACATGGGGTGACATAAAAGTAAAAAAAAAAATGAAATTGTTTTTATAAAACAGTTCTCAATAATATGAACATGTAACATATTTATTATGATAACAAGAATAGAAGTATGGTAATATTATTAGGATTCTTTTTTGTAGCCAAAGAAGCACAAAAGTAAGTCAACTATCTTAATTAGAATTTCAACAAGGTAGAGCACATGGAAAAGTATTCATCTTCCTACAGAAACAAGTAATAATAAACAGGAGAAAAAATGTAAAACAATGATTTACAGACATCATGCAGGTGACAGAATTAGTAGACAATGACACTAAAATGATTCAATATGTTCAAGAAGCTAGAGAGACAATTGGGACATGGGAGATACGAAAACAATCAAAGTGCTAGAGATGAACATTAAAACGTCTGAGATGAAAAACAAAGCAGATGAGATTAAAAGCATATAGGACACTGCAGAAGTAAAGATTAGTAAATTAGGATACATAGCAATAGAAATTATCTTTAAAAAAAAAAAAGAAATCACCGAGAGGAAAAACCTGAAAATATGTGTATAAAGCACCAGTAGTTTATAATCATAACCTGAAGCAACATAATATAAATAAAAACTAGGTAACGTGAAGGAAAGAATGGATTTGAGAAGATCATGAAAGATAATGGAAAATTTCCAAATTTGATAAAAACTGTAAACCCAGAGATCAAAGAACATTAACCCCAAGCTTATGTACACACGCGTGTACACACACACACACACACACACACACACACACACACACACGAAGAAAACATACCGAGGGTCATAATCAAAATGTTGTAGCATGCAGTATAAAGAAAATATTCACAGTGGCAGAGAACAAAGACATTTTTACAGAGAAAAACAAAGATAATGACAGTGAGATTTGGCTTTTTGTTAAAATGATGTAATCTACCAGATATGTGAATAACATCTTTAAAGTATTCAAATAATAATGCTATCCTAGAATTATAAACAACAACAACAACAACAACAACAACAACACACACACACACACACAAACCCACAAGGGGCGCCTGGGTGGCTCAGTTGGTTGATCATCCGTCTTTGGCTCAGGTCTTGATCTCATGGTTTGTGAGTTTGAGCTCCACATGGGCTTGCTGCTGTCCGTGCAGAGAGAGAGAATGTTACCACAGTATACTTTGATTTTTTAATTTCGCCAGAATATTTGTATGACAAAAAAATAAAGAAAGAAAAGAAATGTTAAAGGAAGTTCTTTAAGACAAAAGAAAGATTACACCAAATGGAGATCTGGATTTACTTGAGGGAATAAGAGCATCAGGAATGGTAACTATGTCAACAAATATAACCGATGGTTTTATTTATTAACTTTAAATTTTTATTTTTTTTAATGTTTGTTTATTCTTGGAAGACACAGACTGCAAGTAGGGGAGGGGCAGAGAGAGAGGAAGAGACAGAATCAGAAGCAGGCTCCAGGCTCTTCCTGGTCAGCACAGAGCCCGACACGGGGCTTGAACCCACCAACCATGAGATCATGACCTGAGCAGAAGTTGCACACTTAACCAACTGACCCACCCAGGCGCCCCATGTTTTATTTATTAACTTTAAATGTTAGAGACTATTTAAAGCAAAAATATTAAAATGAATTGGCATGTTTTAACTTTCCTATGCAGAGGTAAACAGGTAACAACGGCACAAATGTTAGGAGAGGAGAAATCCCAGTATACGGTGGTAACATTCTTTCACCATGTATGAAGTGGTATAATATCTCTTATCAACAAACTGCAGAAGTTACAGATATATCCTATAAGCCCTAATGCAAGCATTATAAACCTAATTATAAAACAAACCAGTAAATCTTTTAGACTCAATACAAAAGAGAAAAAGGAATATTAAAAAGAAATAATGAATTCACAGTATAAAAAGATTTTTAAAAGACCAGTACTGATGGGATAAAGAGCACAGAGAAAGGTGTTAGATTTCAATAACCACGTTAAATGTAAATAGTTTTAAGAATCCAGTTAAAAAGCAGAAATTATCATATTAGACAGCAAAGTAAAACTGAATTACATGCTATGTACAAGAAATTTTCATTAAATATGGAATAAAGGGGAGAAATAAAGTAAAAAGGAAAGGTCAGAGCCAAAATCAACAAAATAGATCATAAAACTAGAAAAAATTACTGAAAGCATACCTGCTTCTTTGAAAGATCAGTAAAATTGATTAACCACAGCGACCATGTACAAAAGAGAGAGGACACTAATAACTAGTATCAGCAATGAGAGATTTGACATCATTACTGGTTCTACACATACTAATGATATTAAACTGGTATTTACAAGGTTTCCTATATTGCAAATGTATTACTTCCTTTTTTGCACACTCTTATTTGTTCGAAGAAAGTCACTAAGTTATGGTAACTTTTAAAAACTGAATCACTGTTCCGGCACCTGAGTGGTTAAGTCCGTTAAGCGTTTAACTTTGGCTCAGGCCATGATCTCGCGGTTTGTGAGTTCAAGCCCCGCATTGGGCTCTGTGCTGACCGCTCAGAGCCTGGAGCCTGCTTCCGATTCTGTATTTTCCTCTCTCTCTGCCCCTCCCTACGTATACTCTGTCTCCCTTTCTCTCAAAAATAAGTAAACGTTTAAAAATAATTATTTAAACTGAATCACTGTTTACATCTATTTTTATACGTCACCAAGTGTGTTACCTTTGTATACCGGAGGCTTCAGGCATACATTGCAAACTGCTGTTCACGAATGGTGAGCAGGTACCGATATGTTTTGTGGCTATGAAGTCTAAAAAAATATTTTTAAACCGTTGGCAAATATACTCTACTTATCTGCATTCTCTCCCGTTAGCATTCTGAATGCATCATAATATTATAAATAGCTTCTTTTAAGTTTAACCATCAGGCCTCAAGGGAACGTGGAGCTTACCACATTCAATATACCATTTAGCCTGCCCTAAATATGATACCATCATCTTCAGAAATTTATGTCTGAATGAGTTTGATGAATTGAAATCTTCCAATTCGAGGATTATAAAAGACTTATTGAATAAGGGGACCTTTGTCATCAAATAGGTTTAAGGAAAAAAACTACTCTTTTGATGACTTAATTATAAACGGATTTCATTTCATTGGGTAAATGCCGGCAAAATGCGCCACATTAATCACAGTTTGTTAAAGCAAAAAACAAACAAACAAACAAACAAACAAACAAACATATTTCGTCTTCCTCAAAATTAGTTGTTATACTTTGGGGATTATCTTACAACTTTACAAGTGTATTAAATTTCTGCATTGGACGTGGTGGTCTTAAGTAAGGAAAACCTTTTGGGGGAGAATTTTGTGAATTTAAATTCCTTTCTGATTGCACCTCTCATTAGTTCGCCCTAGTAGAGCCCCATGAAAAGGCATCTTCCTACAAGGTATTGGGATGAGACGTGAGGAGCCATCATTTATAACCTCAGTGGAGGAGTGTTCAGGCAGCTCTGGAATTAAAATTGCACAACCGCCACAAGGAAGCTGTCGAGTCACCTCCCTGTCTCCAGGATAATTTCTTCAGTTTTGCAGACATGAGGATTCAACCCAGTAAGAATTTTTTATGGCATGTTGCATTATTGCTAATATGATTAAGAAATTCAAAAGCTAAAATAACTTCACGTGTTCCTGGACTGTAAGTCTAGAGATAGAACATTAGGGATGTTCTCTTCGTGAGCAAGTTAAAGTCCACCCTCTCTACCTCCTGTCCCCAACACTACCTAGCTGTGCAGGCACCAGTGAGAAAGGTGAGATCAGTTTTCTAATACCAAAACTACTTTGTCCCTGTACAATGGAAGGTTAAGGTAGTTTGTTAAAGTTCAACCCTTTATAAAGGTTATTTTTGAAATATAGGAAAGTCATGTTGTTCTGTACAATTGTCTCATCTCTGGCCACTTACATTTTTTTTTATTCTTGGAATTAGGACATCATATTAATTTTTATATTTAATTATATTTCTTTAAATAGGTTTTCCCCCCAAAATTTATACCTAACTTCACTATGCCTTATCTCACTGCATTGTCCAGAACTTCTTAAACAGTGTTCAACACTAAGCAACGAGATACTTTCAATATTTCACTTTACGGTTTGGTGGTGTTTGCTCTTTAGCGACTTATATTGTTTACCATGTTTACCTTTTGTAGAATGTTTCAAGCTTACTAAAACTTTTGTTTGTTGTTTGGCTGAATCTTTGGTTTTGAAATAAGTGTTCTGCTGGTATTCTTTTCAAAAACACTGATATATATATATATATATATTCTTAAACATATATATAAATATTATTAAAATATATATTTTACTTTATTTTTAATATATTTATTTTAATAATTTAAATATATATTAATATATTTAACATATTTTAATATATATTTTAATATATATATTCTTAAAACATTGAGACTATTATTTTTAATTTTTTTAAATTTATAAAAAATGTTTTTTGAGAGAGACAGAGCATGAGAGGAGCAGAGACAGACAGAGACACAGAAACTGAAGCAGTTCCAGGCTGAGCTGTCATTGCAAAACCTGACACTGGGCTCCAACCCACAAGCATGAGATCATGACCTGAGCCGAAGTCAGACGGTCAACTGTCTGAGCCACCCAGGTGCCCCAAGGCTATTAATATATTTTCAAACATGTTTAATAATAACGGTGTTTGAATTTTTAGGATAAAACCTATTTGGTGACAAATAATTCTTTTTATGCACTAGTTGCTTTGGATTTTTTAGCAGTTTATTTACAAATCTGCGTCCGTTATTTTTGTTTTAAGCTGAACTATGGTTTTCTTTATTATACCATTTCAGACACTGGTACCAGGGCTATGATATTTTGACAAAATTAATGAGGACTCATTCCATCCTTTTTAAAGCTCTGGAAAAGTTTAAATATCAAAATTGTCTGTTCCTGAAAGCTGGGAAGACACCATGGTTGATTTCTTATTTTACTCCCCGTTTTGAGCTAGCCCAGCCCTCCAGCGTTGAAGTAAGAGTAGAAAGAATAGGTACTGAGATCACTCCAAGCTCAGGCGAACTCATTCAAGGCACGAGGGCTGAGACACTTCCACTGTTCGCATTTCTTCCTACCCACTGTGCAGCAACGTCAACCAGGTTAGTAGAAGTGAAGAAGAATGAGTTACATCTACATGACTTACTAACTCGTCGTTCCTCACCAGAGCCAGGGAATGAAACGAGTCTGCAGTGTCTCATATGCCCTCAAGGACACATTCCGTGATGTATACCTTCATACAAAACCTGACATTCCTCCTTTTTCATTCTTCTTTTCACTCCAACGCCAATTTCCATCCAGTATTCCTTTTATGAATTCCTTCCTGGCTGGCCTGTGGTGTGCCCAAGGTTGGACACGGGATTACCTGCTTCTCTGCCCAAACTGGGGTCGGAAATCCATCTTGTCATTATATGAATGGTTTGATGGTCCAAGTTAGCTCACTTGAATCCTGCAAAGTCTTTCTTTGATGATCATCCTAAAGTTAACGTCAATTTAACTTCTAAGTGCATATTAGTTGTACTGTTTCTATGCTTGAACTATATCAAGAACCAGATGTTTACTTTCTATGACTTATTATAGTAAACCAGCTAGTGTTAAATTGATCTATTATTTCATTATTATTGTACTTGCATGTTTTTTTTTGTTTTGGTTTGTTTTGTTTCATTTAATTTTTCTTTTCTGGAGAGGGACGCAAGCTGTTTTTCCTCAGATCGCTAAATCTACCCTTTGCTACTATATAAACTTCAACACACGTATACTTTAAAGTCAGTTTTAAATCTGCAGATTCATTTGTAAATTCATCTGACATGAGGAAAATTTTTGTCCTTCAGCACTGGGTCATTTGCAGGTTCTAACTCGTCCTACTTTCTAATCATGCCTGTTTGGTTTTACTGCAGGTAATGGCTCTTCTTGAGAATTGTCTTATCTCCTCTATTTTTAGTTTTCCTTTCTCTTCACCATCAAGGCCCTTATTTGCTGCTCCCGTCTACCTCTTTGTCTTTTTCCTTCTCCTCTTCCTCCTTCTTGTTCTTTCCTTATTTTGTGTCATTTGGCCTATTTGCTTTCATTATTGCCTTTCCAAGGAAAAGCTGGGCAAGAAATGAGCCACGTCTTTTCAACCAGGCGGCAAACAGGACACTGAACAGAAAGGAGCCTTTCATTTCTTCTCTGTTATCTTTGCTTCTTCCTCTTTCAAGGCAGATTCTCTGTGGCTTTTTCTTCTCTTACCATTTCTTCTTCTTGCATTCATACATTTGAAGCCCTTCAGGTACCCGAAACATTGGGAAGACCAGACTCCAGGTTTCTGAATTAGCCCAGGTTTTATTATGGTACCATCCAGGCACTTAAGACGATACAATATACGGAAAAATACAAAATGGTGATATTTTTCTATTTTAAACTAAGATTCATATGTCCCATAGTTAAATATACTTTTATTTTACTCACAGTATTTCAGCATTGACCCATGACTGCTTCTTATTTTATAAACATTTCTCATTACCATGCCTTTGCTTTCCTTCTTGCTTTTTCTCTTTGTATGGCTTTATAAGCAAGCATAATCATCAATACAATGTTAAATGTATGTATATATGAACTATAGCATCTGGAAATGTCTTAGCAAAGTGATTTTCATGTTACTGCTTTTTCTCATCAGCAATATTAACCGACAAACCTAATTTATCGAAGTAGATTGGTTTATTTTGACATTTTGATGGAATAACTTCAAATATTTTTGAACCAGAAAATGTCAGTGTTTAATAAATGGGCTCAGTGAGATGTTTTCCTGGAGTGGTTTCTCATTTCTAATTATTTATTGCCAACAAACTGAAATACTTAAATCGAGAATGATTCAGGACTTTACATTTATCCCCTTCATTTACAAGAGTGCTGTAGCTAAGATTACAAAAGATAAAAGTTCTAATGTTCATTTAAGCATATCATAGCTTTTAAAATGATTATATATTTGAATTTTTTTTTTCAACGTTTATTTATTTTGGGGACAGAGAGAGACAGAGCATGAACGGGGGAGGGGCAGAGAGAGAGAGGGAGACACAGAATCGGAAACAGGCTCCAGGCTCTGAGCCATCAGCCCAGAGCCCGACGCGGGGCTCGAACTCACGGACCGCGAGATCGTGACCTGGCTGAAGTCGGACGCTTAACCGACTGCGCCACCCAGGCGCCCCCAAAAATGAAAGTATTCTCATGAGAGTTTATTTTCTGCACACGTAGTACTTGGCATCTCATAGGGAAATATAATTCATAAAGCTTGTACTGGTTTCCGGAAGAAATAGATACATTGGAGACTTTAGTAGTTACCTACTTTTCCTAATTGATTATTTCAAATCCTTTTTGGAAAATGACAGTATTTAATTTGTAATATGATTTTGTGTTTGTTGATACCTTAGTGTAATCTGTGTAAAATCTATAACACACTTTTTAAAGTTTTCATTAACATAGTGATTACCCTTCTAACACCAAATCAGATTTCCTGGTAAGCTATCTGGCTTACCCTAGCTTTCCAAGGTTTGCTGTACTATCATGATAGTACATGACACTCATTTTTTCATCAGCACAAAGCCCTTTTGATTTTCTGAAATCAAAGACTTCTTAGGATAAATACGAACTCTCTCTTCTCTCCCCACCCACCTTGTCTCCTTTTCTGTCTTCCTCTCCTTTTCTAATGCTGATTAGATCTTTTCAAAATATTGGAGCACATTTTTAAAAGGAGAGCATTTGACACGAACTTTTTGGCTATTTCTACTATGCCGTGATAGTTCAATGAATTCTATAACGTGAATTACAAAGTAACTGCTGGGGCACCTGAGTGGCTCAGTTGGTTAAGCGCCCGACTTCGGCTCAGGTCATGATCTCACAGTTCATAGGTTCAAGCCCTAGATTGGGCTCTGTGCTGACAACTCAGAGCCTGGGGCCTGCTTCAGATTGATTGGTTGATTTCTTTTCTTTTCTTTTCTTTTCTTTTTTCTTTTCTTTTCTTCCCTTCCTTTCTTCCTCTCTTTTTCTTTCTCTCTCCCCCCTTCCCTATTCACTGTCTCTGTCCTTCAAACATAAGTGAATGTTAAAAATTTTTTTTTTAAAAGAAAGCAATTGCTAAAGCCAGCACGTTTGTATAATAAGAAAGAAATTAGTTTGTACATAGGAAAACTTATCATGTCCCTTTCATACCTATGAAGGAAAAAAAAGTGTTTAAGGGAACAGCTTTTTTTATATATATACCAGAATTACAGGTATAAAGGGATAATTAATAAAACGACCATTGATACAGTGTATTTAGGCTAGTAGTTCTCAGACTTCATTGTACATCAGAATCACCTAGAGGAGCACCTGATAAAACACAGACTGCTGACACACGTCTCCTGAATTCCCCATTCAATAGGTCTGGATGGGTCTTGAAAATGTGTGTTATTAAAGTGCTTTTAGGTGGTGCTGATGCTTCTGTTCCAGCGACCGTGTTGTGAGAACCACTGATAGAGGTTCCAACGGAATCTAGTATGTAGTCCCTGGTGTTTTACGTTATCCTTTGTAAATATTAAGGAACTACTGATGTATGTGAAAAGGATTAGATGGCTTACCTCACATGCAGAGTTTCCAACATTCAGGGATTGTATGGTTGGTGAGTAGCCTAATCTTATTACTTTTCATCATTTGTTCTATGGTCATTTGAAGATTTTTAATTTTATTCTTGTCTACTTCCAATGGAGGAGAGCAGGTACGAAAACGCTTGTGTGAGATCAATTAAGAGATAACCTGAAAGCCAGTTTGGCTCAGTTGGGCTGCATTCGTTTGCTGTACAAAACATGTCCACACTATGACCTTGAATCAGCGAACAGAGAAGAGTGTCTGTATTTCTGAGGCATTTTCAAGTCATATTCAAAAGAAAGAAAGAGAAAAAGATAATGTTCCTCAAATGAGCTACCTGAGACAGCTAACTCTAATTAATTGGATCAGTAATATTTTAAACTCTTGCAAACTCTTGAAACACTGTCCTTTGTCTCATCAGTGACAGGGCAGCTTTCCAAATAATGATACATTTGTATTCATAAACATTTTTTAAATGTTTAGTTATACACTAAACACTTTCACATTTTTTTTTCCTGAGTTCCTCTTGGCATGATACATCCCACTGCTTTGGTCCATTGCATTTTTGTGGACTGACGAATATTATAAAATTCTATGTGGGTTCCTCCAAAGCATAGGCATTTTATACTGGAAGCACATGATCCAAGTATGTGTCCTTTCCCCTTTATGACCTGTGACTAATATACAGCTCAAACAGGGTCCCAGTATGCAAACATGAAAAACAAAGGCTGGAAAACAACCAGTATCATTTTTGAGTGACAAACTCTATCAACACATGAGCTCTTAGCTTATTTTTACCCATTTGCAGGGCAAGCACATCACTTCGTCTGTTTGTAGAAATCAATATATAAGAAAGGGTTTGATTTCACTTCTTAAATAGGTTTATTTTTCTTTGACAGTCGGCATGTGCTAAATATTAACAGAACTCTTTAGTGACTAGTTAATCTGGCAAGTTATCAAATAGTTACAAAAACTGGCAATTCAAGACTTCCGCAGGTTGGGGGCGCTTGGGTGGTTCAGTCAGTTAAGCAATCAATTGTTGATTTCTGCTCAGGCCATGATCTCATAATTTGTAGGATCAAGCCCTATGTTGGGTTCTGGGCTGGCAGTGCAGACCTGCCTGGGATTCTCTACCTCTCTCTCTACCTCTCTCTCTCTCAAAATAAATAAAGCATTAAAACAAAAGATCAGCGGTATCACCTTTTTACCTGAGAATATGCCAACTGACTGCAGTTAAATGAGAGTAAAATTATGTGGAAATAGAGATGAAAATAACCTACTTATGAAGGCTAATTGTATACTAGCACACATAATCTCTTGACAAAATTCTCTCTTTTTTCACTGAGGAAGCATGCGGTAGGTACAAGATGTTATAGCTTTTCCTAAAAGGGTTTCATGAATCACAGTAGTAAGCATTTATAATTCATTCTTCTGTTTCATTTCTTTCTAGGTCTGAAAAAAAAATTGGAGAACATTTGTGTTTTTTTTTGTTTTTTTTTTTTTAATTTTTTTTTCAACGTTTATTTATTTTTGGGACAGAGAGAGACAGAGCATGAACGGGCGAGGGGCAGAGAGAGAGGGAGACACAGAAGCGGAAACAGGCTCCAGGCTCCGAGCCATCAGCCCAGAGCCTGATGCGGGGCTCGAACTCCCGGACCGCGAGATCGTGACCTGGCTGAAGTCGGACGCTTAACCGACTGCGCCACCCAGGCGCCCCGGAGAACATTTGTTAAATTGTAATTTCTGTCCCCTCCATAAAACGTAAGTACAATTTACTTTTGTTTTGTTTTTGTTTTTGTTTTTGGACGGGGGTTAAATATTAAGGAATCCTTTTAACAGAATCTTCAAATGCTGAAAAGTTTTAGGAGTTGTATTCAGAAATGTAAAGCCCTCCAAAACATCATTTCCCAATCACTTAGTGAACTGTTCCATTATGGGGTTTCAGTCAGCCAAAGAGGAAAGATGCTAAAGTATGAAGGAAAGAAACTGAGGTCAAAAGGTGGGGCCGGGGGGGGTGGATATAGCTAGAACTACAAAAGAGTCCCTGTCAAGGAGAAAGTGTTCAGATGTACACCTATTAAAACCATGGCTTGATCTGATTTCATCTTTCATTCAGGAATGGCATGAAAGAAATATTACTAATCTTAAGAAATACCCAACTGTAGGTCTACGTTTTATGACATCCTGGCTGGCGTCAGTTAGTGGATTGGATATCCTAGCAATGTTCTCTGGTTATTTTCTCTCTTTAGACTGAATGTATAAACTGCCCTTTGTTTCCACACAGTCATTCTACTGTTTGGAACTTCTGGTAACACTACAGTTCATTCCCTTGTGGTAATTGATACATCAGTCACACAAGCCATTTTCTACAATATATACTTCAAGTATCACTGTAGATCAAAACATATAGTAAGTAAAAGGATAAACGTGACTGGTGTTTGGAAATGTAAAATTTACCCGCCATTAACCACCCACTTTCCAATTTCCTCCCAAGGCAGACTCTGAAGAGCCATTTTGAGCCCACTTATTCTTTCTTTATTCCTCTCAGAAGAACTTGTTTTCCTTGTTGAAAGAGGAGCATGACTTTTGCAGACTGTTCTCAGAGGAAAAGAAAATATGGTAAAATATATTCAATATATAGAATATAAGAGAAAGAAATGAAACAGAGAAAAAGCATTTACCCCATAGCAACAAAACATAAAGTTGGAAAATAGCCCTTAAACAACACACTACTCACAAACACTGACAGAAAATTATTCTTAAGAGAAATAAGAACAATCCTAACTATATTTTCACGCACTACATTATTGAGCATATATTGAAGAGCTCTTGATTTCCATTCTGGTCTTTTCTCTCTAGTTAGCCATGTGACCACCCTGGCTATAAGGCAAATGGTCAGAGAAGGACAGATATCCTATGGTTTCACTCATCTGTGGATCTTGAGAAACTCCACAGAAGACCATGGGGGAAGGGAAGGGGAAAAAAATAGTTACTAACAGAGAGGGAGGCAGGCAAACCATAAGGACTCTTAAATACAGAGAACAAACTGAGAGCGCGGATGGGGCGGTGGAGGGGGAAATGGGTGATGGGCAATGAGGAGGTCACTTGTTAGGGATGAGCATTGGGTATTGTATGTAAGTGATGAGTCATGGAAATCTACCCCAGAAACCAAGAACACACTTTATACACTGTATGTTTGCCGATTTGAAAATAAATTATGTTAAAAAAAAAAAAAATAAGGCAAACAGCCTTCAGTCTCCTTCCTTAGTTGTGCTATATAGATAATGACAATTGCTGTGCTTACCATTGAAGACCACAATAAGAACGTGGTGAGATGATGTATATGCTTTTGGAACCTTCATGTGTTATTAAAACATGCAGTGCTTTTTCATATTGTTGATTGCCCTAACCCCAGTATCTTAATTAGATGTATGACCACAGCATACATCCATTCATCATCTATTCAGTGAGCACCAACGGACCGCCTCATGTGAAAAGTTTGAATGAATGTTTCCACTGATATAGTATTTCCAAAACAGATGTGAAAATATTGAGCTAGTATCTTAGGTTCATTTATCTAAGTTTCTGAGAGGAGGAAGAGAAGGAAACAGACACATGATACACTCCCAGGCTGTTTGAGTGGGAAATTTAAGTCATAGGGCACTTTCGACACATTCGTTTGGAACATGAAATAGAACAAAAGCAAACAGGGGAAGAACAAACGATAATGGGGAGTCGATGTCCCAGAGAGGAGTGGAAGAATTAAGAAGCTTGAAGAATCTGGTAATTCTGGTGGAAGATGCGTAGCATACTGACTATTCCCTCTTTTGCCGCTCAAGTAGCTATCTAATATTTACTAATTTCCACAGATATAAATGATACCCAGAAGCGCTATGTGTATAAATTATACCCAGAGGCACAGTGGTTAAGAGCACAACTACAGTGCAAGGTGATCTGTGCTTAGATCTTGACTCTACGGCTTCTAGCTTTGTGACTTTAAGAAAGCTACTGAAATTCCCCACATTTGCATTTCCTGTCTAAAGTGGGGTGAGAGTGACACCTAGCTTGGAGGATCTTTGTGAGGATGACATAAGTTCCTATGTGGGAGGGACTTAGAAGAGCACCTGGGCTACCTTCAGCCTCGTGCACCTGTTAAATAGTAATATTATCTTCCCATGTTTTCCTTCAGGTCTCTGAATGAAAAACACTCCATCTTGATTGTTAAGATAGAATATCTGTAGTTAAAACCATCCCAGAAAATTTAAGCCATGGATAAGAATAACAACCATATAGAGACAGAGATTACATTTGCCTGGCACTGTTCCTCAATTTGTTACAGGCTACATTGAATTATCATCTCAACGCTAGGTAGTTGCTATAAGTAATCCCATTCTGCATATCACAAAATGGAGGCATCTTGAGGCAAGCTAATGTACAGAAGGCCATACAGCTAGAAAATGGTTGAGTTGTCCTTTGAATACAGACACTTTGTCCGCAGAGCTTGCACTGTTAACTCACAGGGCTTCTAAAAGTACCCTACAGATATACATATTTATATCTGTGGTAATTTGAAAGTATTTAAAGTACTAACATGGAGATCCAGTTTCTCTAATATTCTGGATAAACAGAACCTTATTATACATATTTTCATGCATCATTAAGTTTTCTAATAAATCTTAAATCCTGAGCTGTTGGAAGAGTCCTCCACAGTAAGCTGTGTTAATAGATTTGCCACAAGATGGCAAACTTCACCAAGAAGTTCTCGTCCTTTTTCAGGTGCGAAGACTTTATTCCTTCCGTCACAACAGAGTGCCATAGAGCCGGTGGGGGGTGTGGGGGGGGGGAGATGAGCTGCCTTGTGTGCTTTACGTAAACGAACATATTAAAGTTAATTTACCCATGCTCATTCTTGGCAGAAAACATGCAATAATATTATTCAGCTCATGTGCTCAACGCTATGCCTTTTGTTTCTCTTTAGTAAAAGCACTGCATCCTGTTTTATATATCCAATATTCCCGCTTAAGATCAAAGCTCTTGGCCTGACTTTGTGATGCTTTCTCATGAAATATTTTGATTATATTGAGATTATCTATCCCCTGGGAAAAACACTCTTTCAATGTACCTATCCATATGGGTGCTTTGGAAGGACATAAACATTTGCATTTGAACTGTTCTGTGGCCTGTCAACATCACCATGGCCCATCAACACTGTCAGGGCATTAGCAGGAGACTAAACACTGGAACAAAACCTTTGATAAGTTAGACGGACTAACTCTGAACCTAGGAAAATGGTCCTTTATGGACAGATTCTGAGGGCAAATCCCATGCACGAAGTAACTACAAGTTTGACTTGTAAGTGTAACACTATTAAAAAGTGGAATGAAAACACCAGGAAATATATTACAAAATACACCTTCATATTATCAAAATATAACCCATTTTTCAAACTATAGTTCTAGTAGGATTGCAAAGCCTTGCTTGCACTGGAAAACGTTGGGCATGGTTGAGGAAGGTTTTCATGTTGAAGTAACAACCTCTGTGAGTGATAGCATCTGCTCAGAGAGCTGGCTGTTCTCTTTAAACCCCATAGAACAATTCCCAGACAGCTCCAGGACTGCCCTTCTATGAGTGGTGAGGTCAAGGAAAAGTCATGTGTAGCTCAAACTTTCTCACCTCAGAATCTGAGAGTCTAAATCTATGGAGCTCACAGCTCTGGTCAGCTCAAAAATGCAAAACGGATTTGAGAGATTAAACCCATATCTCTTGTCCATGAAGGGAAGGAAGTAAAATTCAGGACAGCCGGGCTGACCTTGATAATGGAAAGTTCAAACCAAAGCCAGCAGACTGTAAGCTCAGTGCTGAGGTCTAACCCTAAGATACTTTTCTGATATTGTTGTTGGGAAGGAAGTTTTAAGATGCAAGTCTTTTTATATGAAGTCTTTAAAAACTTTTCATTTGCTTACTTATAGATACAAGAAGACTGAGCTGGGCCTCTTTCATGAAGTCCTTTTTCTTCTGTGGTCTGACAGAGCATCACTTACCCTTAGCTCTTAAAAATTAATGCATCAAAACGTTTGCCAAAATGCATAGACTGGCACCAGCGTCCCCGCTCTGTGTACCTATATTCAAACGGTTGCCTTAGATCAGGCATTGGCCACCCA
Organism: Herpailurus yagouaroundi; assembly: GCF_014898765.1. NCBI lineage: Eukaryota > Metazoa > Chordata > Mammalia > Carnivora > Felidae > Herpailurus > Herpailurus yagouaroundi. The sequence goes on from NW_024412391.1 coordinate 71,272,755, forward strand.
GAGAGCTCAGCTGCTATTAAAATAAGAAGCCAGTATTTCACAGATTGGGAGTTCTCATATAACTTGTCAAGTGGTAAATTGAATGGAACGTTTAGAAAATTCTAATACTAATGCTATTTAGAGTGCGCCTGGATGGAGATTTAGGTTAACCTTGGACAGTGGCCCTTCCTGTGTTCCCTGTGGTAAAGACTTCCCCAAGTGGTGAACGACACGCATCTGCTTCTTGCTGTTTGAGACATTTTAACATTCGTGGAAAAAGCAGAAGAAAAGTAGTGTTTAGGGCATTTCCACCAAGAATAACTTGTGAGGCACCCATTTACTAAAACATTAATTTGAATAAACCCCATCTGTCCCAGAGTTTGTATCCGGCATTCCCTGATTCTTTAACAGGTATTCACACTAAGATTGGTCATTATGAAATACCTTGCTAATAATAAAAATGGAGTGACAAAGCTTTATATTAAAAAATTAGCACACATTTCAGACTGGCAGTATGACTGATAGATCCCTCTCTCTGTAATTTTTCTCTGAGATTTTTAGTTTGTTTTCTAGATCCCTGTTGAGCACAATTATGGCCAATGGTGCAGAACTATTGTTACTGGGTGTATTCGATTTCCCTTTCTGCCCTCACAAATACATACACACTTAGCAATTTGAGACAACACAATTTCATTATCTCACAGTTCTGCTGGTCAGAAGACCAGCTGGCTGGTTTCTATGTTCTGCGTATCACAAGGCTGAAATCAAAATGTGGACAGGCAGAGCCTGTTCCTTTCTAGAAGTTCGCAGGGAGAATCCGTTTCTAGGAACACGCAGGTTGTTTGCAGATTCACTTTCATGTGGTTGTAGGACTGAGAGCCCCATTTCCTTGCTGAAAGCTTGCCCATGAGGTCCTCAAAGCCTTTCTCCAGTCTCACGTTCCCCCTCCACAGACCATGACAATCAAGGCTAAGTCAAATCCTTCTAAAATCTCATCTCTCACTGATTCTTCTGCCTTTCTCTTCCACTTTTAGGGGTTCATGTGATGACACTGGGCCCATCCAGATAATCTTTCTACTTTAAGGTCAGCTGAGCAGCAAGCAGCCTTATAACCATCCACAAAGCCCCTTTTGTCATGTAACATGGCTGCAGGTTCCAGTGATTAGGGCATGGACAGACGTCTTTGAGGGACCATTAGTCAGTCTGTCTACCACACTAAGTGCTATAGGTGGAATCTGGTAAGAGAATTAACTCAACCTCATAAAACATACTTTCAATGCTAGACCCTTTTGTTTGTTTCCTTTCATTCTAGGGCAGACCCTTCTTACTCTCACATGTACTTAGTTAGAAATTCTAATGTAGAAAAATCATTTGGGAATCACTTGCATTTATCTAAGAATTATTTATTGTTTATTTTGAGAGAGAAAGAGGAGGAGGAGAGAGAGAGAGAGAGAGAGAGAGAGAGAGAGAGAATCCGAAGCAAGCTCTCAGATGTCAGCACAGAAGCCCCACACAGGGCTCAAACTCACAAATAATGATATCATGACCTAAGCCAAAATCAAGAGCCCATGGCTCAACAGATGAGGTCACCCAGGTGACCCCATCCTGGTTGATTCTTAATTTGCCTACAGTAATATTCACTCTGTGGTGGACAGTTGTATGGGCTTTAAAAAATGCATATATTCATGCATCCACCGCCACATTATCTTATTCACAGCTCCCTCAACACCCAACATTTCTTCAGGTTTCTCTTGTGCGTGTCTGACCCCCAATTCCTAGCTTCCTCTCATGTCTTTTCTGTTTCTTAGATTTTTCTCTTCTTAAATGGTCATATAAATGGTATTATACAATACACAGGGTTTTGGATCACTTAGTTTAAAATGCTTAGGAGGATGATTATTGTGTCATCATTTTATTTTATAAAGAAGCTGTCAAATTCTTTTCCCCAATATTGCATTTCTACCAGGAGCGGATGATATTTTCAGTTGTTCCATATCCTCATTTCCACATCCTCATATCCAGAATTTGGTGTTGTCCCTTTTTCATTTTCTGAATTTTAGCCATCCTGACAGGTTTCTAGGGGTATTTCCTTGTGAATTTCATCTGCAATTTGCTAATGACTGTTTAAGTTGATATTTTTTCATGAGCTTATTTGCCAACTATATATCTGTGGTGAAGTGTCTACTTAGATATCTTGCCCATTTTTTATTGGATTGTTTTTCATTCTGATTGAATGTTAATAGTTTTTATATACTCTGGGGAAATGTCATTACCGGATATGATATTTTCAAATAGTTTTTTTTTTTTTTCATGTTTTGCTGGTCTCTTCAGTCACTTAAAAAGATGTTTCTTAAAGCAATATAAAAAGGTGATGAAGTCAAATGTCAATTTTATAAAGACTATTTTTTTAGAACAGTTTAAGTTTCACAGCAAAACTGAGGGAAACTATAGGGCACTGAGTTATTATTTATAATATTAAAAGACACTGGTGGTTTTGCAATGTATTTAATTGGTCATATTCAACTTCCAAATAATACTATACCACTCCATATGTAACATAAAGGCTTGGTAACCATATAGCTTTCTGATTCTATGGGATATTGTCATCAGTGCTTTTTATGGATATTATTAACACGTAATATTTCTACTATATTTAATTTACATTATTATCTTTCAGAATTTTTTAAAAAGGAAATAATTTTCATTTTATCTTGACTTACTCCATATCTAATCTTTTGCATTTTGAGGTAGATATAACCTTCTTAAGATACTGTTTCTTCTGCCTGAAAAAATTTATTTAGAAATGGTTTTTAGATTAGATCCAGTGACAATGGAAGTCCTTATGTTTTGTTTGTGTGTTTCACAAAGTATTCATCCTCTTTTGAATGATATTTTGCTGGATTATAATTATAGGCTCCCTTTCTTCCCTTTTTCAGTTCATGAAAATGTCCCTTATGTTTTTGTTTGCCTGGGTTTTTATGAAAGTCAACCCTTATCCTTGTCCCCATATAGGTAATATGTTTTTTTTTTTTTCTTCTGGCTTCTTTTAAGGTATTTTATTTGACTTGATTTTCAGCAGTTTGAATATAAGGTATGCCTGAGATTTTGTGTGTATGCATTTGTTTTAATTTATCCTACTTCGTTTTGAGCTTCTTGGGTCTGTGGTTCCATATCTGTCATTAACTTTGGAACACTCTTGGGTATTCTTTCTTAAAATGTCTCCTTGGCCTCAAGTTCTCATTCTTCACAAAACTGAGATCTTCTCACATCCCCAGGCACTGTGTTTTCTTTTGTTTCTCTTACTTTATGGTTTTTCTTTGTTTCATTTTGGCTGATTTTACTGATTCTCTCCTTACCTGTGTCAAGTCTACCAATGAACCTGATGAAGGCATTATTTTTTGTTTCTCTTTAAGTTCTGCTATTTCCATTTTTCCATTTTGAACTTTTCTTATAGTGTTCATTACTCTGATGAGATTTTCCATCTGATCTTACTGGTTGACTATCTTTTCCCTTTGACTGTTGAACAACTTAATCACAGTACTTATGAAAAAATCCTGTCTTATATTTCAGTCTGATGACTGCTTTGTCTCTTTTGATTTTGTTTTCTCTTGCCTTTTCATTGGCCTAATTTGTTGAAAACTGACACCTTCTCAGGGAGGGTAGTTACTCAGATAAATATGTTGTATTCTTAGAGACACTTCTCCTAGGCCCTCTGAGTGTGGTTTCTATGATTCTAATCAGTCATTGGACTGGATTTGAAGTTTATTGGTATGGTCACACTCAGTCACACATACAGGTGTCACCAACTTTAAAGCCTTTTGTGATACCTATTTTTTTTTTTTTTTTTTACCAGCTAGGCTGTCAAAGCATTCTTATCAATGACTATTTCTGCACACTGGTTTTGGATCTTTCCTTTGCCCTGTGCCTGAGGAAGGTAGATGTATCTTGCAGAACTCCCAGCTGTATTCCATTATCACTTATGCCATACTTGTTATTGTTGCAATGGGAATGGATAATGCTCTCTTGTGTTCTGACTGACCCAGTCTCAAGATGGTGTTGTGCGCCTGGGTCACAGTAGTATGGCTTTCATCATACTTGCCTTTCCTACAACTCTGGAGTTAGGGCTAGCATGGATTGCTGGTAATCCTCGGAGGTAATCCTGGTGTTTTTCCTGTTCTCTCCTCCAACTGGAACGGTTTTCTACCAGTACCCTAAGGTGATACTCTTTGCTGTCCTTCCCCTGCTGATTAAGGCATTCAGGCTTATTCCGAGGAGGGGGATGGGAACGGATGTGGATGGAGTATTGGCAGTGATGTCTGCAAACCACTCCTGACCCCCACCCAGAGTCTGCACCTCACTAAAGCTTTCTCCAGATTCTTCTGGCTATTCCCCGTGAGTGTGGGATGGCATTTGTGGAGGCCAAGCATGAAATAGAGTACTTGCCCCAGTGGTTTCACACTCCATGATCCTGCACTCAATCTTTAGCTATTAACGGAAACGTGTTAGCTGCATCTTTTTACAGGAAATATGAAGTCTGGTGGAAGTGGGTTTAGGGAAACAAGGTCCTAGTTCTCCATGCCCGAGCCTCTCTCTCCCCAAACTTTTGGTTGCTTGTTTGCTCTGTGACTTCATTTCTCTGGTGGCCTAAAAAAATAAAGTAATTTTCAGGTCTATCATTTTCCTGCTTATAAGGAGTGAGGTAATGCCATTGCTCACCTGAAACAGGGGTGGTCTTGTTTTGTGATCTTGGTTCACTTGCTTAAACCTTTCAGGCCGTGACTTCCAGTTTTTTTCCCTCTTAAAAAGGGCATACCAAATCAACTCCTAGGGGTCATCCAACACTAACATTTTGCAAAATTGTAGGCTATTTCCAATACTCTACTCAGGTGGTTTGAGAAGCCCTTTTACTCCCATGTCCCTTTTACAGAAAGGAAATAACCATAGTTCTGACCTCTTTAATTATTTGTCGTTAATAATATGTCATTTTTTTTTCCTCTTCACCAGGGACAAAAACATGTGGCATGGTTGGATATATTTCTCTTCAATGCACATACACATCTGTGCACACACACACATACATGCACAGTCATGGGAGTGAGGCATTTCAATCGCATGCCAGGGTAGGACTCATGCTAGGGCCATCTGTCAGCTGTAAAATGTAATATAAGAAAATGCATGCAGTCGTATTTACTGAATAAAAAGTATTCTGGCACTTAGTCAGATGCATAATCTAAACACCACATTTTTGGAAGATTAAATTAAGTTGCTCCTTATTAACTCATCTGGGATCCCCAAAAGGAATTATAATTTGTTACTTTCTTAGTCCCTTCTATTGACTACAGAAAGGACCAGATTACAGTAATCCTGCAAGTATATTAAGGGTTTATATCCTTACTAAATATTTTAAGAAACTGATTACATATTGAACAGGAAAATATTTCCAATATAGCAGTCACTGAAGTCACAATATAGCCTTCAAATACATGTACATGATGAACAGAACCCATTTTATCTCCCATGTCCATAAGCTTTTATACCACCAGTCCAAGTGATAAAGCAACATATAAAGGAAGCTCAGAAACACATTATGAAGCTTCTGATGTTAAAGAAATCCCACCTTTCCCACTATGTTTTATTCGTTCAAGTGTCCTAACTTGGACATTTTACTTTTGAAAATATCATGGTGAAGCAAACTGAAAACTGGTTTTAATATTCGAAAATATGAGAGTCATGCAAGTCTGACTGTTCTCTTCCTGACTTGAAGTCTTACTTTTTTTTCCGGAAATATGTGTATGTGTGTGTGTGTGTGTGTGTGTGTGTGTGTGTGTGTGTGTGTGTGGCTTGGTTTGTGTTTCTTTAAAAGCCAAGTAATAGCATTAGAGTAAGCGTAAGGAATATTAAAATTCCTTGATGAAAACTTGAAACGGATGCTTGTAACTACTTGGTTTAACTGGCTAAGTCAATTTCTTTTTTATAATGTGTTTTAATGGATTGATGGAAAATACGAACTTTAAAATCTCATCGTTTCATCTAATAATTGAACTCACACTATCAATGCTGGTCTACAAGTTAATAATCAACCATTATATAATTTTTCCCACTGTACCTGTTGCAGTGTCATGAGGCTGCAGGTAGACAGATTACTGTGTGGTTCTCCCACCTACATCCTCATCTTTGTCATCAGCAATAGAATCCCTACTTGTGGGTTACTGGCAAATTCTCCAGTGTACAACTCCATGGCTCAGCTTCCTGGCAATAAGGATGCCAAGGAAATAGAAGCAGGAGGTCTTGGGTGAGGTTTTAGGGGAGGCACTTTAAAGGTGCGTGACTCAGTTGGGAAGCATCCTTTGTTACTCACGTCCCATCCGAACGCCTGCTGTCTCACACACGGAGGGACGGGGCTGCAGCAGACATTCTAGGACCGGGATGAAAAGGCTCAAAGACACACAGAAACTTGGCCCTCATCACCCAAACTACAGAAATCATGCTAGTGACTGCCTGCTTTTGCGTTTCTTGTTATAGAAGAAAAATCAACTGTTTTACCTGTAGACCACTGTAATCGGGTCTCTGGTAAAAAGAAATCACCTGCATTTTTTAAAAATACATTTTGCTTTTTTTTTTAAATGTTTATTTACTTCTGGGAGAGTAAGAGCATGTATGAATGGGAGAGGGGCAGAGAGAGAGGAAGACACAGAATCTGAAGCAGGCTGCAGGCTCTGAGCTGTCAGCACAAAGCCCCATGTGGGGCTCGAACCCATGAACTGGGAGATCATGACCTGAGCTGAAGTCGGACACTTAACCGACTGAGCCACCCAGGTGCCCCTACATTTTTTATCTAAACATGTGGTGCCCCCACGTGAATGAAAAGAGCAGACTTTCTCCGTGGGATATCAGACACAAGAGTGTGAACAATTCCTGCTATCCCAGTCAACTCGAGACATTTGTTGATAATATTTTTCAGTTTTGTTTTTATTGCCTGCATGTCATGTACAAAGCCCTGATAATTTTAGTTGCTTGTATTTTCTCTTCTGGAACATGGTCTTGATAACCTATACTTTATATCCCAGACCAAATCAAAGTCTTTCTTATGAGATCCATGTTTTATTACTGGCATTTTTCTTTTCTTTTTTTTTTTTTTTAATTTGTCTTTTTAAAGTTTATTTTTTTTTTTTGAGAGAGAGAGAGAGAGAGAGAGAGAGAGAGAGAGAGAGAGAGAGATTGAGAGAGAGAAGCAGAGATAGAATTCCAAGCAGGATCCATGCTGTTACCACAAAACTGGACACAGGACTCAATCTCATGAACTGAGGGATCGTGACCTGAGCCAAAATCAAGAGTCAGCCGCTTAACTGACTGAGCCACCCAAGCACCCGGATTTTTTTATATCATACACTGATTTTCTAGTTGGAAGAGGGTAGAAATATCCCGTATATGCCAAACTGTAGTTAGGGTAGGAATATCTCAATCAAAAGCTGATGATGCTAATATAGGTAAGTAATTTGAAGGAAAGGTTTGCTTTTATCTATCAACCAGGGCTATATTCAGTGGACATTTCAGGTGTAAAAATTATTTGTAAAACCAGAGAAAATAGTTGATAATATTTCCACAATGAATGGGAAAATACCTTATACATTTTAAAAGTTTATTTATTTATTTTGAGCGAGAGAGAGAGAACACAAGAGAGCGTATGACCAGGGGAAGGGCAGAGAGAGAGAGAGAGGGAGAGAGAGAGAATCCCAGGCAGTCTCCTCATTATCCATACACAGCCTGGTGCGGGGCTCTATCTCACGAACCATGAGATCATTACCTTAGCTGAAATTACTAGTCAGATGCTTAACCAACTGAGCCACCAAGGTGTTTTTTTGTCCATTTGTTTAATAAAACAATTTAACATATTCAAGCAACCGTTGATTTGACATAATATGCCCATAATGTCTGGGGGCATCCTCCCTTTTATTAATAATTCCTCTCAAGAGTAAGTTAGGCAGCTGCTAGAATTACTGAAAACTTTTTAAAGGTTAGCCCAGAGCAGCAATTTATAGGCATTCTATAAAATTTTTTTTTTCCTAGATATGCTAGGCTGCTTTCTGTGAGAAAATGGAAAAGCTTGGGCCAACTAGGTAGCTGAGTCGGTTAAGCGTCCAACTCCTGTTTTTGGCCCAGGTCATGATCACACTGTCATGAGATTGATCCCTGCATAGGGATCTGCACTAAGCATGGCACCTGCTTAAAATTCTCTCTCTCTCAAAAACAAACAGAAAAAAAAAATGCTTAACATGAAGCACGAAAGTGTATTTTGAGAATCTGTACTTAAGATGCTTTATTACTTGGGTGAACTAATCTCATAAGACAAGTTTTGAGCTCTCCAAGAACTTCCAAATCACAGAAGGCATACTGTAATGGAGGTTTTGACAACTTGAAACAGAAACATAGACACTCAGAGACTTAGTTTCAATTCTAATTCTACCTAAGAGATTGTGAGCACAATACTTAAATATTCATGAGATACAAAATAGGTAACTTAATGTGGAACTTACTAGGGACTCAAAAAACAAGTTGGAGTATCATCAGTCCTAGTTTTGAATTCTAGCTCTGCTAAATAGACTGTAGGAACACAGACAAATTTGTTTTCTCACTAGTAAAATGAAGCTAAAAAGAGTAACCACTTTTTAAAAAAGTTATTTTATTTTCATTTTATTTTATTTATTTATTTTGAGAGAGACAGAGAGACTGTGTGAGCAGCAGAGGGGCAAAGAGAGGGTGGGGAGAGAGCGAGAGAGAGAGTGAGAGAGAGAGAGGGAATCCCAGGCAGTCTAACGGCATGGAACCCAATGCAGAGCTCAAACTCACAAACTTGTGAAATCCTGAACTGAGTGGAAACCAAGAGTTGGATGCTTAACCCAGGCCCCCCTATTGTTAATTTTAGATTAGGTAATATATTTAAGGAGTTGAGCACTGTGGTTTTTGCTTATTCATTTTGCATGTTGGTGGTCTTTAAGTATACTGCAGGACTTTAAACTACCTGATAATTTTAAAAAGCACTTTCATTATTTTATTTTACTTATTTAAAAAATTTTAATGTTTGTTTATTTTTGAGAGAGACAGAGACAGAACGTGAGTGGGTTAGGGGCAGAGAGAGAGGGAGACACAGAATCCGAAGCGGGCTCCAGGCTCTGAGCTGTTAGAATGGAGCCCGATGTGGGGCTCGAACTCATGAGCTGTGAGATCATGACCCGAGCTGAAGTTGGACGCTCAACCGACTGAGCCACCCAGGCGCCCCATCAAGTACATTATTTTAACCATATACTTCTATGAAAGTGAAAACTTTCTCACCCACGTGTATATGGAGAAAGAAACTGGGGAGAAGATTAACTGCACTCTTCACGCTAATTACACAAGTAGCAGATGATTTAATTCTAGACCAAAGCCTTTTGATTCTCTCACCATTGCACCACCTTCACGAGCGTTCTGCCAAACTTGTTATCTCTTTTCATCCATCTTCTGACTCTTCTGAAATCGGAGTCAAAATGCCAAGCAGTGTTGTTTGAGGGGTTTTATGTGGTAAACTTGCCCCAAAGTTCACGCATGGCAGTTCCCGTTCCCAGCCCCTTCGAGCCCCCACCTCCGCTCCCCATATGGCTTCCGTGTGGGTGCTATGGTTTCTGGTACTCTCTGTGAAATTTTGGCTCATTCATTTTTTTTTTAATTTTTTTTCAACGTTTATTTATTTTTTGGGACAGAGAGAGACAGAGCATGAACAGGGGAGGGGCAGAGAGAGAGGGAGACACAGAATCGGAAACAGGCTCCAGGCTCCGAGCCGTCAGCCCAGAGCCCGACGCGGGGCTCGAACTCACGGACCGCGAGATCGTGACCTGGCTGAAGTCCGACGCTTAACCGACTGCGCCACCCAGGCGCCCCGTTGGCTCATTCATTTTTGGGAAACATTTTTACAAACAACTTTGTGCTTTAACCATAAAAGACAAATCTGAAAAAGTAGACCAATCTAGTGAAAGACGACTAACATGGCTTTTATACACTTGCCTTTCTTCTTAGTTTGTTGTTGTTGTTACATTTCATGGCTATCTATGTGGAATCTTTGAAACTTTTAACATACATTCTTATGACCCCAAGTGTTCAAAACCAGCCATGGGAAGACTACAAGGAAATGGTCTTTTTGAAAAGGCTGACGGAAATCAACATATGTTGCCAATTGAATGCAATACAAATTTTTAATTTGTTAATTCAAAAAAGCTACTTGAAAGGCTGTCTGGGTATAAGCTGTCAATACTAATAGAAATTCTCTGTTAGGAAGTGAAGAACGACCGGCAGGTAAAGAATAAAGCATGGAACCACCTTCCTTTGTATATACACAAACACACACATACACACATATACATGTGTATATAAATTTATATTTATATATATGTAACATTAATTTCTTAATTACTTACTAGATCAGAATATTTTCAGCTCAAAGAATGTGCAGTGATAACCTGCTCCATACTGTAATTCAGTATACTAAATCCCAGAAAAATACGTGATTTATACAAAATCAGAAACCAGAACTTGAACTGTTTTTTTTTTAAACTCTGTTTTGCTGATAATTATGATTTGCAAGCACCTAGACTTCCTTTCCTAAGGCAGTCTTTTTCCTTAGGGTTACACAAAAGAAACAGTGTGGACAAATAATACATTTCTTTTAATCTTTTACTATAATAGTTTCATTCAACCATTTATATACGGTTAACCAGGAAGTTACCCTAAGCTAATGGCCATCACTACCACGGCCAATAACTTTTAGCAAATCTTTATGAAAACCTTGATGCAAACGTTTATAAGACTACATAGGCTATTTTCTTTGGAAAGACCTTTCTTCTAACTTTTTATCTATGTTCTAACTTATTTTTCATTAATTTCACTTTGAATCTTACATTACTTAACAATATCCTTAAAAAAAAATCAAAGCATAAGTAAACACTTTCAAATGAAAGGAAAGCATTGGTAACATACCAAGATAGTTTTAAACTCAAATAATTATGACCTATTCATCAGGCAAGTCCTCAAAATCCCTCTTTAAACAACACTGACTATAACCACACCTATGAGCTCAATTTTCACAAGGAAAATATCACACGAACACTTCTGGAATGAACTTCGTAAATGGGTTCATCTACCTAATCTAAAAACAGATCTCGGGACACAAAATTAAAGGGTGTGAAAAACATTTTTAAACTTTATCCCTTGCAACTACAAGACCAAATCATGGCACTGTGATCGGAAAAATACCCCAGCTATAATTAATGTCTTTCATATTAAGAGAAAAAAAATCTGGCACAGATATAAAGCAATTAGATACTTGTAACTTTCCAAACTCTACAGTTTGACCCCATTTTTTCTTTCCCTATTCTAGAATTTCATTCAAAAATCTGCCTAAAGGCTGAGAGAGCTTATTCAACCAAGTCTCAGAGAACCAGAATAACCATTACTCAACATTTTTCTTGAATACAGACAACACTTACTCTAGCATCGCTCAGATTTACCATCCTGTTTTTTCCCCATACTTCTTTCATAGCTGGGGAGAAAAAGATCAATAAAACAATTTCCCTGAGCCGCCATCTTTTTTCTTCTATGACCTGTTGCATTGAACAACTTTTTGTGTCTCTGTATGATATTCTAACTAGAGATTTTATTTTGAGTGCTCACTTTTTATTTGCAAATCATTAAGATTTATCTAGTAAGCCTAGAATTGCTGGGTTACTAACTTTCTATTTCATTTTTCAAGACTTGAGAACGACTTTTAATTTTCCATTTAAAAACCATTGCAGTGACAACGTGAAGGATGGCTCGAGAGAGAAAGATCAGCTAGAAAGCCCTCTCGCTAGTGGAAGATAGATTTGATGGACACTTGACTTAAGGCAGTGACCCGGGGCACGGAGAGACAGAAAATGTTCTAAAGCTGTGATTCCTCAAGCTTTACTGGGCATCAAATTCAATGTTTCTGATGTTGGGATGGGGCCTGAGCGTGTGCATTTCTAAAATGTTCCCAAGGTGACACTGATGCTGCCGGTACATGACCACACCTTCAGAACAACTGGACGAAAGCCTTTCCACTCAAAGCATGGCCTTTGTACCAGCAGGACTGGCACCCCTTGGGAACTTACTAGAAATGGGGACTATCAGGCACAACTCCAGTCCTCTTGTATTTAAATCTGTGTTTTTACAAGATCCTCAGGTGGTTCCCATGAAGATGAAGTCTGAGATGTAGGAAACTGGGCTAAAATGAAGAGCAGCTAGGATCAATGGAGATTGGAAGGAATGCAGGAGACTGTCTAGCATGACTCGAGCTACCAACTGAAGCATTAGGTACAAAGTGCTGATGGTGCTTAGTAAGCTTCTCCTGCTCACAGCTGGAGACCTGACAAAATTTAGTAATTTAATAAAATTCTCACAAAACCCCCAATTCTAATACAAAAGAGAAGATTATGCATAAGGCTAGTCCCAACATACATGCAAGTGACATATCCAGGTCATGCAGCAACTCTCCTGAAAACGGAGCATGGAACCAGGCTTTCTCGACCAAGTCCTTGCTGGGCACATAGGAAAAAAATTCAGTTCCTGGCTCTGATTCTGGACCTAGGTTTCCATCAATTCTGGTAAGAGATGGAGTGTTAGGCCAGAGAGCTAAACCATCTCCTTCCTTCCTACAGGTAAACCCACCTCTTATTTTGTGTCTTAACAAAAATGGAAAGTAACAGCCGTATTTTTTTTTTTATGAGCCAGTGGCTTATTAAATTCAGCAAAGAGATTCAAACACAATATAAAAGCAGGACCGTTCCTCTGTTCTATAAATGTGCTGCTCTTCACAATTTTCTGTTTTGGGAAAAGATGAAATTTGGGCCAACTCATCTGTCTCCGAGAACAGGACTCCATAAATGATGTCAGGAACCAAGAATTACAGTCAGAAACATTCTTAAAAGATGAGTGGCTGAACATATGCTCCACTCGTCAGTGGGGTATGGCAGGCACTGAGCAAACAGCCCACATCCAGATCCAGGCCCCCTGCTGAGTGGCTGTGAGATTTGGGGGAATTTGCTTCTTGTCTCCAAATATAAGGTTTTTCATATCAACCTTGTATGTATCTTGGCACATGGTTTATGTGAGAATTAAATGAGATAATATGCAAGGAAGCCCTGTACCTGTAAGTTAATTTCTCAGCATCGTTAAGTACCTCCTGTCTTTTCTTGCCCATCGGCCACAATAAATATGGCAGAATTACACATGCCATATTTTCTTGGCTACTGCAGAAAATCTAGACCGGATCAGAAACAATAGGCCAAAAATGTAACCACTGCATTTTTCAACCGCTGGGCTGCATACTGATGGGCCAGGAACCCTTCTTTTCAGATGAGCTAGCCCATTGCACTCAAAAACAATACATAAACAGGTGTTTATGTGCAAACTTTTACACTGGTGATTACAAGACAAAACACTGAAATGAGCAGGCCCTGTGATGCTCTAACACAATTTGTGCTGCTTATAAACAAGAGACAAACAACTTTGTGGGACATCAAACTGCCACAAAAGATATGTGAAGTGTTTTTTCACCAAGTATTAAAACTTTGCTCTGTTGATATTCAACACAACACTGTCAGGGGGGAAGAAAAGTTCTTTTCAAACAGTGACACAGCACAGAGTTGACCCAAATATTTTGATCGATGGTTTATTTATACAAACTTATCAAATAGTTATTCTGTAATAATGATAACACATTAATTTTTGCAGTCTCTTTAGTTGTATGCTCAATCTCTTAATTCTTTAACTGAAAAGTCAAGTGTCTGAAAGTTTAAGGGGGACAACAAGAGAAAGGGAGAGACCGAAAGCTCCGTCAAAGTGTCCCTCTGGTGAAGGAACCACAGAAGGGAGAGGAGAGGAGCCCAGAACTGCAAAGCAATAGTACAGAGAGAGATCCGTTTCCTTGTCCACACCCGCAATGTTGTCTTCCCCTTGAGTAACTTTAATACAAGCTTGATTTTGTCTGGTGCCCTGAATATATGAAGGGGCCTCCCACCTCAGCAAGGTTAGGGAGGGTGGAGAAAATGAGAGAGTCAAGATTATGCCAAAGTAAATATCCACAGAGAGGACACGCTCTCTTTGACCTACATAGGGAGTTAGGTGAAGTAGCTAGGAAATATACCATTAAATGATATGGTGGCAAAGGAATACAGTGTTCTTCCCTTTACCATTACATTTCTGGAAATAATATACCTTGAAATATTCCCTGAAGTGTGGTTCTCTTACTGTGTCAGAGGAAAATATAGAGTACAGAGACTGTGCATTCGAACATGAATGTCTAGTAGAGCCAAGAGGTGCAACTTTACCTTAGGTTTCTGGTTGCCATGTAACATACTTGTGTTTTCTCCCTCCCAATAAAAATAAATTACCTCTCTGGACTGTTGAGCTCTATTCTGCCAATCTCTCTGTTGCCCCATCAAAGTAAAACTAATAGGAAAAAAAAAAAAAAAAAGAGTGAGAAGTGCCTAGACCGCAAATGGGAAGAATTCTCTTGAGTGTCTGGGTCTGGTCAGAGCCTCTCAGGTACATGTGACCCTTTTATCTGTCGCCGTGACTAAGGTGACAAAGACACTTGTCACAGGCTTGGGTATTAGAGTGTCAGGAGTTTAATAAGTTTCAGCGTGTAAAAAATAAAATACAGATTTAATAAAGGTTAAAACTTAGGAATGTCAACTTGTATGAATAAGAAAAAACTCTAGATCCCCGTCTCTCTTTTTGTGAGACAAAATACTCTAGAAAGTGATATGATGCAAGCAAAAAGTTTTAGGGGTTTGTCCTTATAATCCCAGAGCAGAAGAAAACGAAGCCATTCCAGATCACTTAAGTTTTGAGAGGTGTTTGTTTCGTTTAAACTTTCATTACTGGGCATCGCTGATTTTTTCCACACTATAATAAGAAAGGGGGGGGTTGTATGTATAATTATACATAAAACATCTGTGAGTTGTTCTGAATCGCAAAATACATATATATTTTAAGTAAATCTTCAAGTTTTCGCAATCTTTTATTTTCCTCGTCCACAATGGTAAGGGTAAAGCCAAGTAGATTCTTTCCTCTCCTCTACAGTGGATTCCCAGCAGCTAACCCCAAGTGGAAAGGAATTCATGTGTTTGTAGCACTGTATAGCTACACAGTGTTTATTGCTCTTCAAAGAAAAAGAGCAGAATGAATATTTATTGGTTTGGGATGGTGATTCTGGGGGATTCAGTGCATAGTGGCATGCCCTCTATCTCCGCATAGAATAAAATTTCACCTTAGATAAAATGAAATATTGCTTCGCTACATTTCTCAGGCACACACTCTTGATGTGTACTTTTTAAAAAATTGGGACTTTTTGTCAACAAAACACAATTTCAATCTGCACTCTGAGTTTTAAATTCCCTTTAAACACCTTTCTGCAAATATTTGGTTTCTATGGATGCTCACCCTCACTGTTTGCATGGGGTTTTGATGCCAGAAATGAATGAACCAGAAATTTGCTGACTGTATTGGCCAAGGAAATGGTGCATTTTGTCTGATTCATCGACAGTGCCAGGATGTATTTATTTGCACAACACCAAAACGTGGCACCGTGCCTCACAACAAATTGGTCTACAGCAAATTCAACACTGTTGGTAATATGGAAGAAATGCTTCAGCACCAGATTTTCTTTTATATAAAAGTGTGTGGAAATTAGGTTCGTAAAACTATCACAGGATGTGAAGGAGTCTGTTGAAGTGAGTGGAAAGCATCAGAT
Source organism: Herpailurus yagouaroundi (assembly GCF_014898765.1). Taxonomy (NCBI): domain Eukaryota; kingdom Metazoa; phylum Chordata; class Mammalia; order Carnivora; family Felidae; genus Herpailurus; species Herpailurus yagouaroundi. Next base: position 71,288,536 of record NW_024412391.1, read on the forward strand.
GGATCCTTGGCAAAAAGGAAACTAAAGTGTTTCTGCTTGGAAGGAACAGAGGGTAAAAATTAAGGAATGGGAGAAATAATAACAGCTTAGAGAGACTTTAAGGAAAAATGCACATGTTTTACATTAAGTATCTCTATTGTCAATTACAGAATGTGCTTAATATTTAATTAAAGGCTGGGTGGCTCAGTCAGCTAAGCGCCTGAGTCTTGATTTCAGCTCATGTCATCATCTCACAGTTTGTGATACTGAGCCCCAAATCGGGGTCCGTGCTGACAGCAATGGTGCCTGCTTAGGATTCTCTTCCCCCACCCCTCTCTCTATGCCCCTCCCCTCCCTCCCTCCCTCTCCTTCTTCTCTCTCAAAATAAACATTAAAAAATGTATTTGATAAAGGCTGAAAAAGAACATGTAAACTAGTATAGGAAGTTTAGAAAATAATTAAGCAATGATTTAACAAATTGTGGTGTATAGGACAAGGAATTAAGAAAATTTAAGATGAAGGGAGCCTGGGTGGCTCAGCTGGTTGAACATTTGACTTCATGTCGGGTCATGATCTCATGGTTCATGAGTTTGAGCCCAGAACTGGGCTCTGGGGTGACAGCTCAGAGCCTGACCTGCTTCAAATTCTGTATCTCCCTTTCTCTCTGGCTCTCCCCCACTTGTGCTCTGTCTCCTTGTCTCTCAAAAACAAATAAACATTAAAAATATTTTTTAAAAATTATTACAAAAAAGCACAAGATGAATTTTTGGCTTAATAAGTGAATTAAGGAGGCCAACATGGGAAGAAAAGATATGGATATAATAGCTCTCTACTGAGTTTCATGGTCTCAACAAAGAAAAACACAATTATATCAGAGAAGAAGGAAATATAAATTAGAGGATAAAAGTAAAGGCAATTTTCTTCGTAAAACACTGGTAATGCCACCTTCTACGATTAGAAGAACTTGGAGATTCTTAATACTAATCTGTATATGAGATACAAACTGTTAACCATATTCACCACAAGACTTTTTGTTTTATATAAATGTATGGATGTTCAAGGCAGAATGGAAAAACAAAAACTGATTCATAAATTATTTAATTCTAATAAAAATAAAACATACGGATCAGTAACAAATAACTTACATTTATGGAGCAATTAGTATGTGCTGGGCATTTGCTTAAGCTTCAAAGCAATTGCATATGGCAGACACAATTACAACCACAGTTTACATAGAGAACTGAAACCAGAACTGGTTAACGGTCCAAGTTACAGATCCAGTAATGGCAGAGCTGAATGCTGATCTCTGTAACCACTCTGTAATACCACCCCTGTTTTAACCACTTGCAGTGTGTGTAGGATTAAGACACCATTTTCTTAAGAAAACCTCGCTTTCTTTTCATAGACCTTCAAGTTTTTAAATAGGAGTGGTTTGAAGATAGACCAAAAGAAAATGAACACAAGTATTTCACTTTGAACAACTTGAAAGAGGCCGTTTTTCCTTTTCTTGGCGTTATTAATGTATTAAAAATAATTTGGTAATTATAGATTTTTACACTCCTTTTTTAGTATATGTTTAGTCTGGTCTTTGAATGTCAGATCTGTGACTATGTTCCTAGAACCGCCTCCACAGAAGGCTGTTCTTTTTCAACTCGATGTAAAATGACAGCAGAACTTTATACACTTTTCATTACTCTCCAGCAGGTAGAAGTAACACTTTAGAGAGAGATCACAAGAGACCGATTTATAAAGAAAGGAAGAAGTTGAGAAAAGAGAAAAATGAGTATATTTCAAGCACAGTTTGGAAGAAACATCAAGAGTCCCTGGGATCAATTTGTTGTAGAAATACGGAGAGCAGTAAGACGCCGATGACGACCTTGGCTTTTCTTGCTTAGATGTCAGGTGTGAGAGAAGATTGAATAGACAGACCTTGGAGTGCATGAGTCATCCTTAATTTCAGTTTGTTTTTACTCCTAAAGAGCCTAAATGAGAATCTCATATCTATTTACCTTATGTAACTTGTCTGGAGTACATGATGCTGTTGGACATTTCCCCTTCTAAGTCATAACCCCCCTCAGCTTGTAAGCACTATGCCTTACTCGTCCCACTCCTCCTTTGTGATTCTTCTCAAAGCCCTGATTTCTATTTCTTTGCAATCTCTGTACATGTCAACTTTCCCCAGAATCCCAGCTCCTATACAAGGCAGAGCAGAAATTTTCAAGTCAGTCCGATATGTAACCCTATTTCTGCACCTCCTCTCACCGTGAACATATGCAGTCCCTCCTTCAACAACTTCCAAATCCCTGCGACGGTGCGGGTCTAGCTCTCAATTGTTAATCCAACCTCATCCATGACAAGTCTCTTCTACTTCTCTTGCACGCTCCCTCGACTCTGGGCTTCAGCCCTTCTGATTTTTTGTTCCCCAGTGATCCAAAGGAATGCTATTTTTTTCTCACATGGACATATTTTCTGTGGCTGTGTGTCGCACAACTCCAGTTTCTCTTGGATGAAACTAAATTATTACCCAGGTCAAACCAGGTCTTAATGCCACTGCATCAGTGAGATCTTCCTGACACCTTCCGGTTAGGGTTAGGGCAGCTCCTATAAATGCCTAATGCTCCCGGCATTATGATGGCTATGTAATTTCTCCTCCAAACTTGGACATCACTGAAGGTTGCAAGAGGTGCTATTGTAATTCTGCCAGTGAAACAGATACAGGCTGTGACTGCTCTACTTCCTGCAAGCTCTGCTTTCTCAACCAGAACATTTTTAATTTGCTAACCAGTTCTGTTTGTAACACAAAATACTCCACGGGGAATGGGTATAGTGATGTTCCTTTTACTTCACCCTTCTAACGTTTCTCCTGATGATTGATGCATAGTGGTACTCTACAGTAAGTATGCACATTTTCTTCTATTTCTTACAAGATCTGTATTCATAATTATTTTTTCTAAAATTACATTTTCCTGGGGTGCCTGTGTGGCCTTGTGGGTGAGGCATCAGACTCTTGATTTTGGCTCGGGTCATAATCTCAGAGTCGTGAGACTGAGTGCCGCTCCAGGCTTTGCACTGAGCATGAAGCCTGTTTGAGAGTCTCTCTCCCCCTCTTTCTGCTCTTTCCCCACTCACAGCCTCTCATAAAAATAATGAAAAAATAAAATAAAATTACCTTTTCTTTAGGTTTGTGGTTTATAGACATGATCTTTTTTAAATGAATTGAGTGGCTCAAGAGTACTGAATTTTAATTAAAATAATTTGGTGACGGTTCTGCAAATTCTTTAACAACTGTTTATTTTTGAGAAAGACAGAAGAGAAAGAGAGGGAGAGAGCATTAGCAGGCGAGGGGAAGAGAGAGAGGGAGACAGAGAATCTCAAGCAGACTCCACATTGTCAGCACACAGCTCCACTTGGGGCTCGACCTCACAAACTGTGAGATCAGGACCGGAGCTGAAATCAAGAGTCAGATGTCTCACTGACTGAGCCGCCCAGGTGCCCCTCCAAAATTTCTATGTAGAAAATCCTACTTGTGAAAAATAACATTTTTGGTCTTTCGCAATCTTGACTTTTTTTTTGTTTGTTTAATTTATTGAATTAGCTAGCATTTCTAGTACATAAATTAAAAACAATGGTATTGGTAGTCTAGAACCTAATAATATTGTTAGCAATCATGTATATGTATACATGATAATAGTATTAAGTATACATTCAATATTATCAAAAGCTTTTCAAGTTCGTTTCTGCCATGTCTTAATATCATCCCTATTTTCTAGGTATTTGTCAACCTACTTTATTGTGAAAAACACCAAATATAGAAAAATGCATTAGCCATATATATATGCATATATATGCATAACTCACTTACTAAGCATAAAGTTGTATGCACAATTTAATAAGTAATTAAAATGTAAAATGTATATAACTCAAAAAGTGTGTATAGCCCAATAAATAACGCATTACTACCAGAATCATCCACATTGTTCACAGTGGTTTTAACCCTCCTTCTCTCTCCCTTCTATGATCACGATTGACATCACTGTGTAGATTTGTAGTCTTACCACCTATGTACTCCCAGACAAGATTTATGTGTTGCCAAACATACAATCTTATTTTGAAGGTCTTTGAACCAAATAAGCATGGAGCAAAGCTTTATGTCAGTAGCATGCTCTTGAATTGAACTGGTTTATTATTTATGTTGATGTTTGTTAAGTAACTTTTTGTAGTAAAGTAGTTACAAACCTTAGTCCTGTGACACTTTTTATTCAGATAAACTCTTGCAGATGGGCAAAATAATTTCCAGTATATATCCTATCACTGGCAGTGCTGGGTCATAGGTGTATTACCATGGTTAGTAGAGTACGTCTATTTTTCGCAGTTATTCTCATTTACATTCTTATCAGCATGATAAGTTTGTTGGTCCACAATATTAAAAAAAAAAATTTTAGCAGGTTACTGAGGTTTAATTTGCATGGCATAAAATTCACTTGTTTCAAGTGTGAACTAATTAAAGATTTTTAGTAAATTTATTGAGTTTTGCAGCACATATCAATATGGTGATATGTTTTATCACCATTACACAATTTTATTATTATTATTACTTTTTAATGTTTATTTTTTAGACAGAGAGAGTGCGAGCAGGGGAGGGGCAGAGAGAGAGGGGGACAGAGGACTCGAAGCAGACTGCACTGACTGCACAGAGCCCAATGCTCAAACTCAAACTCATGAACCCATGAGATCATGACCTGAGCTGAAGTTGGATGCTCAACAGACTGAGCTACCCAGGTGCCCCATCATTGTACAATTTCTTATTAAATTTTTTTTTAATGTTTACTATTTATTTTGAGAGGGGGGAGGGGCAGAGGGAGAGGGAGAGGAAGACAGAGAATCCCAAGCAGGCTCTGTACTGTCAGCGCAAAGTCCAATGTGGGGCTCAAACCCACCCACTGTGAGATCATGACCTGAGCTGAAATCAAGAGTCAGATGCTTAATCGTGAGAGCCACCGCCAGGCCCCATCATTATACAGTTTTAAAACATTCCTTTCACTTGAAGAATATCCCTCAGGGCCATTGCAGTCCCTCTCCATTGCCACTTCCAGCCTTACTTCTGCTTTTTATCTCTACAGATTTACTCCTTCTGAAATTCCGTATTTTCTTACAACTCATGATATATAGCCACAGCTATACACACCTTATATCTCACTTATATCTATCATCAACTTAGTGCATGTTTTCCTTGTTCAATTCCTTGTTCTATTTTTTTCCATTTTCCTATTTGATTTTCTGTGTATGTTGAGAGATTTGTTGGAATTCTAAAATCTCCTCTTTTATGAGTGACGCATATTACAAACACCATTCATTCCACGACTCTTATGCTAATGTGGTCTTCTCCGGATGAACACAAGTTTTTAACTTAGTATAATGAAGATTATCTCTTATTTTTTTGCCTAAGAAATTTTTCTCTATATTAAAATTGTGAAGATAGTCTCATATAATATTTTGTTAAAACTTTATAGTTTTATTTCCATAGTTTGTTCTGGAATCCATCTGTAACCAATTTTTTATATGTTGTTTGGAAATCGTTCTATATCATGTTTTTCCATAAGTATATCCAATTTTTTCAGCACATTTTTTCAAGAGGCCCTTCTTTTCTGGCTGATCTACCACAACATCTTTGTCATATATCAATTGTCCATGTAGGACTGAAGGCATGTTTCCCTGTAAGTACTGTTATAACTAAATCGCACAAGTGTCAGAATATAGTTTCATTCTTGTTTATTCAATTTTTTAAAAAAATTATTATGATTTTCTTACAACCAATGATAATTTACATATTCCTTAATTTACAATAGAAAGCTTTTACTAAATTTTTGTTATTATTACTTTCAGGCTTATTTGTACTGTTATTGAAGAACTTGCTCCTCATGACATAAATCCATTGGAATTTAGACTAATGCAAAATTGTTATGCCTTACTGGTGGACTAAATTTTAATTTTCAGTGATGTGATCATTTATCTAATAAAAAATGCTTTTTGCCTTAGAGTCTATTTTAAATTAATACAACTACACTATATTTCTTGTCATTGCTGTTTGCCTGGTATATCCCTCCACGTTTTACTATCAACCTTTCTATTTCCTAATGTGGAACATATGTCTTTTTTTGAAAGTTGCATATTTGTAGTTTTTAATATCAACTGTGTATTTTCTCTTTTGTTTTAACTGAAGCATTTAATCCACCTTCATGTAGTATAGTTTTTGATACACCAAGGTTTAAATCTTTTATTTTATTTTATGCTTATTGTTGTTCTTGCTCATTCTATTTTTGCTTTTTTCTCTTTCATCCTGAGCCTTTTTCATTTTTTTCTTCAACTATTTGAAGTCTTACTCCTATTCCAGCCTTTTAATTCACTCAATAGAAAATACAACATCCATCATCACCAATGTAAAATTAATACTTCTGTTTCTCAAACCAAAGACCTTAGAACACATCAGCTTCATTTAAACCCTTTCAAATAACTTGTCATTATTGTTTTATATTTTCAATTCAGTTGCCTTTCTAAAACCTCCACTAGTTGTTATTGTTATATGTACTTGATATTTATACATTTATGTACATCATCACTTTGTAGTAAATGTCTGCTGATCCCAGACTCTCTCATTTATATGCTCTCAACTTTCTCTAATTCATTTTCATTTGTAAAAGTAATTTTCTTTCAGTACATTAAAGATAGCGAATTACTATTCTCTGATCCTGTCTTTCCTTATAAGAAGTTGTAAGCTTTACTCTACTTTCTGTAAGGTACTTATCTCCGTAACTTCCATATAAGATTTTCTAATTATTTTGGTTAATGGCATTTCACCATGTCCTATCTATGAATAATTACATACACTTAGAATTTAGGTTGCTTTTGTATTTTAAGTTTATTTTTGAGAGAGAGAGAGAGAGAGAGAGAGAATATGCATATGAATGAATATGAGTGAGTGGGGGAGGGCCCGAGATAGGGAAAGAGAATCCCAAGCAAGTTCTGTGCACAAGCCTGAAGCGGGACATGAGGCGCCATCTTACCAACCATATCATGACCTGAGAGCAGCAATTAAAGAAGTCAGAAGCTTAACCAATGGAGCCACCCAGGTGCCCCTAGTCATTGTTTTAGATCTGCGTTGTGATTCTATAGGTTCCAATTCTCTGGAGAAGTTTTGTTTTCCTTTAATGTATTTAAAAATATTACATGCATGTATATATTTTACTATCTGGTGTAATAATTTCAATGTCTGACTCTCACTTTGTTTTGCATTAACTCTTTATCTTTATCATGACTGCTTGAATTCAGTCATGATAACTTTTTGTCTTGTGCTTGGTTTTCTATGCCTGGTGCTCTGTGATGACCTTAACAATGACTTCTAGACATACCCTAAGGTTTAAAATAAGGCCTCTTTTCCAGAGAGTATTTGCATTTTCATTTGCTTTAACCAAGTACCTGAGGTACCGACAGAAAAAGTTTAAATAAATCCATGCTTCACAATTTAAACAGAAAAAGTTTAAATAAATCCACGCTTCACAACTGTCTGACTACTCAATCAAGTAAATTCATGTACTATCTGGCCAGGGGTTGAAAATCTCTTGGGGCAAAGATTCAGCTTCCCCCAACCCTCACCATGCTCTAATCAGAACTCTAAGTTTTCCTGAAAGGACACCTATAATATTATCCTAAAGGGTACAGTCCAAATGTCCTGTGCCTAGATTATGTATGGGTAGCTTTCCATCCCTCCCAAGTTTGGGGGGTCAGAGTTTATTAGAATGGATTTAGGTCCCCTTGGCCTTTTGAGCCTTCACCACTACAGTTTATTTCCTTAGCTTTATTTCATGATTGGCAAATATATTCAGAGCAAAAGCAACTTATTCAGATTAGTTTTTAGTGTTTAAGATAGATATTCATACTTTTAAGAAAATGTTTTGTTTTGCTTATGTTTAACCCACATTTTAAACTAATTTGAGGGGCGCCTGGGTGGCTCAGTCGGTTAAGCGTCCGACTTTGGCTCAGGTCACGATCTCACGATCCGTGAGTTCGAGCCCCGCGTCCGGCTCTGGGCTGATGGCTCAGAGCCTGGAGCCTGCTTCAGATTCTGTGTCTCCCTCTCTCTCTAACCCTCCCCCGTTCATGCTCTGTCTCTCTCTGTCTCAAAAATAAATAAACGTTAAAAAAAAATTAAAAATAAATAAATAAATAAACTAATTTGATATCAGTGTTGGCCTAAAAATGTGTTAGCAAAAATACTAATCTGTATTTAAAATAATTAAGAATGGAGATTTGATTCTAAACACATTTAACTATACAGAGAAACCATAAATTAAATGGAGAAATTCATTCAACCAAGATTGAAGTTATCCCAAGGAAGTGCCATAGGCTAGACTGGTTCAGAGACTTGAGATTATAAATAGGGGTCAATGAAACCTGAATTAGGTGCAAGAGTAAGGTGAAAATATAAGAAAAGTGAGGAATAATAAAATTTAGTTAGATCAATAAATTCTATAGTGAATTGGGATTGCTATCGAAATTCAGGAAATGGGGAGAGTGATATTTTTCTTTTAGAGAACTTACTATTTATTGGAATGCCAAAGTCTAAGTTTTGAACTTGGCAGTGGTGGCTGAGGTCTAGGAGAGAGTAAGATCACTGGAGAATTAGAAATACAAGGAGAAATGAAATAAACATGCCCAACACAGACAAGTTTTTGTAACAAACCACTAACCTAGGTCTGACTCCATTGCTAAGAGGTAATTGACCTGGCCTCTTGCAAGGCAGTTTACATAATGCATCCTATTTTTATTCTCCCTTGAGATAATTAGGTCTTTTACTGCCATAGAAACCCTAATAATTAAACTCCACTTATTGAAGTATAATGGCTAAAACAATACTTCTCAAATACACCACATTATTAACTACAAACAGGATTTGCCTGAATGCCCCAAGTTGGATTTTTGACACATTGATTGTAGGATTAACAACAAGATCAAAATATCTTAATAAATGATCTATCAACTAAAGTGGATTCGCCTTAGGCAGTATGGTACTAGATGTAATATAATGAATACATATTATTGATACAAATTTGAGAAAATAGTTTTTTTTTCTCAAAAATTCAGCCAGTCTTCAATTTTAATGTTTTGTCTTTCTGTATTATTTGCTTTATAAGTTTTTTTTTGTTTGTTTGTTTGTTTTTTTTTTGTTTTTTTTTTTTTTTTTTTTTAGTTCAGTTGTTTAACAAGTAATGTTTTAGGGGCACCTGGGTGGCTCAGTCAGTTATGCATCCAATTCTTGATTTTGGCTCAAGTTATGATCTCACTATGTGAGTTGGAGCCCTGCATCCAGCCTTGCTCCAGCAGCCAGGGGCCTGGTTGGGATTCTGTCTCCCTCTTTCCCTGCCTTTCCCCCACTAGCTATCACTCAAAAAACATAAATTTTAAAAAATAATGTTTTATTATTTACTTTACTGTAGTTTCTACCGTAAGTACTAACATTTTTTTTTGTAATTAACAATTTCACAACCCATTCTACTCTAGGATTTAGAAAATGTAGATTGCTTTCAAAGCTTTATTTTAAATGCCTTACCTGGTATTAATATACATAAATATTTCACATTGACTTAGATCATAAATTAGGATTCATTCATGCCTATTAATGCTTTTTACCTTGATTCTTATTTTAATAGTTTCTCTTTTAAAAATTATAAATAGGTGGATTTGAAATAGATATATCAAGTAAGTATTATTTTATTTATTTATTTTGAGAGAGAAGAAGAGCATGGTAGGGGCAGAGAGAGAGTGAGAAATTCAAGCCGACTTCAGGCCGTCAGCACAGAGCTTGATGCAGGGCTCGAACTCACAAAACTCTGAGATCATCAACTGAGCCATAATCAGGAGTCAGACATTTAACCGACTGAGCACCCAGGCACCCCCAAGTAACTATTATATTTAATAGATGTTGCTTCTCTGTGAAATAATCCTATCTGTTCTATTTCAGAACATTCCCATGGTCTAGAACTAGCTTCCTTCATAAAATTACAGGGAATGGAGAGTTTTCCTTGAGCTATATACCCTTAGGGCACAAATTTAAGAATATTTAACTGGTAAAAGGTAAGAGTCCTAGGATTTGATATTGAGCTTATCTCTGCAGAAACCAGCCCCATGAACCATAGTTCTCGTAAGCTAAGTGCCCCATTTCTCGTTTATAAAATAGAGACTATATTTACTTTATTGCCACCCTCAAAGGATAACATACTAAAGAAGACAAGCATAGGAGTCAAAACTGAATAAACTAAAATGCTCATTCAATGAGCCCTATGAAAAGCAGTTTCACAGTAACAGCAAGAATCATTGTTAAATGGCTGCAGTGCTCATGAGAACGAAATAGAGTTCACTGCGCATAGTATACTCTGAATGACATGAAAGGTGAAAATCTGAGCTCTGTTAATGTCCACTGTAGGGCTAAGAAAGAATTGGATTCTTGGAGATTTAAAATCATGGGGGAAAATTATGTCATTAAAAAAATGACGAGTTCAGTTAAATTATTTTCCATTCTCAATAGTAACTCCTGCAGGAGAAAGCATTCAAATATTTTCATTGCTTAAAAAAATAGGTACCATGGTATGACCGATACACAAATTTCTATAACTTGCAAGAGTTATACTTATAATCGTTTAAATAAAATAATATCCTTCTTAATAATTTTCTTCTTTGGATTTTTTTCTAATATTTCATTTAGATACAACATTGATGTCTGAGTCTGGTTTTACTAAAACTCCCCAAGGAAGAAGTTGATAGATGCATGACGTGGATTCCTTCTTTGCCAAAGCTCTTGGACTTTTTGTTTTCAGCAATTTTGCATCGATCAGATGACATATGGAGACTGCTTCATATCACTTCTAGTGATTTTTTTTTAATTTCGAAGATTTTTATTTTTTATGAGTAGCTTAATAAAATGGCATGCCTGTACATGTGTGGGAAGAGTGATTTTATGTCTATAGATTATTTAAAATCTGATTGGCATTTGTCCCATTTCATTAGAAAGCTATCTTACTAAGATATTAAAATAATTATATAAACTCCGAGGCACTAACAAGATTGTTCCGTTTTTATTTCACTGGTTGCTATGCTCCCCACAAAAAATATATTGGAACCACACACCTGAAGTCATCAGTAATACAAAAATCTTCCCTTTGGAGGGCTATTTATGGCCCTCAAAACTCTTTTTCAACTGCATTCAATCATTTAATCTCAATGCTAAACCTGTGGATAATCAGATTGAAGGAAATCGATCAATACAAGGGAAAGGAAAGTAAAAAACTCTACTTTCTTTCACTGAGATTGTTACAAGTCTTTACAGTTGGATAAGATCTATACAAAAATCATTAAAATTATGAGTAGTCCCCTCAAAACTACATCTATTGCTCTTTATCCAAGAAATCGTCTGATTGTATATTCTGAAAAAAATGTTTGCCTTCGACTGTCAGTTTAGGGGGTATTTGTGTGGTTACTGAGAGGATTTTGTATGTGTTTGTTTAGTGCCAAAGGGTCTGGGAAATGTAATGTACGAATTTACTATGTGTAAGAGAGCCAACACTGTGGAGAAGTGACCCAACTAAAAGTCCAAAGGTAACTTGTAACAAACAGTGGTATTTTATCTCATTTCATTGTGAGCATTGTTTCTTCCAGGAATATGTGGATATTACTCTCACCGGTAGACATGCATTTAAGATCAAGTGCCACACTATTTTAACTATGTTGTAATGTTTAGTACATAGAGCTATATTAACTGTTCATTCAAAGAAATTATATTAGCTACTCATCCAAATAAAATTTCCAAAAGAAATACTAATGTATCCTCTATAACTCTCTCTGAAGAAAAATACATTTTAGGATTTGGATTCTAATTATCACTCAAAAACTAATGTGGGAAGATTCACCGTGTTAATAATATGTAATCTTTGTATTCAGGAGCATACATTTCTCCATTTTATAAATAGTTCCACATTTAGTAGTATAATTTAGTAATTTTATTTTAAAGTAATACTTATTTGGTTAAACTATTAAATATTTATATTTTCTTACCCATGAAAAATGACTTATTGTGGTATATACTGTTTTATTTTTATTAAAGACAACTTATTATTGAGGGTTTAAATCAGCCATTGATTTATGTACATTTCAATTACAGCTAGCTACTTTTTTGTACCATTATATTAGTAAGAATTTTCAAGTTGTTTATACTCTGTTTTTTAAGCAACACACAATGGACTACAAACAGGAATGATATTTTATTTTTCTGTTAGGTCATTTATGTCTGCATCATGTATTAGTATGCTGATAAATATCTCTCAGAACCATAATAAGTAAAGGCAGATTTAGTGAAATGTCTAGCAATTCATCTTTTATTTTAAAGAACATAAAAATATGTTTGAGTTCATGTTGGAGAAGAGAAAGTTGTTCTTTTCAAAGGAATGCTAACCAAAATGGACAAGCAGTGATGGAGTTAGAAAAACCACTATTTCACAAACATGCTAATAAGAACGGATTCTGACCAGAGTAATCAGAAGATGATAAATCAGCTGTGGTCATGTTTGATGAAAAAAAGTGTATTACATAGCATCTAAATACCTACTCCACAAACATACTAATTGCAACGGGAAAAATAATAACTTCACTGTCTAATAACACAGTAGATTCTATTTTAACTACGTAGTTAAAAGTATCACCACCAAAAACAATCTTAAGAAGGACAAAGTCAGAGGTATCATGCCCCCTGAATTCAAACTGTTCCAAAGCTATAGCAATTAAAACAGTATAGTATTGACATAAAAGCAGCCACGTAAGTCAATGGAAGAGAATAGAGAGCCTAGAAATAGATCCACAAGTATACAATCAATTAATTTAGGACAAAGGAGCCAAGAATATACAGTATAACACAGAATAACCTTGTTGAGTTCACACTGTCTTCTGTCAATCCTCCATTAATAAGGTAGAGACACAGATGTAAGAAGACAAATATCAAGACAACCCTAACCAGAGATGCTTTGCCTGGCCTGTGTCCTGCTTAGAGGTACATTCAGATCGGGAAAAGTGAGTTACATGGATTTTTTATTTTGAATTGAGGTTTTAGGAACCATAGAGTTTCTTTTTCCAGGCTATATGCACTTGCAGGGTGATACAGGGAATGTTAGAAGTAACCAACATTTAAAAATAATTTAGTGACTGGGTTAGAATGATAGAGCTGATGCAACACGCTAAAAAAATATAGTCCAAAGGGAGACTCTCTCCCATAGACTCAGATGGTCAATGAAGAATATTGTGTTTTGGGTTTTTTTTTTATATAATTTTAAATTTGTAGGGAAGGTTTCAACTTAGGACAAAGAACTCCAGTATACTCTTTACTATATTCTCTGATACTGACATTTTACAATGTTTGCCTCATCTGTAAGTATAATTCTTTTCATTTGAGAGCAATGTAAATATTTTCTTTTTAATTTTATATATATATATATATATATATATATATATATATAATTTTAGAGCACATGATAGCATGACTGAGAGAGGGATGGGGCGGGGGAGAGACAGAGAAAGACAAAGACAGAGACAGAGAATATCTCAAGCAGGCTCCACCCTGATCAAGGTGGAGTTCCATCCCATGATCCTGGGATCATGACTTCAGCTGCAGGCAAAAGTTGGACACTCAATTGACTGAGCCACCCAAGTGCCCCTAGCAATTTATTTCTTACCCTGTGACAGTTTAGTACCTATTTCTGGGGAACCAGGATATTCTTTTATGAACAGACTAAAAATACCAAAATCATATAAATTGATACATACTCTGGCATAATTTATAGTGCAGATTCCAATTCCAAGTATTTTCTAAATGTCCACCTGACGTTTTTTTTTTTCCCCCCAGTATGGTTTGGATCATTCTGGATAACGGTGCAGATTCAAATTTCAAGTATTCTCTAAATGTCCACCTGACGTTTTTTCCCCCTCAGTATGGTTTGGATCGTTCTGGATAATGGATTGAATCCTCATGCATTGCATTTCGTAGAAGCATCTCTATTCTCCTTTAATCTAGAATAGTTCCTTAGTTTTTGTTTTTGTTTCTGTTTTTGCTTTTTTGTATCTTTCATAATTCTGAAAGAGCACAAGGCATTACATTTGTAAAATGTCCCTCAGTTTGGGTTTGTAGGTCTTCATGACTAGATTCATGTTGTGTATCTCCAGTAATATAATAATAGCGATTCTGCGCCCTTCTCATTGCATTACATCAGTAAGTACACAATAGCAATTTATATCATTGATGAGAGTAATTTTGTAACTGAGGTATAATTGACATAAGACATAATATTAGTTTCAGGTATATAACATGCTTATTGGATATTTATATATATGCCAAAATGATCAATACGATGTCTAGTTGACACACATTCCATACATAGTTATAATTTTTTTTCTTGCAATGAGGACCTGTAAGACTGACTCTTTTAGCAACTTTGAAATATTTGATACAATATTTTTTGTAACTTTTTTGAAGTTTGTTTATTTTGACAGAGAGGGGAGGAGGAGGGAGAGGAGGGGGAGGAGGAGGAGAGGAGCAGCAGGTTAATTCAGCCCTACATTTAAGTTACAGGTAAAGAAATTTTGGGTAGATCCCTAACCTTTCAGGCATGGTGATTAAGTAGTCCAGAACCCGGCAGAAAATACAGTTTTAAGTTTATAAAAGCAGTGGAAGTTTATTGGTTTCATCCTATTTTTTAATCCCCCATGGGAATTCCTAAGAGTTGAAGGCTTTGGCAAGAGTTAAATGTTTTAATGAAATGCAGATAATTCAGAAAATATCAGTACTTGAATATCATAGTATACTTAAATAATGAGGACTGAAATTGGGGAATATATGTGTGTGTGTGTGTGTGTGTATCATTTATTTAAAAAAAATGTTTATTTCTGAGACAGAGAGAGACAGAGCATGAGTGGGGGAGGGGTAGAGAGAGAGGGAGACACAGAATCCCAAGCAGGCTCCAGGCTCTGAGCTGTCAGCACAGGGCCCGACGCCGGGCTTGAACTCACAAACCGTGAGATCATGACCTGAGCCAAAGTCGGTCCCTCAATTGGCTGAGCCACCCAGGCGTCCCTATAAACAGTTCATTTATAATCAGAGGTGATAGTAATAGAAATCTGGCACAGTAAGAATAAAGTTAAAATTGATTATTACTTTTCTTAGGTTGTCAGTGGAGCAGACCTGCTCAGTGGAACAGAACTTAGCTTCTCAGTGGAACAGATATGTACATATCTAGGGTGAGTAGAATAGTTATTTAGCATATGATATTCATAAGGAACAGGAAATAGTACATACCTATCTTTGGATTAACTAATATGTCAACCAATACACTGTATTATGTAGTTTTATCCAGTCAAACTTGAGGGAGTAAGAGGTACAGGTCAGTGACTTAGAGGGGAAAAAAAAGCCTTAAGCAATTTCACAAGCCCCTTTTTATCTTGTTTTTGTTTTGTGTTGAAAAATGAAAGCATTGCAGTTCTCATTTTTTATGCAAAATAAGCCAGAGAAAGTAAGCACTTTAGGATACAAAAACATCAAATATTATGCAAATGTCTTTTCCATTAATAACCACTCATCTTCTGAAATGTTAAAGTTTTTATATGAAGTTTTTATTTAAAAAAAAGAGGCACGGCTTGTCAGTTACTAAGACAATTAATTCATATATTAATTGACCTATAATTACATACTCTGAGTAAAAGCCTTCATAATCTCATTAAGATTTCCTCATATTGTCTTCAGAGTATTTGACTATTCCCATTTTAAGACATATACAAAATCACAGTTTAAAAAATAAAAATTTTCTTTCTTACTGAAATTTTCTCTTTCCCTCATCCTCTCTTAACAACACACATACAAATATCTCCTTTGACCTCACATTCTTTTCCAGCAAGCGCTGTAGGTATAGGTCTTCCAATTTTTTTCTCAATTTTTTCATAAAGTATCTTTAATTTGTCCTCTATCTTACCATTTCCCCAAATTTCACCTTCTCCAAAATTATCAACCAACTCTTACTAAATCCAATGGTCAGTTCTCAGTTCTTGACTTCCTCTTTTATCCATTTTTGAGAGAGAGAGAGAGAGAGAGAGAGAGAGAGAGAGAGAGAGAGAGAGAGAATGAGCAGGGGAGGGGCAGAGAGACAGGGAGACACAGAATCTGAAGCAGGCTCTGGGCTCCGAGCTGTCAGCACAGGCCAGGACTTGAACCCATGAACTGCAAGATCCTGAACTGAGCGGAAGTTGGATGCTCAACTGACTGAGCCACCCAGGCACCCCTGGAAGTACCTTTCTGCTTCCAGTAGCTTGACCATCTCCTGGACTCCTCCCAATTCATCTGTCACTCCCACCCAGTCTCTGGATAATTCCTCTTCTGCTCCCTAACTTCTGAATATTGGCGTTACCTAGAGTGAGCCTTCCAACCTTGTTGTTTTCTACGTCCCCACACTATTTATGATCCCAGGAGAACAGGCAAGTGTTTCTTCCCATAGGGCACAGGGCAGAAGGGAACACATTCCAAGCCTCTTCCTCGTGCCACAAGTATCTCTTTAGCTTGTCCCCTTTATCACTTAACAAGATGTCTTTTAACATTTTTAAAACCCCTGGCTTAGTCACAACATGCACTTTTTGTGCCCCTTTCTTTTGTGTTTAACCTTCCATATTTCATTCTAAAACTGACCAATACTACCCTTTTATGTTTAGTTATTCAGGGTTAATTTTCTGATGTATGTTTGTTTCTATCACTTTGTTCTTGTGATAATCTTTTACTTAATTTACACCATTATATAAATCATTTCTAGTTCTTAGTTTAAAACAATGGGCATAGCACTACTATTCATCTCTTGCTTTCCACATGTATTCCTTACAAACGTATGTAATTAAGCTGATCACATTTCAAAGGATTCAAATTATTGATACAATTTATGTCTTGATTGTCTTTTTAAATTTATTTTTAATTTTTTTTATAATATGCAGGATTCTGAACCAAGGATATGGAGCTAAGAAATTTCTCAACTTATTTCCTAGGACTACATGTAAATTATGTACATAAATGACTATGATATGAAATCATATGAGAAACATAGTATTCTAAGATATTAGAAAAGATCAACTCTTCTTGCAGAGTATCAGGAAAACCTATAAAAAGATGGCATTTAATTGATCAAAAGCTATCCACCCACCAAAATGTAGTCATTTGGGAGAGTCTTATAGCAAACCTGAAGTTATTCTAGTATCTCTTCTCACATTATTTCTCAATTGTATTTCCAAGCTTACACACACACACAAACACACACACTTTTCTTTTAGTATAAAATTTACCAAAAAGATTCAACCTCCATAACATTACTCTAGAATAATGAACAAAATTTCAAGAATTTTGAAAATTTGAGTGTCATTTACCTAAGAATAAATCACAATCCCAGTCTTTAACCTGTATTAAAAAGCTGTAATCATCAAGACAGCATGGTATTGGCACAAAAACAGATGCATAGATGGAATAGAAAAGAGAACCCAGAAATGAACCCACAAATATATGACCAGCTAACCTTCAACAAAGTAGCAAAAAGTATCCAATGGAAAAGAGACCGTCTCTTTAGCAAATGGTGCTGGAAGAACTGGACGGCGATATGCAAAAGACTGAAATTTGATCACCTTTTTACACCATACACAAAAATAAATACAAAATGCATCAAAGACCTAAATGTGAGGCAGGAAACCATCAATCCTACAGCAGAAAATAGGCAGCAACCTCTTTGACCTTAGCCACATCAACTTCTTACTAGACACGTCTCCAGAGGAAAGGGAAACAAAAGTGCACATGAACTATTGGGACGTCAAGATAAAAAGCTTATGCACCGCGAAGAAAACAATCAACGCAACTAATAGGCAACGGACAAAATGGGAGAAGGTATTTGCAAATGACATATCAGATAAAGGGTTAGTATACAATATCTATGAAGAACTTACGAAACTCAACACCCAAAAAACAAAGAATTCAGTGAAAAAATGGGCACAAGACATGAATAAACACATTTCTAAAGAAGATATTCAGATGACTAACAGACACATGAAAAGATGCTCAACATCACTCATTATCAGGGAAATACAAATCAAAATCATGAGGAGATACCACCTTACTCCTGTCAGAACGGCTAACATTAACAACTCAGGAAACAAAAGATGTTGGCAAAGATGCAGAGAATGGGGAACCCTCTTGCACTTTTGGTGGGAATGCAAACTGGTGCAGTTGCTCTGGGAAACAGCCCAGCAATTGCGCTAGTAGGAGTTTACCCAAAGTATACAGGAGTGCTAATTTGAATGGGCACATGCACCCCCATATTTATAGCAGAACTATCAACATTAGCCAAATTATGGAAAGAGACTTTATGTTCCTCAACTAGTGAATGGATTAAGATGTGGTATATATGTACAATGGAATACCACTTGGCTATGAAACAGAATTAAATCTTGCCATTTGGAACAACGTAGATGGAACTGGAGGGTATTATGCTAAGCAAAATAAGTCAGAGAATGACTGATATCACATGATTTCCCTCATATGTGGAATCTGAGAAACTTAACAGGTGATCATAGGGGAAAGGTAGGAAAAATAATATAAAAACAGAGAGGGAGGCAAACCATGAGAAGCTCTTATATACAGAGAACAAACTAACTGTTGCTGGGGGGGGTCGTCAGGGGGATGGGCTAAATGGGTGATGTACATTAAGGAGGGCACTTGGGATGAGTACTGGGTATTAAAAGTAAGTAATGAATCACTGGATTCTACTCCTAAAGCCAAGACAACACCGTATGTTAAGTAACTGGACAAGAAAAAAAAAGTATACCAATAATCGATACCTATCGGTTATAATCACTTTCAAAACTCAATTTTTCCTCCTTTAACAAGAACACTCGTTTCAAGTTAGTTCCTGTTCTTTTTGATGTGACCCTAGAAGTCCTTTATATCTTTGTTACTATCCTGTGGATACCATGTTCCATGATTTCCTTAGACATTTTCTCCTCCAGAGTTGGAATCAGCCATTTCTACAAGAGACACTCATTTTACTTGGTGAGAAAAGTAATTAAGACCCCCTACTTGCGACATAAAAACTCTTAATACTCACTTATTAATCCTCAGTTGGCCAATCTTTTAGGCCTTTATAGTGAACTAAGCAAAGAGAAGTTGATGATGAAGTCTTACGGATACCAGTTTCATTCAAATTTAGGACCACCAGACTTTTTATAGCTCTTCTACATTACATCCATATCCGCTTTTATAACCAGAATCCAAGTTCTCTAGGATGCATGAGATAATAGACTTTGTATATTCCATAAGCATTATTTTAAATTTATCCCACATTACACCCACTACGTTCTCAGAAAAATGACATTATTCTTCCATTACGTATATAGTTACTGGGAACACTAACTTTTTGCATATGCTTTCCCAATTTCCCACAGTTTTAGTAGTTGCGTTATATCTACACTGCCTGGGCATGTCATCATCATACACTGTTCTCCTTCATGTTTAAACCTTGTTATATTTTAATTTTGTAAGTAACCGCATGTTTAATTTTCACCACCATCCTCCTGTCAATGCCTTTAGAGCCATTTAGTGTCTGACAATTGTTTTCTAGATTTCTCTGGATGATTCCAGAAAAAAAATTCCTTGAGTTGTTCCATGTTGATAAAAATTTGTTTATGCCTTTATACTGTAACGTAACTGTTGGTGCATTTTATGTTGACTCAAGTTTATTTTTTTGAACGTATTCAATAATTTTTTTTTTTTTACAAAAAACATTATCATTGAAAGCCTAATGATAATGTCCTATGTCCTATACATGTTTGTCTTGATGCTCAGTTAAGGTTTTGCTTTTAAAAATCTTAAGTGCAATAATTCTAATAAAATGGGTCTTGGTATTTGTCATTCTGGATCAGAATTCTTGGATATTCAATGTGCTTTTTCAGTATTAATTTCCAATATTTTATAGTCAGGGAAATTTTATTGAGTTACAATTTTTTTTTTTTTTTTTTTGGTATTTGTTATTTCTCCATGCTTTGGGTTTATTCCCCAGCATGTCTTATGTATATTTTTTACCTTCTTTGCTTGTCTTCATAACCATTTTTCATTGAATCATTATCTTTTGGCTTTTTAAAATAGTCATTTTAATCTTCTAAATTAAAAAAAAACATTTTTTACTTTATTTTTCTAATTGTTTTAATTGATTTTTTTTCTTTTAACTCTTTCTTGAGTTATATCACTTACGATTATTTTAATTCTCATTTAGGTTGTGTATTTGTATCTGATATCATTTTCAATTGGCTTATAACTCATCTTAAAATTTCTATTTTCTGTGGGGATGTTATTCTCTACCATGTGATCTCTTTATTTTCATAGTAAGTATGTATGGAATTTGACGTTGATAATTATCTGTTTATTCTTATGCAAAATAGTTTTTCTGAATTTTTAAAAGTAGACATGGTTCAGAGACTTTTCTGCTACAGTGCTCCACTTTTTTTTTTTTTTTTTTTTTTTTTTTTTTTGAGTGTGAAACAAATACCAGCCTGCTTTCTGAGATTTTCTGGGTCTCTTAACCTGTACTCTACTTTCACCTGGACATTTTCTTCTTTCCTCTCTGTTCATTTATTAATTTTTACTCCTAAGTTTTTCCTCAAGGTAGTCAGCTTGCAGAATTCCTTTTTTTCAAATTGTTTTTGTAATGTTTATTTTTTAAAGAAAGACAGCGAGACAGACCACTAGTGGCGGAGGGGCAAAGAGAGAGGGAGACACCGAACCTGCGGCAGCCTCCTGACTTTGAGCTGTCAGCACGGAGCCCTACGTGAGGCACCAACTCACCAACCTAGAGACCATGACCTACGCCAAAGTCAGATGCTTAATCCACTGAGCCACCTAGGTACCCCAGCTTGCAGAATTCTCAAAGACTTTAGTGCTTAGGGTGGAGCCCGTGAACTCATCCAGAACTTGGTCGGGAAACCTTCACCCTGTACAGCTACTATTTTCAAGTTGGCTCCCAACAACTTTCACTGCTCTTACGCGTATCAGGTGCCTTAAAGCATCCCTTTGCTTTTGGCGTCACGTGTGGATGCCATGCAGTTTGGGTGTGTTGATGTTTTGGCTCGTTTATTTTTTGTTTTGTTTTTGTTTTTTAAAAATTGTTAAAATATTTTATTTTTGAGAGAGAGAGAGAGAGACAGAGACAGACACAAAGAGCAAGCGAGCAAGCAGGTGAGGGGCAGACACACAATCCGAAGCAGGCTCCAGGCTCTGAGCTGTCAGCACAGAGCCTGGCGCGGAGCTCGAACTCACTAACTGTGAGATCACCACCTGAACCGAAGCTGGACATTCAATTGACTGAGCGACCCAGGCGCCCCTGTTTTTGTTTTTTTTTTTATTCAACCCACTCATATTTAGGGATTCATGGGGATAACTTGCCACCTAGTTGTATTATAAATATTTTCCATGCGGTTTTGTTTTTGCTAGATAATTTTCCGTTTTTTTTTTTTTGTATTTTTCCCCCAAAAGACTGAATCGTTGTCACTGTCACCACTTATCAAGAATCCTCCATAGTTAACCTTTTCTCAAACACTTTAATATATGCTTCACCGGGAATGTTTCTCGGGATATTCAGTAGGCTATACCGCTAAATACAAACTCCTTTCTAGAGACTTAAGTTTTTTGACATTACCTAAATATTTTTTAAATTATTTTTAAATATTTTGTCTATTATCTAATTCTTTGGCTTTTTCTCTGTGTTATACTTGTTTTGTTATCTGAGGTTTTTTTTTTTTTTCATTTTTATGCACTGATTTGAAATTACAATTCTCATTTTCTTTTTTTAAGTCATTTTAAAGATCTACGGTTTTCTTTTCCTATGAGGTTTTCTAAGGTTTAATTGCATGGTTGAGATGGTGGAAAAATGAGGAAACACCCCCAAATCCCAGAAAGGTAAGAAACTACAAATCCACTCCCCACACTGCTACACATACAAAATACATACTATTTTTGTAGTAATATAGAATTGCAATTATATATAATTTTTGCAATTGAGGTTTGTGAGTTTATTTTTTGACCATTGAAATATAACTCAATGAATAGGCCTTGCATAACTTGGGTGAAAGAAAAGGTTAACTACGCAATACTCAAATTAAGAATTCTAAAACATGATGAGCTGCACATCAAAATCTAAAATGGATACTCCAGGTTGTCTGACACCTCCCTGTCCAATCCCAAAAGGTTTGCAAGACAGTCCTGGTAATCACTTTCAAGTAGGCGGAGGAGGCCAGAAATGGTGGGGAAAGCCCAACTTCTTCTGATTCACCTCACGTCACATTTTGTGTGTGAGAACCGGCAATATGCCAAAAAATGGATATAAGGGAAAACGTGGTCCCCATGTCCTCAGCTACTTCCAATATTCTACACTATAGAACAGTCTTTAGTCTGTGTCAGGTGTTTTGGCTGACTATCAAAACACTCACTCATGGACATTTAAAGAAAGGTGATTAAAGTGATCATCACTAGGGATAAAACAAAAACCCACCATTTAGCCAAAATACTCTTGTTTATTCCCATTCTAGTCAACAGCTCAATGTCTCTTAAGTGCCTCTCTTTTTTTTTAATCCTAAGACTTATTCAAAGAAACAGATTTGTCAAAAGAGCGAAATGACTCTAGCCTTGCATTGTTATTGATGTGACATCAGCAGAGTGCCTGGCTTCACCATTTCTTAACTTTGTTTCCTTGGGCAAGTTATTTAATCTTTCTCTGCTTCATTTTCTTGAGTGGTGAAACAGGGATATAAATAGTACCAAACTCAAAGAACAGCAGCAAGGAATAAATAATTTGTAAAGCACATAGAACAGAAACTGGCCCATACAAAGTACATTAGTTGTTCTTGTGTTTATCATTGTTATTGTTGGACGTGCTCTAATTACCTACAAACTTGTAGGGGGGAATTAGAGGAGCTGGCATTTACCAACTATTTCGAAAATAATAGATTCCCAAATTCAAGGTATTCTTTTTTTTTTTTTTTTCAACGTTTATTTATTTTTGGGACAGAGAGAGACAGAGCATGAACGGGGGAGGGGCAGAGAGAGAGGGAGACACAGAATCGGAAACAGGCCCCAGGCTGCTAGCCATCAGCCCAGAGCCCGACGCGGGGCGCGAACCCACGGACCGCGAGATCGTGACCTGGCTGAAGTCGGACGCTCAACCGACTGCGCCACCCAGGCGCCCCTCAAGGTATTCTTAATCACAGATCAATGCTGTTTAAGCTTTGGCAAATACTCTGAATATCTCGTTCAGTCATTCTTTTCACCCCGATTCTTTTAAACTTGTGGCCAGTGGGTGCTCCCGTCTTAATAAATTAATGTTAGACAAGGTTCCACTCCCTACAGTCATGAAATAGTGGAGGCCTCTTTCGTCTTATAGATCCCACTACACACATGCATCTGGTTAAGGGCCAGGGTGAAACAGTAACAGAAAGCACTAATATAAAACCTGCCTATTTCCTCTGTGCACAATCTGTCTCAAGAATGTTATCAGCCATCCCTTGAAATAGTCCACGTTGTGCATAATACCCCTGCTGTATCTCACAATAGGATTTCTTTAGTCATTTACATGATAGTTTCCAAAGACATGTATCTTGTGAATCCAAAGCACAATTTTAAGTCTTCCGAGATAACCACTACACCAAGGGGAAGGTATAGCTAATGGAATTTCTCCAAAATGATGTCACAACCCTGCAAGAATAGATCCATACAGAGCTCATCATAATTTACACCCAATCTCTGCAAATTGCTTTAAAAAAAATCAAAGAAGATACAATAAAATACTTGCCAAATGGAATAGTCTGTGTGCTTCATCCTAGTGTTATGATAAGTGGTTTACAGACTATCTATGAAAAACAAAGATTCTTTTTATACTCTCCAAGGAAATTTAGACTGTCAGATGTTCTATTTTATCTCCTATTACATTATTTAAAAATTCAGGAATTGGAGACATGGGATGCATGAATTTCTGTATTTCTTAAGAAGCCATGGAAACTTCTAAAATATAGTTCTCAGTAAAAACAAACAAACAATCTTTGCAATGTCAAAAATATATCTTTATTTTTTCAATGCCTTCTAAATTTAAGTGTTCCCTATAGACTTAGCTCTATTCAAATGTACGTTCTTCCAATTGTGTATTTCTGAACAAACAGTTTAGAACCTAGTAGAAAGCACACTTTGGGACCAGACCAACTCCTTTTGTCTTACCGGAAAACAATCAGTGGTTGAAAGAGGTTAATTACCAAGTGTGTAAAATAATGTCTTAACCTATGCTCAAAAGGTATCTCACCAAATACATGATTGGATCAACAGCACCCATTCAATGGAAAACCTGACATAGCACACATTTTGCTCTTGATTGAAAACTTAATACTCGGGTTCCAGCCTTTTGCCACGGTGTCGTAGGCTTTAAATCAAGGTCTAAAGCCAATGGGAGTGAAAAATGATTTGCATATCTTGGTTTGTGCTGTCAGTATGAATTGTGGAGGCATAATTTCAGTGCTAGGACTTTTCCCTATTTTATGTTAACCCCTATGGTAAGCAGGAACATTTACATTTGCTACTTCATTTAAACTTTGAAAGAACCTTGTGAGAGATAGGGCAGTTATTCTGAGAAACATGACAAATTTTGGTGTTACAAAACCTGTTAGGAATTTGGGGGATGCGTTTTCATAAAGCCCCAAATTATTTATTTTTCTCTCTTAATCTTTGGAAAGCCAGAACAATACTTTATGTACGAATTTAAGTATATTACACTTGTATGTATGTATGTATGCAAGTTGAGGATAGGGAGGACACGGGACTCTCTCTTTTGTGATCTATTTCCTACTGAGATTCCCTAGGTCTAGATGTGTATATAGGCCTCTTCCAGGAGTTTTTTTTTATGGACAGTCTACAAAGCCTGCCAGGATAGATCATAATTCCCGCAAAAAGAAAAATTGTAATCAAAGTTTTTATTTCTAAAGACTCACTTTGCTAGAAGCATGAGGACAAAACACATTTGTCCAGGTGATCGGCAATGTCTTGTGTCTCTTTGCTTTGGAGAAAATTAACTAAAAAAACCTCTTTTAAGTAGTCCGTTTTTCTCCCCAAAAACAAAAGTCCACGACCAGATGGCGTCACTAGTAGTTTCACCAGGCATTTCAAGAAGAATTAATACCACTCCTTCTCAAACTTTTTTTAAAAACAGAAAAGGAACAACTTTTACACTTATTTTACAAGGTCGGCATTACCCTGATATCAAAACCAGACTAGGATGCCATGAGAAAATTACAGGCCAATATTCCCAGAGACAATAGGTGCAAAATGTTGAACAAAGTATGAGTGAACCTATTTCGGCAACACTTTAAAAAAGATCACACTGATCAAAAGTGAGAGTTATTCCAGAGATACAAGAATGGTTCAACTTTTGTAAACCAATCAGTGTGATACACCACACTAACAAAACAAAGGATCAAAACCAACACAATAAAACAAAGTGAACAAAAACAACAAAATTAAAAAATCCTATGATGGTCTCAGTAGATGCAGTAAAAACATTTTAAAAATTCAACATCCCTTTATGGTAAGAACTCTCAACAAAGCAGGTATAGATCGAACTACTTTAACGTAATAAAGATCATATATGTTAAGCTACGGCTAATTTCATCCTCTATGGTGAATAACTGAAAGGTTTTCTTCTCAAATTACAGCGAAGACAAATACGTCCACTCTCACCACTCACATTTAACATACAAGTGCAAATCTCCACCAGAGCTATTAGGCAAGAAAAATAAATCAAAGGCATCCCACTCAGAAAAGAAGGAGTGAAACTTTCTCTACTTGCAGATGATATCCTCTCATATTGAGAAAACCTTACAGATTCCACTGACAAACTGTCAGAGTAAGTGAACATGGTAAATTACAGGATGCAAAAATCAATACATAAAGATCAGGTGCATTTCTACAGAGTAGTAATGAACTATAAGAGAGAAAAACTGAAAAGAAAAAGCTCATTGACAATTTCAACAAAAAGATAAAATACAGATGATTAAATTTAGTTAAGGAGGTACAAGGCTCATTCAGTGAAAACTCTGAGACGTTGATTAAAAAAAATTGATGATGACACAAAGATATTCTGAGATCACAGATTAGAAGAATTACTATTGTTAAAATGACCATACCACTCAAAACTATAGATTCAATGCAATCCATATCATAAATCAAATGGCATTTTTCATAAAAATAAAGAATACTAAAATTTCTATGGAGCCAGAGAAGACTCCCCCCACTGCCCACGTAACCAAAGCAATCTTGAAAATCTTGACAATTTCTTGGATTTCACAGCAGAAAGCAAAGACATCAAAAATTTTAAAAGTAGGCATCAAACTAAAAAGCTTCTGCACAGCAGATAAAACCACCAACAAAATAAAAAGTCAACTTACCAAATCGAAGTAAATGTTTGCAGATTATATACCTGATAAAGAATTAATATCCAAAGTATATAAAGAACTCAGAGAAAAAACAATTCAATAAAAAAAAAGAGAGCATTTGAATAGATATTTTCCTAAAGAAGACATACAAATGGTCAAAGGGTACATGAGAAGATGCTCAACATCACTAATCATCAGGGATAAAAATCAAAATTACAACAAGGTATCACTTCTCACCTGTTGGCATGGCTATTATAAAAAAGACAAGAAATGGCAATTGTTGGCAAGAACGTGGGGGAAAAAGGAATCCTCATGCACTGTTGGTGGCAATGTAAATTGGTGAGGCCCGCTAGGGAAAACAGAAAAGAGGTTCATCAAAAATTTCAAAAATGAAGTACTCTACGATCCAGCAATCGTACTTCTGCATATTTATTCAAAGGAAATGATTTGAATTGAAATGATTTCTTTATCTCCCTGTTCTGTGCAGCTTCATGCAGTGTTACTTACAATAAATAAGTTGCCACAGAGAAACAACCTAAGTGTCCATCAGTGGATGAATGTTGAAAGAAAATGTTTATAAACACACAGAGTATTATTTAGCCATAAAAATGTAGAAAATCCTACCACTTCCAACAATAGGGATATAACTTGAGGGCATTATGCTAAGTGAAACAAGTCAAACAAATAACCTTATGATCGCACTTGTATGTCAAATCGAAAAAACAAAAAGTCAACAGAAAAACCACAAACTTCCGGCTAGGAAATAATTAAGTCTTGGGAATTTAATGTACAGCATGGTGACTATAGTTAGTAATACTATAATTTGTGTATTTGAAAATTGCTTATGAGAGATCATAAAATGTCTCATCACAAGGAAACAAAAATTTGTAACTGGTGATGGATATTGACTAGACTTACAGTGTTGATCATTGTGCCATATACACATATATGAAATAAGTTACAACATTGTATTAGTTTCGCATGTACATGGTAGGTGTATGTTAAAAAAATAGTCGAAGCAACAAATTGCTAATAAAATAACTGTGTGTGTCCCCAAAAAGGCTTTTAAGAATTTGTGAGGAAACGATTCTCTTTCCAGAAACACCAACTACCAAGTAGTTAGGCAGCAAGAGCAGTGGACCTGGTGGCAGCAGAATCTGTGACAGGAATGTGATTGGGAGGGTCTGGAAGGACCCAGGATTTACGGAGAAGTAGTCGGTAATCCCGCGAGAGCGTGACAGCAACCTGGGGGTATCTTGACAGAGAGGTACTTTTCCTGCCTTTGGGATCAGGGGAGACCTTGCTGACCAGCAGACGCCTCTAAGGTCAGAGAATTGAGAAAACTTGTCCAGTCAACATGTCTAAGTGAGAATATTTTTGAAGACCATTCCAGGTCTTACTCTAGCAGATAGAGAAGAGAACTAGAAAAGTCATGAATATACAATACAGTTCATGACATAAATTTAACCCTCTTTTTGTTTCTTGGCACAATTGTCTAGAGATACTTGAGGATAAGTATCTATAAAAATAAAGTGCTTCTTCATGCTTCCATTTAATCCTGTAGGTAAATACAATATACAGGAAAATTATCTCAATAAAATTTAAAAAAAAAAGAAGAGAAAATGACCAGAGAGCATAATTGACCTAATTGACATGGCACTTATAAATGGTAAATGGATTTGAAACCAAATAGATCCAGAAACAGTACTGTTTACGAATTTTCAATTCAGTATTTTTTTTTCATTTTTGCCAGCTCTACGCAATCAGAAATTGTAAGCGTAGCTTCACCAATTTCACCTTTTTTTAACAAAATGATGTAATCTTTTCCAACTCGGTTATGAAAACAGCATAGTAACGAAGTACGTCTAGCGAAGGATTCAGTTTCTGAAATTCAGAGAAATGAAACTTTTTCTTTTTCATTATAAAAATATATGCTTATATAAAAATTTCAAAATGTATACAAGATTATAAAATGAACAGCAAAAGATTCCAAATACCACCAACCTCTCAAAGTATACTTGTTTCTGGTTTCTTGTGAATTTCTCCAAAAATGCTTCATGCATAATTGTATTTTTTTTAATGTTTATTCATTTTTGAAAGACAGAGAGAGACAGAGTACAGCAGGGGTGGGGTGGAGAGAGAGGGGGAGCAGAGAATCAGAAGCAGGCTCCAGGCTCTGAGCTGTCAGCCCAGAGCCCGACGCGGGGCTCGAACTCACAGACCGCGAGATCATGACCCGAGCCGAAGTCGGACGCTCAACCGACTGAGCCACCCAGGCGCCCCCATAATTGTATTTTTGCCAAAACATCAATCAAATAAACATACGGTTTCCTTTTTTCTTCCATGTGCTGACTTAAGCTGTCTTAGATACAGTTTCCAGTATGAAAATAAGTATGTGGGTGTCTTATTATGCCTTTATGTACCTATTTTTCTACTGGAAAAAATGCTGGCTTCCAAATTCTAAATGAAGTAAATGAAATTGTTTTTTTTTATTAACTTTCCATGGAAGTATAATAGAAAAAAATGACTTAGGTTGGACTTGGTGGGTTAACATGTATGTGAGTTTTCAATTTCAATAGTTATTGACAAAACGTACTCTGTTTAAATTTCTGTTCATAGGAAATGATTTCTTCCTGAAACCATGGCATCCACACACACAAACACACGCATATTTCATTGATTCAATATAAATGTTTTTCACTGTATGTCAGGTTGTCCATATGTCTATATGGTTTTGGCTGGTGGCATTTTTCCTTCTGTGAAGTACAGACCTGTAGCCCTTGAACACACATGCCACATTCTATTTACTTGAAATGGGTATCTTTGTTTTTCCTGGTGATTAGGGAGTTTTTATAATGGAGGAATCCTTTATGTTCCTCATTGATTGCAAATACACACGCTGATTTTTCGAACATTACGAAAATGAAAAATATTATACTTTTTGAAGATATATTCACATACTTAAAAATTGTCAAGTCTACACTAAAAAATATCTGTTCAGTAGTTAAGTCTAGAGACATGTTTACTCCCTCAAGTGTCACCGTAAGAAAAAAAAAATCTTTCCAGTACTTTATGATTTATCTTTAAATTTTTGATTAATCTGGAATCTTTTTTTTTTTTTGAAAGAGAGAGAGAGGGAGGGAGGGAGAAGTGGAGGGGAGAAACAGAGAGGTAGAGAATCATAAGCAGGTTCCATGGCCCGACAAGGAGCCCAACAAGGAACTCAGTTTCAGAACTGTGAGACTGTGACCTGAGCTGAAACCAACAGGCAGTCACTCAACTGAGCTCCCAGGAGCCCATGGAATATTACTTTTGAGCAAAAAAATAAGGGAGGGTATACACCTTATTTTCTCCTAGTGCACTCTCAATGTGGAAACATACTTCGTTAAAGGATTTTTGTATCCCCACTGATTTAAAAAATGCCTTTTTATACATAAAATCACCGTATATTTTTTTAATCGTGTAATTTTCTGTCAACATTTCCTCATTTCTACATTGCTACATTCAAGTTTTAAATCTATGAAGGAGGTTAACTGCTTCTTAATTGTATGTGATCTTACTAGTAATGCTTTTATTATTATCATGTTGTCTCTTCTCTTGATGAAGAATTTATTTCAAAACATACAGCTGGAGGCGCCTGGGTGGCTCAAGTGGTTTAGTGTCCAACTCTTCGTTTTGGCTCCGATCATGATCTCACGGTTCATGGGATGGAGCCTCAGGGTGGGGTCCGTATTGATAGCCCAGAACCTGCTTGGGATTCTATCTCTCTCTCCCTGTTCCTCCTCTGCTTGCACGCTCTCACACATGGTCTCACTCTGTCTCCTTTCTCTCTCTTAGGTGTCAAAATACGTAAATCTAAAAAAGTGCAATTGATGAGAACATAGAAGAATAATTTTATAACTTCAGGAATACGTAATGATTTCTTAAATAGGATATCAAGTTTACCCAAAAAGCAAAATAAATAAGACTTGTATTAAAAATTAAGTATTTCAGGGGCACATGGGTGGCTCGGTCGGTTAAGCATCTGACTTCAGCTCAGGCCATAATCTCCTAGTTTGTGCGTTCGACCCCCATGTTAGGCTCTTGGGCTGACGGCTCAGAGCCTGGAGCCTGCTTTAGATTTTGTGTCTCCTTCGCTCTCTCTGCCTGTCCCCACTCATGCTCTGTCTCTCTCAAAATCAAATACCTAAAATTTTTTATAAAAATTAAGTATTTCAATTCATCAATTCATCAAAAATCATCAGTAAGAAAATGAAAAAGCAAGACATCCGGTAAACAAAAATGTTCATAGGGCATATTACTAAAAAGAAGTCTCAAAGAATATGTGTATGTAAATATATATATACATATATAGATGTACATCTATGTATACACACACACACACACACACACACACACACATGTAAACTTCCACAAATCTTAAAAACCAAAAGGCCAAAAGAAAATTTACCTTGAAAAAAATCACTTCAACAAAAACATATCCAAACGGGTAATAAATATAAAGAAGATGTTCATTCTCACTGGTTATGTAAATGTAAGTGCAAACCACAGAGATGCCGGAAGTTAGAGGGGTGGACGGGCTTCACCACCCAGCCACCCTGGTGGCTCTCGGTGGGAATGCCACATGTGGGGTTTTGGCAGCTGCCTTCTCTTTGCCTCCAGTCATGGCTGCAGCCTCCTCAGTCTAGAACCCTCTGCCTGGGCAGTGCATGCTCTGCGCCTGCAAGAAGCACCAAGCCTGACACACATTTGTAAGCTCTTCACGAGGACACGCGAGACTTCTCCTGCAGTGCCTCCCACTGCCTCTCCCAGGTCGTCAGTCTTCTGTAGCCCGCAGCCATCTACAGCAACACCAAGCTCAGCCTGAGTGATGCAGAAGTCTACAGTTTCCACCACAACTACACGCTGGCACAGTACACCGAGCAACAACACTGGGGGACATTCAGTGCAAGAAAGGACATCCTGACTGAGTACTACAAGTACCCAGCAGGGATTCAGATGCTTGACTACAACCCAAACTCTGCTATCCACGTACCCTAAAACATTCCTGAGAGCCTCCTGATGAAGACAGAGGCCTTCCATTATGTGCAAATAAGGACAACCTCCAGGGCCTCCAACTGTGCGGGACCAAAAAGTGATATGGGGGTACCCAGCATACCCCACTGCACTATAGCCAAAGTCCCTCTATCCGGCAGTTCACGGACATCTTCCTGCCGCCAAAGATGGCACTGGTCTCCTGCATGATGGACCATTTCCTGGCCCAGGACATGGAGTGTGTCCAAGTGGGTCTCTATAAGGAAGTGATCGAGGTTGGTTGACATGTTCCAAAAAGGGTCTCCTATACCAGTGGGTCCAGTGCAACATGGAGAAATTCATCTTGAGAAAGGAAGAAATCTTTGCCATCCTGAGCAGACTTGTGGCCCATGGGAGACAGGTGGTTCTCCCCAGTAACAGTCCTTCCAACTGCATGGACAAGGGGATGCTACATGTGGTAGGTCTCAACTGTCATCATCAACTATTCAAGGAGGTCATTGCCCAAGAGGACAAGCTCAGCTTTTTCACAGATGGGCACAAGACTTTCAGAAACCTCAATGAGAAAGTCTACCCTCCAGTGAAAAAAGGGCAAGAACTATCGGTAGGGAAACGTGTTGGACTCCCTGAATCTGACTTACAGTAAGCTCCTGCATGCTCTCCTTCAGAGATTACCTGTACGTTGGCCTGGCAGATTTGATCCTGAAGTCTGGTGTCAGGGCACCATCTCTGGCCTGGAGTGGGAGAGTGGCATCATCAATGCACAGCAGAGGCGGTACTCCCCAGCTCAGCAGCAGTGCTCACTGGGCTGCTCAAATACAGTCTTACCTTGAAGGTCACGGTCCTGGCAGGTGCACGATGGCTGGCTAACTGAGCAGTAGGAGGGGTGGTGAGGCACTAAGGTTTTGTTTAACCTTCAGGTGGGAGTTCTTCTGCAACTTCCATAACCCCACCTGCTTCTTATTGTGCCTGCTGCACTTCCTCTGACCTCCCCATGCCTCCCCCAGCTACCTACTTGACTGCAGAGATCTCACCTCCTTCCTGTGCTGTGCACTCGTGCCTCACAAGTGCCCAGCTCTGTACCCGTGTCATACATTCTTTCCTTGGCAACATGGCTACTGCCTGGTGAGGGTGATTTCTCATCGGGGACTGTTCCCCATCCCTCCTGCCCTGGCCACTCTGTACATCTGGCAGACCAACTCCAAAACTGGTCTCCTTCCCAGAAAATACAATTAAAAACTTAGTAACTAAAGTAGAGAAGCACCATTATCACTGCACCGTTCCAGAATGGCTAAAACAAAAAAGATACCAAGTGTTAGCAACGATACAGAGAAATTGGAACTTTCCCACGCTGGTGGAAGGAGTGTAAATTTTACTTCCATGTTTAAAGACTATTATGGTAATATCTACTAAGGTTGAATAGACATAATCACCATGACCTAAATTTCCACGTATAATATAGGCTCAAGAGAAATACATTTCATCACAGGAAAATCCATAGTGGCATCATTTGTCAAATTTGACTGAAATTAACCCACTATTTATCAACAGTAGAATTGGATAAAAGAACTGTGGAATAGTCACAGAAGAGAACCATATCCAATAAAACTACTGTTAAATACAACATCATGGATAAACCTTACCCACAAAATGTGGCATAACAGGAATCAAATACAAAAGTTACTAGTAATAATTCTATTTACATAAAAGTCAAAACAGGGCAAACTGATTTCTTGTGCTGCAAATCTAGATAGCATTGAGGGAAGGGATGGTATTATGGGTTGGAAGGAGGCACAAAAAATAATTCTGGGTCTTGGTGATAGTCTG
Organism: Herpailurus yagouaroundi; assembly: GCF_014898765.1. NCBI lineage: Eukaryota > Metazoa > Chordata > Mammalia > Carnivora > Felidae > Herpailurus > Herpailurus yagouaroundi. Next base: position 71,321,935 of record NW_024412391.1, read on the forward strand.
TTGCTTGGATTGAACATTTATGTGCATATGTTACAGATAAGTTACCAGCAAGCAAGCCTAAGAATCTCCATTAAAAAGAATATCTGATTGGCACCTCCTGTATGTATCCTTGGCCAAACCCCAGGGTATCTTTTAGTGAAGCTTGAAAATACATGAAAGTGAATTTCAGCTTGCTTCAAAAAGTAGTTAATAACAAGGAGTTATTGCCGCATCTATGCTGAATAGGAGTTTCTAAAACTTCAGTATTTTCCCACCTGAAAATTCTTCTCTTGGCTTTACATATTCTGGAAGAATTGGTGGCTGCTGGCTGCCGGGATTCTTAGTTTCCCAAAAAGTAAACCTAAAATCAACATCATTAATCTTATCTGCCAAATCAAATGTGTGACCCCAACCATTTTTAGACTGTGAGAGGGTGAAAAAAAGCACTGAAGTTTCCAACCTCCTTACAACTTCAGCGTAAGTCAGACCAAATAGCTGTGTCCTCCTAGAAGAAATCATCAGTTGATAGTGCCATAGCTCATTTCATTTTGCAATGCACTCGGCAACTAAGCTATCTCTTTATAAGCTGTTACCTTGGAATACTGGTACCATTTTTATACCTGTTCTGAATTCCCCAACTAGGAACATGAAGTCTCGTTTGTCTTTTTTTTTTTTTTTTCTTTTTCCACTCAGTATTTTCCCTGATTCATGCCTTAGAAGACACTCCTTGGAAATTCTGACGTTTTCTGTCTTCCTAATACTGGAAAATGTATACATTTAATGAATGGAACGGATTCAAAGAAAAATGAATTCTGGTCTGTGCACATACACATATAGAGTTTCAGCAGGATTACTCTTTAAAAAATTTTTTTTTTTTAATTTAAATCCAAGGTAGTTCACATATAGTGTAATAATGATTCCCGGAATAGAATTTAGTGATTCATCACTTACATGTAACACCCAAATGTTCATCCCAACAAGTGTCCTCCTTAATGCCCTTTGCCCATTTAGCCCATCCCCCATCCCAATACCCCACCAATACCCCCATCCCCCACTTAAATACAGAGAACAAACTCTCTGTATTTAAGAGTCTCTTATGTTTTGTGCCCCTCCCTCTTTTTAGATTATATGAGTCAAGTCATATGTTTGCCTTTCTCTAATTTTGCTTAGCATAATACACCATAGGTCCAGCCATCTTGTTGCAAATGACAGGACTTCATTCTTTTTGATTGCCGAGTAATATTCCACTGTATATATATACACCACATCATCTTTATCTATTCATCATTTGATGGACATTTGGCCTCTTTCCATACTTTCGCTATTGTCAGTAAGTCAGCAGGATCCTTATGGCACCGTAGGGGTGGCAGGCTGGTGGGAAGTTGCACTGGAGAGTTTCAGGACTCTGAGCCCATCCGAAATAGTCCTATCACGTGGACCTGTGCGGCAGCAATGTGAACTCTAGGCTCAGGGAGTCCGAGCTTGCCCTGTTTCTCCGGTCCTCACCCTTCTTTGTAACATGCATGACTCCCTAGGCTCCTAGAAGGACCTCCTCTGGGGAGATAGAGGGTCATAAATTCTAAGTTTGCCTCTGTCACATCCAATCCACCAATCCAGAAAATGGGCACCACCAGAAGGGCCAATAAAGACCTAAACTTTAGAGCTCTCAGACTCTCTTAGAAACTGTTCAGGCAGGAAGCGTAAAAGCCCTAAGTACATCCGGGTGTGAGGTTGATTTCGCCCTTGTGCAAACACAAGCACACTGCCTCTTGCAAAGCCAGGCGACAGAGCTGACCTTGGAGTGCAGGGTACTATTTAGTGCAATGAGGTGGTTTCTTTTTACATTCAAGACTGGTGCAGAGAGCCTTTGTTACAGCCAGATAAGAAGTAATCCTTTGGCTGGGATTCTGATGGATTTGAAAAGTATGATTTTCTTGGAAGAAAAATGAATCCCTTAACTGTTTTCTCCTGCCATCACCCCAGCACTAACAGTGATTTACAGCAGCACATTGCCTAATTTTCCATCTGCAGATTATTTGGAAAGGGTAAAACTTATGGTAATGTAATGTGCAAATGAGTGAAAACAGAATTTGTTTGCTTTCCTTCCTGCCTACACACAGTCGGGGGTTTTTATGTGTGATGCATAGGATCTGTTTGCTTGATGTATAAACTGTCTCAATGTGAGTTCCAGTGTGCTGTTCCCAATCATGCTGCTGAGACTTCAGGAATGTATCGTAGGTACAACACCAGGGGACAGCATGTATGTGTGATAAACCCAATGGCAGCCTATTAGCTATTCTGTCAGAAGAGAACAGGCTCTAATTTTTAAACAAGTGAAAGGGGAAAAAAATCCCTCTGCTTCTGCCAGTTGCGGTTACAATAAGGCAAGGAGGTAATTTTCTTTGTTAGCAGTTTCAGCCCCTTGACTCTAATCGCTCAAATAGACGTGTTCCTCTCCCCTTTACATACTGAAACATGCTTCATCACGGATACCAGGGTGATTCATTTGAATTCATGTGAAATGAAAAAAATAAGTTCAATTCTATGCCAGTCTACCTCACGGTTGAGGACAAAAATAATTTAACTTGCAGTTTGTATAATAATATGGCTATGCATTTGATCAATTATTTTCTTCAACTTCCTCATAAAATGGTTCTTTTCGTGTCTCCTAATGAGATTACCACACCATAGGGGAAAGTGGCAAATTGAATATTATTTTTTTGGCAAATAGAACTCCATCGAGGAAGAGGCTATCTGGTAACCTCACTCTGCTGTTATCCCTTAGTGGGCACCAAATTTCGGGCTTATTTTTATTTTAGCTCAGGATTCAGACGACTCCCATTGGAAAAGTCATGTGGCAAGTGCTCTGGTGTCTGTTTGAAGACATCACCCATGAGAGAACTCTTCTGGTTCACTGCAAATAGGACACAACATTTCAGTATTTCTGTTAAGTCTTCAGGGACTGGTGTGCAGTGTTGTGTATGTGTGCTTTTGTACCTGGCCTAAATCAGTTTGCGTTAGGGTAAGAGGGGTCACTACTGGATGAAAAACAGAATGATTGGCACAGACCCACAGTGCTTTTCTCTAATTTGAGGAAAAGAGATTTTGGAGCAGTAACTGGAGATTAGAAAGCACTAGCATTGACCATTTTAGCAGGAAAGTTGGCAGTTTATTCTTAATTTACTCAGTTACTGCTGATTTTCTATTTTTCCTAAGAAGGAGCCCAGTAGTCTTTTTTTTTTTCTTCCCTCCTTGTGGATCCAATTAGTCCTCAATTCTGTGAAAGCAATCTGAACTTATTGGCTACACTCTGCAAACAGAAGATAATAACACCTTCTTGTCCCAGCTTTCTAGTCCATTCTTTCATGCTGATGCAGATATGCTGAGTCACTGGAGAAACACGGTGGTCTCCAAGGAAGCACTCTAGAACCAGGAGTATATGAGGGGAGGTCATCAATAGTTCCATCTAGGGATACATGTGCCCTGGCTCCTCTGCCTGATGCATCAATGTGTCAGGACTATTTTTTGCATGTGGCGTTAGAGAGTAAGAGTCAATTCTAAGTAGTTTCTTTTTCTTTTCAGATAGATACGTGTAACCTTCAAACAGCTGATATATACCCCTAGCCCTGGGGAGGACGAGAGGGAAGAGGAAAGAAAATCCCAAAGAGGCTCTGGGCTGAGGCAGAACCTGACGTGGGGCTGGATCCCGTGACCCGGGGATCATTCCCTGAGCCCAAATCAAGAGTTGGATGCTAAATGACTGAGCCACCCAGGTGCCCCTTAAAATTTAACATCTTAAAAGTAACGTATTTTATGTAGTTTGGATATTTTTTGTAATGGAATTGTCATGAGGTGATCTCTATGCAGAGGTTCTTAGCTTGAGGTACAAAGATACAATACAGTAAGTTCACAAAACTTCTAAATAATCAAATGCGCACGCACACACACACACCTTAGACTTATGGTATACATCCAGGTTTTTTTTTTTTCCTAGAGAAACCATGTCTTTTACTCCAAAGTGAATTTTGTCATAAAATGGATTTAAAAAAACACACTGATTCGTAATGATTTTGTCATTATCAGTCATACTATTGAAGTAACATTTTGGTGATGGATCCAGGCTAAAATTTGTAAAACAAATTAAGAAATAACTATAGGCATCTTCCAGTTCATGATTTCGTATTATAAAGAAGGCCAACGTGTTATATCCTGACCCTTTGATAAGGATCAGGATCATACTATAGATTCCAACAAGTTCATCAATTGTTTTCACAAAGACTTTGTGTTCATTCTTTCTCTCCCTCTCCTCTCTCTCTTCCTCCTTGCCTCTTTCCCCCTCTCCCCCTCCTTCCCTTGTTCTCTCCCTTTCTCAGTAGGTCATCAGCAAATGCAACATGTCTGTTAGAAAACAGAGGAGACAAGTTCCCAAAGATGTGAACATTAAGAACCAGTTACGTACTAATTCCTAGCTTCCTGGCACTAAATGTTTTATACATTTTAACTGATGTCCAAAATAACCTTATGATTAGGTACTATTGTTTTCACCCCATTTTTAAAGATAAGCAACACAGACAAGTTGTAGGCTAGACCCACAGTCATGAAGTTACTAAGTACATTGGCCCGAGTGTTTGCAAATTAACCAACACGGCTATGCTGCCTTAACAATCAAAGGTAACACAGTGCAAAGAACAGGATTCCAACTTCACGTAGGAGACTCAAGTAACAGCAGGAGCCCTTTTGCATTTCCTTCTTATCAGCAATCCCAGAGCCCCCCGACTCCATAGTTTTGTAGCCTTCAATCTACAGCCCTATCAATGATGTTAGTGATGGGGAACATGTTTCATTGCCTCTACTTAAACCTTTATTTCCCTCAACCTCCTCTCCAGGAAAAAACTAAGGATTTATAGTCAATGTCATGAATTAGGATGGTAACTTCATTTTTGAACCCCTTATGCTATGGGGTCACATGGTGCAGCGTCTAGGCTTTTATAGTTCACCAACACAAACACGCCTATGAAATGCACCTATGAGATTTTGTGGACATTTCGACACAAGCTCCAACTATTCTATGTATAGTTTATTCATTACAGGTCGGAAAATACCAAATTTGGGGTAACTATGGTTTAATGAGGATACCTGTTTATGGTTACGGAATAGAACTAGAAATTCAGTCTGACTACATCCATACATAGCTATCGTCATTCAAGAGGACAGAAGTTTCTGCTCTCTGGAGCTGCAGTATGTTTAAGAATTAAGATTAACTGCAAAACATTCACATGAGAGATGTGCTGAATTAGCACATACTTCTCTGATTACCAAGTCAAACAGGCATCCAGGATTTGAGAAGTCCTACCCAAACCAATTAAAGCCTAAGCAACATTTAAATATTTCTGTTTAAGTTTATGTATGCACAGACACTCTTTTCAGTTTCTTTATCAGGGCTTGAGGAAATCAGGAAAACCTAACAAGGACACGGATTCCTAATTTCCAGGACATCTGGCATGGAGGAAAAATTTGTCATACTTAATAGTGAAGAGGAATGGGCAGTTGGCCTAAGAACATATTACTCTACTTTTCCTTTTTTTTTTTTTTTTATATATTTTTAAGTTTTGTTTGGTACTTTGAGGAACATAAAATGTAATATATGGTCATTTAGTCCAAGTGAAAATAATCTTTGACTTGCACACAACGCCAAGGAAAGTATCTTTGGCAAAACTGAGCTCTTCTCAATTCTAAAATCAGATTGATTAAATGCACCTAGAGTAGTTAAATAAAAATGTTTATTAGATTGTCAAGTTTAACCATGTGCTTCTGATTATCAGGTAGTTCAGTTTTTATCAGTAGAGACAATGATCAGGAACAGTATTTGTGAGGGTTGGTGTGTTCAGTATTTCTCTCCACGGGATTCCTTGTTGTTATGAAGCTATGCTTGAAGATGCTGACAATAGCTTCACATGATTGTCGAATTCAGTTGGTGGAAAAAGACCTATACTTCGTCAGCCAGTCTCACCAATACCATCAGAAACTCTGAAGCAATACTAAGCCTTCTCACACTGTCAGCTACACCTGAAGGCGATAGGTAAAGGAGGAAGGGGCACTTGATGTGTGCTAGCCATTTGTCTTTGTTTGTAAAGAATGCCTCAGTATTTTGCAGTAACAACCTCATGACTTTCATTTTTTTTTTTCTGTTACAGTGACATCTTGAGCTTTAGGAAAAATTCCTCCAGGTTTACTGTGCGTTTGAGGCAACATCAAAGGAATACCTAAAGAAAGCAGGATTCGCTGTAACCACGTGTCCACGATGATACCCAATATTACACTCTTATTTTCAGAAATATTCAATCGAAGTTATAATTTAAGTTACCACCTCTGTTTTGTTTTTAACACTGCTAACCATCAACGGCAGTACTTTGTACTTCTATCTGCAACCTCAGGATACACCACACAGCTTTATTTCGTAGCTGCAATTTTAGAATAGCACTGCCTTCTATGTGTGTGATTAGACTATCATAATATGAATGTAAGTAGTAAGTGTTGATATACATGTGGGTATATCATGTATTTAAGTCTGATAGGATCGAGAGTTTCACCAGTCACTCATTTTGAAAAGAAATTCCAACTTGAGGAAAATGTGAGTCATGTTATCACCACATTCCATCTCCAGTATTTTGACAAAGACCCATCTGGATAGAATCCTGCACAACTTATTTCTGACGACCTGTAATTTTGATGTTTGGACAGCCATTTTACTAAAATTGTGTCAGTCCTTAGCTTGGTACACTGAGGTTTCAAATAGGGGTGGAAGAGGCATTTTTACAGTTGCTTAGCTGTCCAATCAGTTCAACAGTGTATGAAAGCAAGCCAGCGGAAAGATGGAGTAAAGTGTAAGTAATTGTAAAGCTTTAGGCAAAAGATAAACGGATCAAGTGCACTGAACAGATGCAAGACTGTGGTGGGGGGCGGGGGGAAACACAGACTGGATATAGAACATGAAGTGTTCGCTAACAATGAAACAGAGGCTATTTAGAAACAGATGGAAGGCTCAGTCTTGAAGTATGAACAATTACTTTGTTCTTTACTAGGCGTATTTACTTGATTGCCACCACAACTTAATGCTTATCTTAACATGAAAGCATTATGTGTGTGTGTGTATAATGTAATATATGCTATATAAATTTAAATTTGGACCTTCAAGCAGATATTCCATTAATAAAACATATGGTATTTTTAGTAAAACCTCAGAGCTCATTGGGGGAATGTGAGGATAACTCATGCGCATGGAGTCATCTCAACCAACCCTAAGTATCACACTTTTGTCTGGGTACCTAATTTATTATGCTCACTCACATACACACGCATACACACTCACGCGCACACACTCCTACTTTACAATATATCAAGTCATTGACCAAATACTCTCCATAGTTTTTCCTTTAGATATCAGATTTAATTTGAATGTGACCACATCAGACTCTAAAATATATTTTTAATTCGATTCTGAATGAGATTTTTCTGTGTCAAGTACACACAGTCTAACATATTCAAAGGAATGGACTTGCTTTTTCATGAGAAACCAAAATCCAGAATGCTGTTTCAATTGCTTAAAATTCAGAAACCATGCTAAAAACCCCTCAGTAAAACCCAAACCTTAGATTATCCTACCAATGAATAACCGGATGGTCAAAGCAATCATAAATATACATACCATGAATATGTATTTGATGTTCAGCAAAGATAACACAGGAAGATGAACTGATGTGAGTCATAATTAAAAACACTCCAGCAGTCATCTATAAAAGGTCTGTGGTAATGTGAGATGTCTCGTTTGCAGAACTATCACAATTCAGACTTGGCTTTTCTCTTTGCTTTGGTCACCAAAAGTCTGTTCTAGGTTATTACTGTACACTCGATGGACTGAGTTGCAGTGATGATAGAAGCCAGTTTCCACATTAGGTAGTTGACCCTTGGCTTGGGATGGAGCCTAGATCCCACAAGAAGTGATCTTATAGGGGGGAGCATTGGATTTGTATCATGAAAATACTTCTTTCTTTTGGTAATCTCTTTAGTGCATGCACACACACACTGCCAGCAGCTTGCCAAGACACTTTAAAATAATGCCCCTAATTAAAACAAGCCACTTTTATTATTTGATGTACAAACTGTTCCTTTTTACAAGGTCTAGCAAAGCGATTGTATATTCAATATCAAAGTGGATTTTGCTTTCTTGAGCTTGGAGAACATTCCTGCGTTGTATTTTGGCATTGTAAGTAGTGTGAATGTTTGTGCTTGATCCTTTTGCATCTTGCGATTCCTGGATAACTTATGGTCGTTGAAACAGGTGACACAGCACAAAATAATTTTAAAATATAGCCAGAGTAAGGACTTTGGGACTTTGTAAATGTAGTCTAATTTATCGTGCCCAATTTTGAACTTACATCCATTGAAATCTTGACTTGCATTTCATTAGGTAATATGGTGTAAGAATATGGTGGTGTGTATTGTTTTTTATCTAATGGTGTGTTTCTAAAATCACCCACTACTGCTCTATGTTAGATAATTATAGGACTTCTTTTTAATGTGTTATTTATGTATTAAAGGATAACACTTTTCTAAAACGAAGTCATACGCTACGATGTTCTGTGTTATGACACAACGGCCTTCTAGTAAGTCTGCATGCGGTGCAAAACCATTTTTACAGCACTGTTTTGAAAGAGAGATTGACCCAGCTACCAATACTTCCATACGGCATCCCAATCACAGGTCACAACATGTCTTAAAATACATTATTAAATCAAGGGCAAAGATTACAGTCTATTGTTTGTAATTAACTCCCATACTTGTCAACTGGTATCTAAACAAAAAAACCTATTTTCATTTAAATATTCCAGGAAGATATCTAGAAACTGTATCAAGAGGTGTTTGCTAGCGAACTTTATAAAAATATAGAAAAATGAGCATTTGCAAGATCTATTCTAAGGGAGTATTTCTCCAACTTTACTCTCCTTGATATTGTTCATACGTATAAATCACATCTGAAGACACTTATTGTTTTCAGAGGTCAATGATGTATGAATGTATGATGTATGATACGTGTACAATGTATGATAGTTGCCCTTTAGATCGGCATAAAAAATATCAAAGCCAAGTCACTATTCCTTTACCGTAGGATAAGGATATAAGTTACTAGGGTTCCATTATCTACTCTAGCCTTGAGAATGACCTATTCACCAGGATTTTCAAGACTGCATTTTAGTCTATCCCATCTGATAACCTAAAACTTTATGTCTAAATCATATTAGGTTATTCAATTGTAAAGAAATTATGATTTGTTTTTATGCCCCAACCATTATCAGTAATATTCTGGTTCTGGGCAAGATGGAGTGAACATACTTCACTCTGTCAGTCCATTCAATGAAGCTAAAAATCCCATACAGAATGTATCAAATCGTCAGTGAACTCCAAAAAGTCAATAGTCACAGGAAGTTGTGGAGAAAAGAGCAAAAATAGAGGTTACGCTGAATCAGTGAAGAAGTCACCCGTATGTTTTTCCCTCCATGATCCCTTGGCCAAGTGGAAGGTGGCATTGGCACATGCACAGAGCACTGTAGGATCACCTTCTAGTTCAGGCCTTCAGATAGAAAAAGAGGTTTCCTGGCAGCAACATCAAGGCAACGGGAACCCATGGTCATTTACAACTCCGAGCAAAGTGAACCTTCCTCTCTGACTATAGTCCCAATGCATGTAGCAAAATTCTGTTGATCTTTTCTCTTTCTGTTCATCTGATCATTGGCACTGGATGCTAGCACAGGGATAGGGACTGTGCAGCAGTACAAGGTAAATAAAGCACCAGCATTCTAGCTGGAGGAGCAGAAGGGACACATGTAGGGAATTGCAAAGTATCATGGAGATCAAATAAAAAGAACTTAACAAAAAATCTTTATGGTTGTTATCAGCTCCTGGGATCATCCACCCTCCTGTGCACATCAAGGTATGCATGAATGCATGGATCGGTCCTAAAAAGTAGACAAATGATCTTGTGAACCCAACTAAGAGACAGACAACTGCCCACTTCCTAGACCATTCTGGTGTGTAGCACACTTTGGGAACAAAAACAATATTGAAAACATAATCCAGAGATGGCTAGGTAGGCGTGTGGCTTAAAGCCAAGGCTGCTAAACAATAGAAACATTACTTGCAGGTTTTAGAAGCTGTTACAGTCTTGTAACACAACATTTAAGATGTCCAAGATGCATTTAAAAAGTTTTCCATACACCAAAGACAAACAAAGTATCAGCAGGCATGTGATACAATAATCAGTGTATGCCAAGGACATGACACAGATGTTGGAATTATTTGACTAAGACTTTCAAGCACTTGTTAAAAAACATTCCAGGAAGTCAGCGCCATCACTCTTGCAATGAATGAAGGGCCAAAGCTCGGAAAATAGATAGAACATATAGATAAGGGTCAAAAGAAAATTTTATAACTGCAAAGTAACAACTTTCCAAATAAAACCCCAATGGATGTGCTTAATAGAGTGGATAGAACAAATAACTAAGTAAAACTGAAAACAGAGTAGTAGAAATATAAACAGCAGACGCATTAGAAACGCATTAGAAACAAAATGCACAGAGCTTAAGGAACATATCAGACAATACCAAATGGCGCTACAAGGAATGGGGGCAAAGTCTATGTAGGGCAGGAAACATTTTTTTCAATAAATACTGACTACTTCGCCATTTTTATAAAAAGCACAAACTTACCCAGTCCAGAAATTTATGAACCCCAAACAGTATAAGCCCTTTGAAATGTGTATCAGGTGTAATAAAAGTGCCAGAAATTAGAGAAGGAAAAAAAAAAAAAAAACACTTTCAAGGCAGTCAGAAAAAACAATTGCCATCATTGCTGGAGAGTAAGAATTTGAAGGTTGAAAAATTTTACTTTCAGAAATAACAAGGACAAATTCTCAAGTGCTGAGTGGATAAAACCTTTAGCCTAGAATTCTAGATCTAATGAAAATGGCCTTCAGGAGGAAAGGATAAACCAGGTACTTTTAGAGGAAATGAAACCAAGAGAAGTTGTTGCCACAAGACCTCCCGCCCCCCCCCCCAAAAAAAATCACTACTAGAAGGTTTTCATCCCGAAGGACAGACATAAATTTGGATCATTAGGAATCAAGGAAAAGTATCAACAGAAATGTTAAGTACTGGGTAAATATGATACAGTTCATGTGTATTGGAGTTCATTAAGATATTATTTGATGGTTGAATGACAAACTTGAGCATTATCTGAGAAAATGTCAACGTTAAGTAGGGATAATCTATGACAAGTACAGTATAAGGAAAGAGCTAAGGAGTATATATTGTGTTAAGCTTTCCACTTCCACTGGAAGTAATCCAGTATTGTTTCTAAGCAGAATGTGAAAGGCTAAGTGTATAATTATAATCCCTTTGGACAATCGCTGTAAGAACTATGCAAAGGGACACTATAACAGGAACACAAAGGAGAATTAAAAAATAAATGTTCAATGAACTCAGTAGACTGAAGAAACAGTAAGGGTAAGGAGAGAAAACCAACATACAAGAAATGCTATACCTACATTTCAAGATACCAATATTTGTATCGGATTTAAATGTCTAAACACTCTGATAAATTCGTAGTGATGGCCAGAATTGTAAAAAGATACACCTCTTTTGTCTATCACAAATCACATAAAATATAGTAATACAGGGACCTCTTCTTAGTTTAATAACCGTTACAGGTGAAAACAACCACTCAAAATCTCTACAAGGAGTTTGAAAGGGAATCAGCAAATGGATAGACAGACATTCAAGACAATCTACTCAATCTTGGTGTGAACAGTGAGTCTCTGACCTTTGAGTCAAAACCTCCTTTCTCTCCTAACCCCGCTCAGCAAGTTCAATTCTACGCAGATACAAACAAGAAGACAGGACTCCCTCTCCCAACTCCCAATTAGGAGCTACTATTTCTACCTTGCCACTGCATTGGTCATTCCCCTCCCACCTTGTCCAGTTCCATGTTGAGGATACTCTCCTCCACGCAAGTACAGGTGGATGCCTGAAGCTCCCTTCCTTTACCTGGCTCCTAACTTTTACAGTGGAAGCCCTACCTCAGCTATGGCAGGTAGGGAACACTCCACCCCCATCACTCTAGCACCAGTTCACATTTAGGAGAGGCAGGCTGAGAAATCAAAGGCTACCTTTATTACCAAGCCCTCTGTTTGTAGAGCAAGGGGGTCACTTCAAGAAAGCTGGTTGCTTAGTAGCAGTGGCACAAAGATTCTGCCTAAGGACACACAACAGCTTCAACATCATGAAACCATCTCAAAAATAGAACGTTGGAACAAAAAAACAAGGTATACAGAAATAAAGAGCTAAAAGCATTTAAATTAAGTTCCAAAAGAAAATCATGACTTAATTGTGGTAAAATTATTTTTTAAATGTTTATTTTTTGAGAGATAAAGAACATGATGAACAGGGGAGGAGAAGAGAGGGAGACACGAGCTTAACTCATCAACCAGGAGATCATGACCTTAGCCAAAATCAAGAGTTCGATGTTTAATTGACTGAGCCACCCAGGGGCCCCAGTAAACTTATTTTTCGAAAACAGTCTATGATTCAAAACAAAATCTCAATGAGGATTAATTACCCTTGGTGAGAAATGTTACAGAATCTAGTAAGAAGGGTAAACCTAAGGACATTTTATTGGTATTGATATTCATTGTTGTTAGTAAAATCCTCATTTGGTTAGAGAGAGTCCACAGTCCCCAGCCCTTGAGTTTCTCTTAAAATTGCAATAAAACAACACAATCCATGTTCTGAGTGAAGACAAGATATGGAAAAGGAAGTGTAAATGGTAAAATAATGGATCCTGTTCATGTCTTGGGACGATTTACTTTCTCAAACAATAGGAATACCAGGATTATAGAATTAGAGGAGAGACAATAGTATTTTCTCTTCTGAAATTATGAGGATTGCAGGTTCGATGTGGACGTGTTAACTCCCCTTTCTTGAGGTTTCCTAAACAAAATATTAACTTCTTCACTTCTCTAAAGTGCTTTTGTAACATTTTGTTTCCTTCACTCTGGCATCTGAAAAATCTCTGTCCCCGTTATCTTTTTTGTTTTTACAGAAACCAGACCGTCCTCTGATTCATTTTCAACAAAGTTTCGTGCATCTGAAGGAAAGCTTTGATTGAATAATTCAAATAAGTATTAGATGTAAATAAAGTCATCCATACTCATTAGCAATAATAAGACCCAGCAAAACAGAGTGGCAAGGTAATCTTCACCTTTCTTTTGTGAAGGCAAATTCTATGAAACGGTATTTTCATGTTTGGAAATAAGAAAATGACCCCAAGTTTTAGAAAATGCATGAAATTCTCATTCTCTCCAGAACATCAATTTTCTGTCTTGTACAAGGTGCATTTCAGTTAACTTTAATAATTGCAAAGTGATAATCAAGAAATAGTCTTGACTGGAGTTTTTTCCTTTGTATGGAATACCAAAGAAAAAGAGGATCGTTTGCTTAAAATCATTTTTTCCCGTTTTTCTCCAAGTTTTAGTAAAGTTTATTAAAATTTTATTAGCCCTCAATTAAAATTGTATTTTCTTTTGCCTGTTTATATATATTACAATATATGTAAATAAATGCAATGCAAGTGTTGAAGCAATCTACTAAAGTGGATCTATTTGTGTTTTCTTGAGCAAAGCATATAGCGGGGCCCTCTCTCTGAGGGAGCTTGGATGGGAGAAGCTTGGACATTAAAAATAAGGCAAGACTGGGCCTTCTTGGCCAAAGCTCCTTCAGAACAAAAACCCTTGACAAGTTAAATACATAAAAGGTAAAGATACATACATTTAAGAGATCACAGGTACAACAGAAGCCCACTGGAATTTTGTCATCAAAGCAAGAACACAATCCACCTTGGGAAAGGAAACTTAAGATACTTTTCATTATTACAGCACATGGGAAAAGGTCAACCCCAAGTCCCTAAGTGGTAGGTAGTAAAAGAAAAGCTATGAACTGTTCAAGCCTGACCCAAATCATGAAAATGGTGACCTGTTATCCCTCCGTAATAAAACTGTTTTTAACATGCTTTTAAAAATCTATTTTTTTATTATGAGCTTTATGTGCACTAATATTTTGTCTACACAGTAATAAAAGCTCATATAACTTAATTTCATTTCTTGCAATAAACAAAACTCTTTGATAAATGTAGGTTATCCTAATTTAAACTAAGATAAATCTCTGTGGATATACAGATGTTTCTATGCTCTGTTTAATCAGGTTTAGAGAATCAAAAGGTTTCTTGGGCTTGCTAGATTATCAAGCAACCCAACACTAACTCCAATCTCGTTTACCATGGAAAAATCTAATGTAATCATCTTCGTTTAGAAAGTTCCAGAAACAGACCTTAATGTGTTGGATCAGCAGTGTGCATCTGGGTCACTGAAAATAGCTTTGCCTTGGGATATGCATTTCACGTATCTGCTTTCAGACTTCTGTTCCACTTTGTTCTGAGTTGTCATTTTCACTTTTGAGTAAGTCTTTGTTGCCTATCATCCCAAACTCTTGGCCATTACACTTTCCTTCAGTCCTCCTTTACTCTGATTCCATCCTCAGTTTCAGGTCCTGTGTCTACCCTCTCAAACTCTCCTTTCCGTGTACCCATTCACGTGGCCCTCCCTCCACATTTTGTTTTCACCATCTTAACGCTGTCATGATATAACAAAGACTAAGTTCTCCAGGGCGTGTCTGGAATTTTCTTTTCCCATTTTTTTAGATACATACATTCCAGACAGCGACCCCCCCAAAAAAAATTGGCTCAAGATTATAGAGTTAATTAGTGCAAAGAACTAGTTAGTTATATTGTGACTCCAAAGCCATTGTGTTCCTACCAAATGAGAAATATGGATAGATCCCTGGAGGGAAAAAAGTTAGAAACTATTAAATTGTCATGCTCCTTTCTAGAATGGCTTTCTCCAGTATTCTTTTGTATTCCTTCATGACTACTTTAGAACCTTCTCAAGTTTTGGTCAAAGTAATACGGAAACATAAATACCTATTTCCCAGAGTTCGGGCACGGAATGACTATCTTCAAAATATCAACTATTAATAATAGATAAAGTGGTGAAGTTAACAGTTTCACTAATGTATTTTGTGCTAAACTCAAGTTGTTAGTGATTTAAAGTAACACTGATAAACAGAAAAACTAAGCCTCTGTATCCTCCTTCTCACTTCAAGGAAACTTAATGGGAAAAGAAAAAAATCCTCTATGAGTGGTAGTCCTGCCTTTGATTCTTTCTGTCATCCCAATTTTTCAACCCCTTTACCTCAACTTCTGACCAAGTATTTTCTGGAAATCGCTTTCAATTCCTTTTGCAACCCCAGTATCTTCTTGAGGAGTCTGATCAGCCTGTGTGTCCCTCTTCTCATCTAAGGCCAATGTATCAAGTGACACAGACCCACACTTGTATGTGAAATAAATGGAAAAGGGAGTTATTGTATTATCAAATTTTACAGTTGCTGTAAACGCAAACATTTCCCAAGGAATAATCTCGACTTTCCTCCCCACCCCCAATGTCAAAGGGGCCTCTTCTATGGCTAGCTGTGCCATTTTATATTGTTTTCCAGATTTGAGGATATAACCTCTCAAATCAAAGTGTATTATTTATAGAAAACTTGATTTTAGTAGCAACTCCAGAACGTAAATAACTGTTCAGTGTAATCAGACTGACCCTAGCAATGAATCATTGCTCTTGTGAAATTTTAATTATATCCACATAATCTACTTCATTTGCTTTCAGAGTTCCTTGGAAGTATTTTTTCTCTGGGGCTTAGGTGTCTTTCACATGCCCTAAGGATTTATTCCAGTTTTTACCATTAACTCAGTAAGATTTCAAGAGAACTAGGATTCAAGTTTTCTAATTCAACCCCAGAATTTCAAAATTAAATCTGAGTTTAAGACAGACACTATATGCACAAGGAAGCCACTAATTAAGTTTTCTAACTTAGCACAGTTCCCTTTGAAACTTCATTCATTTGGATGGTTACACGCAGCAAGTCATGTAAAAAAAAAAATAGGTTTCATATAATTGATAGGATTTTGACTTCATACTTGTGTATCTTTCTCCCTTAGATGATTAATGAGGTTACATCGTATCATTACACTGTATAATGTAGTTAACATAGAGAGCTTTTTCATCACACTAGAGCCCTTGCTTGCAAACACAATTTGCTCAAATGGTTACCGCTTTCCTGCCTCGCTGTTATTAGGAAAACCTGGAGTTTGACTTGCGTCATATTGGTTTGTGGGAACTGGCCTCATTGAATACATGTTTAGAAGATCAATCCTTGAAAGGACATGGTCAACATCTTTAAACCATGGGTTTGAATATTTTATTCTTCTCCTCTTTCTCTGTAATTTTATTTTTTTAACTTTAAAAATATCCCAACTACTGGACTTCTTAAAAGTCTTTAGTCTTTCTTCCCAAGTATTCTTACTCTAGTTCAATTTCACAGTAAAACCTGCAGTAAAAAATTTAGTAATGGAATTATATATCCATATGTAATTGATTTCACTTTGTGAAATGCCAGTATTTGCTTTTTTTCTTTAATTTCCTATGTACTTTCATGGTTAATGTTACCTTTACTGGATCTGACTGTTTAGTTTTGTAAGGTTTGGCCAAGAAAGCCAAATTCTTTTCAAGTTGTTCTTACTCTTCCCTATGTTTGAGTAATATTGGTGGATACCAATTACAGTAACAATGAATACAACAGGACATATACACCTTTTTTATTATTTTAAGTAACCATGATCATGAAACATCACTCTGCATCTTAAATAGTTACCGCTTGTGGATATTCCAGAATGTTTTTCTCTTTTCACTCTCATTAGAAATCTAATACCCAATCTCCCCAAGACTTCTGTGCCACTAGGCACAAATATACGACTGTGTGTTTTGTTACCACTGTTGTTTTTGTTGTTGTTTTTAAGGAAAAATGAGAACAAGAGTCATCTTCCTGCCCTGGTAAGCAATACCATGAAAGTGTCAAACAGAATTGGGTTTTACATCATTTCACTATTCACATCGCAACATTTTCAGTAACAAGAGGCAGTTACCTCAGTAATAATGGAAGAGATGGTAGGGGTTCTGAACCGGAGCTTCCAGATTCCTCAAAGGCAGACATTCGTGTACTCCCATGATCTCTACTCTTCATTAGCGGCCGGAGAGGTAGTTGCTCTACTAATATCATCAACTTTCTACCAGCCTCCAATCATCTATGGAGTACATGCCTTCAGCATTCCACAGATTTTTGGACAATATTACTTTCCTTAGTCATGTGTGAGACCAAGAGCACTAGATTGATTTATGTTCTCAGCACTCGACTTTGATATGTTAACTTTATTTGGGGATTCTGGTAGATTTAGTATTCCTCAATCGTCTCCCTCACAAGATACCTTCTAGTATTTTTTAATCCACTTTGGCCTCAGCTGAACCAGTTACTATTGACTTTGTAGTAATGGTCTGAATTTTCCAAACTGTAAGACGGGCTAGTATTGGTGGCTTGACATAGGTAGCGTTTCAGTATTACACATCATCTTACCCTCTTTGCACTGTACCACATTTCCTGTAAAGTTGTTTTTTAGTATTTATGATAAAAAGTGGCCTTTCAAAGTTACTGATATTCCTATCAGGGAATTCTTCTTTTGTTGCAATATTTTAAGTCTTTCCAACTGTTTCCAGTAGAGATAAAAAAAAACCATGAACCATACATGAATTTTACCTATTTTTCTGAGTCTTTATGAAAAAACTCATTTAAATTCATTACGGTGTATCAGCAGTAACCCAGTCATTTCTTGGGACATATGGCAGAAACTATTTGTCCTAATGGTATTCATTCCTTCATTCTTCCTTATTAACTAGCTACGGATTTTTGTCCTGGACATTAGTGAGCTCAACTGAACATCATCATTCTTATTTGCTATTCCAGGTGAGCATATGATAAATACCACATCACAGAAGCCCAACTGGAAATCTAGCCAATGTTTCCAAAAAAGCCTTTGACTGTCTCGTCGAGGTAGACTCAGTTTGAACTACCCTTATTCCTGCCTGGAATTAGACATGCCACCTGACTTGTTATAACCTAATTGTGCCGAAACCAAATTTCCCTTCCCTGGATGGAAATGTCCTGAACTATCAGCAATTCACCTTTGCCCATCCCTCTGTCCTCTGCCAGGTTAACACATGTTTATCCAACTGAGTAAGACTTTAGAACTTAGAAAGCATGACTAGGCTTGATCTAGATTAAGATCTACCTAAGTACCTCAGAACACCTATTTCCAACACTTACAAATACATTGTGCCTCCCTCCCACCCCACCACCAGCCCCAAACATGGGCACATGTGACAGGAACAGCAAGCACCAAGGGCCAGGAACTGGCTCATCTCCTTACACATTATGCCCCACCTTCAGATTTGTATTCTTTCATACACCCAGGCATGTATTTAGAATAGTTGGAAAAAAAAAAGAAAGAAAGAAAAACACAGCTGCTTAGCAAATGTTTGTGGTTTTATCAGAATCCTAGTAAAAATTACAACAAATATGAAGAAAATAGTATGTTTAATTAAGACAATGTAATCACTATGATTAGAAGTAGTAGGATTTCTTGCCCATGACCATGACTTTCATTTTCCATCCTTTTGCGAGGCTGCTTCATTTATACAATCTCTACACTTAATCAAACATGTCCAAGATACAACAATGCTCCTACTAGTAATTATAGTTTTAGAGATGCCACATTGAACGTAGCACTAGATGAGAAAAGCAATCTCTTCAACCTCCTGGATACAAAAAAAAAAAAAAAAAAACAACAAAAAAACAAAAAAACAAAAAACCAATCTCAGGAATAGAAGAGACAAACCTACGGAGTCATCAGAAATCTGCCAAAACCAACTCTTTTGTTTTTTCCTTAATGGAAATTATGCTAGGAAATATATGCGCTCTGGTGAGCCAAATTTAAGTTATTTATTACACACTGCTTATTGTGAAGGTTGGATAATGTATTGACACCGGCTGGGAATCACTCCAGCAAGAACTTTATTCAAGTAAACATCAATAAGAAAACCGATTTTATCATCGTCACTATTGACATCTGAAGACTGGTTTCCAAAAATGAGAACTTAAAGCAAAGCCATATTGGAGTATTTAATTGTACCCCTTAATAATTCTTTCAATCAGGATTGATTTGATTTGTCTGTACTAAGAGTAAAAAGACTAATATATCGAGAGTTTTTTTAATTTTCTTTTCATTTTATTTTTGAGAAAGAGAGAGACAGAGTGCAAGCAGGCGAGGAACAGAGAGGGAGCACACTCCAGGCTCTTATCTGTCAGCACAGAGCCTGACATGGGGCTCGAACTCACACACCAACAGATCATGCCCTCAGCCGAAGTCAGATGCTTAACCGACCGTTCCACCCAGGCGTGCCTAGAGATAGTACTTTATAGAGTACAAATAAAGATGCTACAATCTATATTGTTATTGTGAATACGTGAAGGGAAAAAAAAAATAACTATAAGGATGGTTAAAAAAAAAAAGGTTAAAGCATAGTTTTCCCCATCATTTTAGTAATCAGGAACTCAAGAGAGAAAAATTGACTGCAATACAAATGACTTTTTGTTTTCTTTTTTAGAGAGCATATGCATCTAGAATACACTGGCTTCTCTGAGAACAATTTGTATAACAATATTTGTGGTTTTAAAATGTTTACTACCTTTTTGTACAAGGCATTGCACATGGAGTGTGCAGTTTAGTTGCAAAACAACGGACATGTTATTATCTTCACTGCATAAACCAAAGAATGAAAGTTACAGGGATGATCCGATGGCACATCATGGAGAACTTATCTAAGCCTAGTTGGTTGTTACTTGAGAACTCCATGACCCTGCAGTCTTCATACTCCAAATATCTGAAGACTAAGAAAACTACAATCCCAGCTGTCTGAAATTAACCCTGTTCAGGCAGAAAACGGTGCCAGTACTTCCTGGACCCCTCTTTCCTCTACAATGAAAATACAACTGAAACCTCCTCACTCTGCATCCACCAACTGAAGTGTGGGTTGTAAAAAAACGACTAAAAGCCCAAGTGGAAAAGAGACCTCGGCAAGGCTTCATTCGTAGGCCATTTTCCCTCAACCAGATTCTAACAGCTAAGAAGAATTTCCACCGGTATCGGATTCCTATAGTCGCTGTAACCAACCACAACCAACCAAGTGCTTCAAAACAAAAGTTTTATCTTACCGTTTTGGAGGTGAGAAGGCCGCAACAGGTCTCACGGGGCTAAAAGCAAAGTGGTACCAGAGCGAAGTTTCATTCTGGAGGCTGCCACTATTTTTTTGGAGATGGCTTCCTTCTTCCATTGTCCACAGTAAGCCCTGGTCAGTCTGCTCTCACGCTCCATCACTTTGACACTGATTTCCCTGCGTCCCTTTTCCACATTTAAGTACTCTGTGATTACATTGGGGTCACCTGGATAACTCGGAATATTTGGCTCACCTGGATCACCCGGCATACTCTACTAGTTGAAGGTCAAATGATTTGCGATGTTACTTCCACCTGAAACCTTAATTTCCCTTTGCTGTATAATACAATATAGTCATAAGTCCCAGGAATAAGGATGTAGACCATTTATGGACCATTATTCTGCCTCCCACACCACCACCTTAAAAATAACAGTGGAAAATCAAATTTGTTGCAGGTACAAAAGGAAGAGTATGGACAAAACCTCAAATTACTTATCTACAAATTCTAAGTACTGCAAATCAAAGAATGATTTGCACGAACAGGAGGACAAACACAAAAATCCCTCTAAAACTGCTTTGAAATTTCAGAAGCAGCATGGAAGGATAGTTCCACTTCTGCTTGAAAATTGCATGACCTTAACCAAGTCAATGAACTTGGATTCCCAGATCTCAAATTCCTCATCTTCAAAATTATAGAGTCTCACTAAACAGTCCATCATGTCATTACCAGCAGGTAGTGTATGATCTACTGAAAGGAAGGGTATCCATGAAGAAATTCTGAGAAACATGGGTATCAGTGACTTGTGATAACACAGCACCTCACACACACACACACACACACACACACGCACAAACAAAAAGCCAAGACAATTAATATTTCATTACTTTAAAAAATGTGCGGACCTCGGGCACCTGGGTGGCTTAAGTGCCTGACTTCAGCTCAGGACATGGTTTTGCAGTTTATGGGTTCTAGCCTCACACACGGCTCTGTGCTGACAGCTCAGGGCCTGGAGCCTGCCTCGGACTCTGTCTCCCTCTCTCTCTGTACCTCACCTGCTCACGTTCTCTCTGTCTCTCAAAAATGAATAAATATTAAAAAAATAAAAATAAAAAATGTGCGTATCTGACACTGATAACAACTGTGCACTTATGAGTAGGGAACTTTATTGTTTCTTATAATTTACAAATGATGAAGGATATAGCCTTAAAAACATTTTGGTCATAGTAAAGTAAATACCCTGTGAGAGTTATCATATAGAAATAATTCTCATTTGACCTTATTATGTATTGCATTCATTGTCATAAAAATGAAAATTAATTGAAATATAAGCAGAAACACAAAAAGCTCTTTTTTAAAAAATTAAAAACATCATTAAAATATGACTAATGGTCTGGTGAAAGCAATGGTCTTAATACAAAAATGTATAAATGATATGGAAAAATATAGGAATTGCATATTTACAACATTTTAGATCATATTAAGCTAGGAGCTATGATTTTATATTATGTCTCATATTCTAAAACCAAAATAAAAACTTTAATCCCAATTATTTAAAGGCATAAACAAGTAATAGATAAAGCAGAAAAGTACTTTTTGATATCAAATATTGTCAATCTTTTAAAAAACCATTGGTTAAAATTATTCTCTAAATATATGCACCCCCTTCCCTTCATACTATGTATAATCATATACATGTGATCCAAACATAACTTTGTGGGTATTGATTTTATAGTGGTCCAGAAGCTGTTGAAATGCTGAAGATATCTGTGGCTAGAAAAAAAAAAATTAAAATTCAAGGAACACCAGATGGGAATAAGGCAGAAATATAAAACCAGTAAGGAAAAGACATTCCAAGATATATAAACCTGGACACTTCTGTAATCTCTTTGGTCCTTATTTTCCTTATTTGTGACATATATAATGTTTTTCCTATCTATCAAACCTAAGATTCTTTAAAAATAAACCGGTGGTGTCCAGGAGATTCAACTAACAACCAGAAAATGAAAACTGCTCAGTACTTAAAGGAGCAGGAGCATTCTAGACAAAGGCTAAAGAAATAGGACTCTCACGGAAAGCGGCTTTGCCGTCCATGGATTGGGAAGCTACAGGGGAAGGAGGTGGGGGCAGTTATACTCAAAAAGATGTTCTGTGTTTGGGATCTTGTGCCAAGATGAGTTTGCAAAAAAAATGCAAGTAGATAATTAGAGTGTGGTTTAGTCCCGAAATCATGTGGGGATATATGGAAAGACTGTTTCTCCCCAAAGCCACAACACACAATGACATTTCAACAGAGCTGAAACTCAAGTCAAAAAAGCCTGGAAAGGAACTTGGGAGATAGTCAAATTGTCCTCTGTGGCTAGAACCTCGCATGAGAATACACAGCTGATACTTGATATGTTACCCACCTGTATTTTACACTTCAACATACCATTTATCCAGCTAGATGACTATAATTACAACGATTGTGCATTCACTCTGTCCGGGAAGCTTATACCTAACTTACCTTCTTCTTAGGAAAGCTACAGAGGTACCCAAGAAACGGTGGAAATCTAATAGGAGAAATTCAAACGTCAAAATATTTACTGGAGTTCTGTCTTGGCAATGACATGATACCCAATACCAGAGCGAGGAGAGTAGTAAAATTGTTTTGTGAATTCCAAGCTTCACATAGCCTAGTACCTGCCATATAATGGACTTTAATAAATGGTGGTGGTGGTGATGATGGTGATTGCTGGATAAGGAATCAGAAGGCTTAGGTGCTCATTTTAGTCCTGCTACTTAGTATGCTACAAGTCTTACATGATTCATGTCGGTTCCCACATGTATTAAGTGGTAAAGATGAATATCTATTACATCCCTAGTGAAAAGGGATGCTTCTCAATAAACTCTAAAAAATAATAAAAATCCATAAGGCTGGGTGAAGCTTGCTGTCACAGAGGTCTTAGGTGGAAAACGGCGATATCACAGATGCACAAGGGCTCTAAGAACGCACACGAAATGCTGCTGATGTTAGGACAGAATACAGCAAATGCTGTCAGAAAAGTACAGGGCAGTTTTGTTTTCATTAACACATCAACGAAGAATTCGAATATAATGTTAACGTCGACTGACTCAGGAGACCGGCTGCAGAGGATCGGAGGGGATACAAGGAAAGGTTTGCTAAAGGATGAGCAAAAGAAAGGGTGCGTGGAAATGCCCGTGTTAGGTAGGCCACATCCACAGCTGCAGCCTTTCCACTGGGCTTCGTTACCCTGCCCCCCATCCCAGCCTTTCATATGGCTTCAGGTTCAAACCATTCCCGCTTCTTGAAGACCTAATATCCCTGTTAGCCTAACGGCACCCATGAATGATTGAAAGAATTATTTGAAATGTAACAGGGAAAATGTCAAAAACTGCTACTAATCTTCATCCTAAGAGTATAATATTAGATATCCTGGCGCAGAGGAAGAGTGACTTACAGTGGTATAAAGAAAATAATAATAAAAATGTGTATATTTGGTTGAATATAGAAGAAACCACAGAGAAGTTAAAGTTAAATTTCAGGGAAACCACAAAAGTGATTAGATTATAGAATTCCTTCCCTGGGGAGGTAAAGAAATCTTGCCACTACTAAAACTACATCAGGGGAAATGAAAGAGGGTGGAGACAATAAAGGAATTCTAAACAAAAAGGAGAGGATATCGATGACCTTTGATTTTTTTTTTTTTAATAGCATTCTTGGACACCAAACTGCTTGGAGACAGCAACATTTTTCCTGAATTAACTGTAAATAAATTAGAAACATATGTGTTAAAATTCTAACAATGACCCTGGTCATCCCTAATGGGGAGGGGAAAGTTACTTATTAAATTCCAGATATTTTCAATTTAGCCAGCGAGGCACAAAGGGAACATTAATAAGGAGAGGTGTAGACGATTAACATCAGGGCTAAAGGCAAAACGTGTTTGCAAACAGGCTTCTGAGGAGGTCTCCATTGCCTCCTTATCTATGCTGGGCCTTGACCAGTCTTTTCCAAAATGTGTCTGTAGATGATCGAAACTCATTCTGACACAAAACGCTCTGTATTGATTTCCAGGATTCTGTTGTGGCCTCTCCTCAGCAGATTCCTGCTGGACTGGATAGGAAAGCCTCTTTGATACACAATTCAATAGAAGGTCCAGTATAAGTTTTCCAATTTACTACTGACAACTGAGAAGATCAAGAATGACATTCTATCTTTCTTCCTGGAATGTCTAGCACAGTGAATGAAGCTTCTTTGTCCAAAGGGCATAGTCTGCATGAGTAACCACATCACTGGGGAGAAACACACTAAAAATGATACAAGTTTGTGCATAACAAAGGGACGGATGGGTGTAATCACTATGGGCTTTTCTTTGCATTCCTACTCCCTCCAAAGGAAAAAATATTCCTTCCGGATGCTCAGATTAGGCCCTCCTGTGCTGTGAAAGGCAATAAAATAATGTTCCTTACAACAGTTTTGGAGTCTTAATCTAATGTGGTTTAAACTGATGTTTAACTGGACATAAGACAGACAAATAATAAATAAATAAATAAGTTTTGGAGTCTTAATCTAATGTGGTTTAAACTGATGTTTAAATGGACATAAGACAGAGAAATAATCAATCAATAAGTCTGATCAATATTAATGCTTTTCAACTACTTTTCCTGACAGTTAAGAATTTCTCTTAAAATTACCGCACCTTTCCTTCACAAAAGAATTCAGATAAACACCCCATGTTTAGTAAAATGTACAAAATGACTTATTTCCAAGGCAACGCTTGTGAAAATTTCAGAGTGGAATTCATAAAGTCTCAAAATGCCCTACCACAGCAATATGTCATATTGTCTTTTATCATTTTTTTAAAGTTGATTTATTTATTTTGAGAGAGAGGGACAGCACAAGTGGGGGAGGGGCAGAGAGCAAGGGAGAGAGAGAGAATCTCAAGCAGGCTCTACACTTTCAGCACGGAACCCAGTGTGAGGCTCGAACTCATGAAACTGTGAGATCATGGTGTGAGCAGAAACCGAGAGTCAGACCTTTAACGACTGAGCCACCAGGTGTCCTGTCTTTTATCATTTTACAGTAATGTGTTCTCTAATTTATATATGTATTAATAATAAATTCAAACCTTGACTACTCGGAATATATGAACATCTTTGTGGCATTTCTGTGGATGATTGATAATATTTTCACAATTTTGTGTCCAAAGATGAAATCTAAGAGTGATTCATGCGGATCACACCTCAATTTGCTTGAGAAACTTATCAATTCGAAAATAATGGATCAGGGTGCATAGGGGGCTCACTCGGTTAAGGCTGATTTAGGCTCAGGTCATGATCTCACAGTGTGGGATCGAACCCCAGGTTGGGCTCTGCTCTGATAGCGTTGAGCTTCCTCGGGATTCTCCCTCTTCCTGCCCTTCCCCCTCCTCTCTTAAAAGAAATAACATTTGAAGATAAAAAGAGTCTTTAAACAAATTAAATAATGAATCCTTGTCAGGGTTAAGAAGGCTCATGACTTTTGACAGCTATTCCATTCCTTTACGTTTTTTAAAGTAAAATGTTTACATGAACAAAATTATCATCAGAACACGTTAAGGAATATTAGTTTTTGCTACAGTATCCCTGTAGCTTTATTTAGTATTTCTATAGAAATATATCACACACATATATGTGCATGTGTGTTATATCATATTATATAATATATCCATATTTTATACAGTTTATTGTATACACATTATATGCATCTCTCTATATATACACTACTCACATATGGTATATATATATATGTATATATAAATATATATACATATATATATGTAATGTTTTCATTTCTTTGAATGACTTTTTCTTCCATGAATAGTTATGAATTATCAGGAATATGTCAAAGGCTCAGGTAAAGTAGAATTTTTTAACAATTTTTAACAGTGATCCAAAAATTCAAAGATGTTTGATAATCAACTACACTTTTTAGGTCTTGCAGGTGTAATAAATTATGGATTGGAGATGATGTCACATCCTTCAATATGTTTGACCTTCCAGAGTTTCATTGCTTTAAAAAACGTGAAATCATATTAAGGAGGGTAATGATGAGCACTGGGTGTTATATGTAAGTGATGAATCATTAATTTCTACTCCTGAAACTAATATTACACTGTATGTTAACTAACTGGAATTTAAATAAAAAAACTTGAAACAATATAAATACATACATACATACATACATACATACATATTA
This sequence comes from Herpailurus yagouaroundi, assembly GCF_014898765.1. Lineage (NCBI taxonomy): Eukaryota > Metazoa > Chordata > Mammalia > Carnivora > Felidae > Herpailurus > Herpailurus yagouaroundi. Next base: position 71,348,479 of record NW_024412391.1, read on the forward strand.
GACACCCTTAAATGAATTTCTCTTTAATGCATTTTCAAGTCTACAGTTAAACAAAAATATTCCAAGTCAGAGTTTGTAAAAATGCTTTAAAAAAGAAAAGAAAAAATAAAAGTTTATAATGTTTGGAAAACTTTTAGAAGCTTTGTTTCCAGTATTTTATTTTACTTATCAACCTTGGTCCAACACAAACTAGCTAGAGTTGGGATAAATCTAATGATTTTCCACCAGATGAATTCCAAGTTTGCAAAAAATGAGAACTGATAATAATAAGGACAATATTTTGATATCCACCCCTCCTATTTTGTTCCATAAAGAGGAAAACTATAAAAACAAGTAGCGGGGCATCCAAAAGGCAGAAGCACAAACACGACAGTTCTTGTGGTATTATTTCCTGAATGGCTCATGTGATTTCTTTCCTTTTTTTTTTTTTTTTTTTTTTTTGGAGAGTATTTTTATAAGCTAAATTACAAAATCATAGAATCATGGGATTTTTAGAACTGAAAGGAATTTTAGCAATCACTAGGGTGCTGTTTAGCAAAGTCTCCTTTGAAAGTTCAAAATGATACCCAAAAGAGCTGGTTTAACTTCCTAAGAAATTCTCTCCCCAAAGACTGTTTCCTATATGTGCTGAGGTGCTGGGTATAGGGTACCATTGTAGCTACATTGCTGTGGGGTATATCGAGTACCAGTTTGGCTTCTGTAGGATTCCATCCAAGAAGTTTTATTTATTGATAAAGAGATTCATGGGCATACATATTTATCTAACCATATCCCATAGAGAAATCAGATAATATCACCAGGATTAGTTTCTGATGTATAAAAATGTATGCTACTAACTAAAAATCCCCATCATATAGCAGAAACTGTAACTTAGTTTTTCATCTGTAAAGTTATATTATATCTTAATAGATTATATTACTTTTTAGGGCAGAGTTTACATGCTTCATTGCCGAAATGCATACAGAACCTAGGATCGCATACAGTAGGGGCTCAAACTTTATTGATTTTTATGTTGTTTTTAAGACTTTTGGTGGCATCTGTCTTGAAAAGAAAAACAAAAGACAACAAACCAGGATATCAGATGGGCATCTAAAGTGTGCTATTTATTTTAGTAAAATTTAACAGTGCTTCAAGAAGATTCTCATTTAGCCTCACAAAAATCTAGTTTTCAAGGGAGGAGGCTGATGGTGAAGGATGATAATCCGCCCCGAGGGACACAACTGTTGACATAGCACTGAGCTTCAAACTCAAGTATGTCTGTTAAAACCCTCGGTGAGCAATGACAGAAAGCCGAAAGGAATTGCACAATCATTCACCGATTTTTCAAGGAAAGCTAATAATTCTTGGAAAAATCTTTTCAAGTAAAAATACATGTAATGATTCTGGGCTGTCTGGGTGGCTCAGTCACTTAAAAGTCAGACCCTAGGTTTCAGCTCAGGTCGCGATCTCACCATTCATGAGATCAAGCCCTGCATCCGGCTCTGCACTGACAGCATGGAGCCTGCTTGGAATTTTGTCCCTCTCTCTCTGCCTCTGCCCGGCTAGTGCGCACTCTTTCTCTCAAAATAAGTAAGCATCAAAAAATTTTTTCTAAAAAAAAAAAAAAATACACGTGACTATTCTAATTATTGTATGAAAGGAAATTGTAAGCTAAGATATACTGTATAATTTAACTGAAGAGGAAAACAAGACAAGATTATTCTCCGCAGAAATCTCCCTTTCACCCTCCCCCAGTTTCTTCATGGTGAAAGCAAACCCACAATGCTTTGGAAGACAAACAATACCTGAAAAACATGCTCCCAAATATGATGGTCTCAGTTCCTCTTCAGCCTGTTCCCCTCAGTCTAGTTCATCACTCTGAGTAAATATGGTGGCACTAGAAATCCACAGAGACAACTTGCTTAGATACTCGTCCAGGGACTCCTCTGTGTCCATGTGTACACAATAGTGTTACAGGTTTGTACGCTTGCCGCAACTCTTAACTTTCAAGCATGCACGGGTCTGATAAATCATCTCAAAGTCACTTCAGAATTTCTGTTCTGAATATGATGAGCTTTGCCTTTCAAGCATTTTATTACACAGTGACACTTACTCTTTGAACTCCACTGTCTTTCCTCTAGAACTGTGGAAATAACTCTTATAGATCAGCACAATTGTAAATGAACTTCACAAAGAGTGAATATTAGAAGTCCATTCTCTTTCTTTTCGCTTTCATTGGGTATTTTCCCCCATCCTTGCAGTGGGTTTCTAAAGTCACTGGATACCTTTATTTTTATTTAGGTATCTTGGATCTTTCAGTAGGAAAAAGGAAAGCTTTCCACTGAAAATAAATCAAAATACTGGGTGGGCTTATAAAGTTCCAAAATTACTTTTAAGTCCTTTTTAGCTGCCAAAATTGATATAATTTATCAGCTTGCATTTTTAGTGCAAGGAAACTTCCAATTATTTGAGTCAACTTTTTAGAGTAAACAAGGATATGATTCCTGCCTACATTTAGCAAATTTTTTTAATGTTTATTTATTTTTGAGAGAAAGAGAGAAAGACAGAGAATAAGAGAGAGATAGAGACACAGAATCCAAAGCAGGCTCCAGGCTCTGAGCTGTCAGCAGAGAGCCTGACACGGGGCTCAAACCCATGAAAGGTGAGATCATGACCTGAGTCAAAGTCGGACACTTAACTGACTGAGCCATCCAGGCACCCCTAGCAAATTTTTAATACTGTGTTTCGTTGGCTATTTTTTATCTGAGTAGGTAAAAATTACAATTAGCACATTATGTGATTAGCAAAATATTAATAAACTAATGCGAGAACTGATTTCATCTGAACTTTGTGCCACTACACTATGGGATGCCTTAATATCAATGCCTTCATGCAATGCCTTAAATATAAGGTAGAACACATGAGCAGTAACCAATAACAAAGACTCACAATTTTAATATGTAATAGTTGTATCTCATTAACATAGTATTTAATGAAGCATATTTTACTATGCAAATGCAAAAACATTCTTAATCTACACTCATTACACCTGATTATTCAATACTTATAAAAGATCCCATTCGAGTGACTGTTAGGATTACACAGGAGGGGAAAGAAATATCCACATTTCGTTTTATAAGAAGCAAGAAGTATGTATAATTTTATAAACATTTTTGCTTGTTATTCAAATGACCCTTCATCTCAACTTCAAAATTGTCAGATTTTAGACAGAGCCAAAGTATTTGATTTCATTTCAGCGAGCTTCACCTCTACTTTCTAAAAGCAAGCCCATTAGCAAAACCATTTTTGTCTGCTGCCTGTGGAGTTACTTACTTTCTCCTCGGGGCTGTATCTGACAGAGTACACGTTCCAATTATAGGCCATGCCCTATTGTTCCATAATTATTTTTTATGTCTGCATTCTTTTTTAAGATAATGAACTCACAAATGGAGGATCACTTTTGTTTCATTGTTTTTCATACGCTCTGCTCAACACTTTGGCTGGCACACAGAAGATGAAATAGAATGTAAATTTCCACTAACCAATAAATTTAACGAGAACGGGACTTAGGTTGCTTTTTGTAGTTTTCGTGGATATGATCACCCAGAAAGTACCTGGCACAGAGAAAATACTCAATTAAGACATATTCATTGAGCTAATAAAATTCCTTTGAATTTGTATTGGTGTGTTTAATTCATTTCTTTGAGCTATTTATTTGATTTGAATTGGATCCTGAAGTGTCTAAGCACAAAAATTATTATTTGCCTTTTTATTAGCTATTATGAATTGTATTAGTGTATAAAATATTTTCTGATGTTGAGTTTACACCTCAATACACGTTTCAGTCATCAAAATAAAAAGAGGAATCAGATTTGCAACATCAAATTATAAGCTGTAGCTTCCCTTCCAACACTATCCCCATCTAACACACGTGTGTTATGTCTCCCAAGTCTGGAACTCTCATCAGAAGCTTTACCCAAACTGTGTTTGAATCTTAACACCGAAAATGGGGCAGAAACTTTGCTGTGCAGTCTCACTCATGATATTTCTGGCACTATTCAGGTCATTCCATGCCAAATAACTGCAAGAGGCCACGTTAGATTTCAGAGGTACTACCTCGTGCCAGGAAGATAAGTGAACATGATGCAGCTCTCACAGGTTAACAATAATTACAGCCATGTATTTTTCAAGCCCTCTCTTTGGTGCTCTCCTGTTTCCCGTCTATAATTTTCATTGCTCCATTCACATTGAATTAAATGCGAACTAGTACAATTTAACTTACTATTTATTTAAAAGAGCACTGGACTGTGAAAATCAAGAGACCCAGATTCAGGAACCAATTGAATCATCAACAAGCTGTGTGTCTTTGGCACGTCACCTCTGTTTTCTTACTCTTAGGGTACCCCACTGAAGAAACAGGGATGAAGTTGTATGATGTTTGAAGTCTCTTCAAGCTCAAAAATTCTAAGATCCTTTAACTTATCTCCAAACATTGGTATTCCCCAACCTTCACTCATATTATTACACTTCATGTTTTCTTTGGCTTTGAACACCCTGTTTTCTCTCCTTGCCTTTTCAAATTGTGACACTTTTTCAAGATGCAAACGACTTCAAATTTCCAACAAGCCTTTCCCGATTGCTCGTGTTCTCAATGATTTTTCTTCCCTCTTATCTCTTAGGTCATTTTCTGCGGACATTGTAATGGCCACATTTATACTATGTTAGGTTTTTTTATGTTCAGCAACAAGATTGCACGTATGTTAGTGTCCCATCTCCAGGTAGATTACTGTGCCTTCGTAGGGGAGATAATGGTTATGCTTCTTTTGTATACCCTATGGCATTTAGGAGTCTTCAGGGTGTTCATTAGTTGTTGCTTTAAGAAACACTGACTGATTGTTTAATTGATTACAGGAGGAAGCCTATATTTGTGCGATTGAAAAACCTCCACAATTAACACTCCATATTTTATCTTTTTGCACAAGATTCTTAGGCAAGATATACTGATTTTCCCATTCTATTGGTATTTGTGGTTTGGAAGGGCCTCGCATTCACTGATTTCTGTACCTTGTTGTTTCTGAGAATCAGTTTTGTTTATGGAGGAGAAAAAGGCTTTTGGTGAGACCTCTGTGTGTGTTCAAGTACTGGGAAATTATACTATCCCAGGGAATTTATTTTAGCTAAAAGATTTCTCCAAATGGCCTGAGGAATGAGAACTGGAACGTGACCCAAAAGAACCAGATTTTAGTACCATCTTTATCAGGAGATCCCGGGATGGCAAAGCTAAGGAATTATTACATCTATGTTCAGTTTTCCTATTACATACTTAATTCAGTGTTATTCTCCTGAATTACTTCACAGATTAGATGAAGATAAAACAAGCAAATTAAGACAACTAAACACCATGAAATATATAAGCAATATAAAAATGTTAAAATATTACTACTTTCAGCTCGTTTTTTTTTTCTTTAAATTTTTTTTAATGTTTATTACTGAAAGTCAGAGAGAGTCAGAGTGTGAGCAGGGGAGGGGCAGAGGGAGAGGGAGACAGAATCTGAGGCAGGCTCCAGGCTCTGAGCTGTCAACACAGAGCCCGACACAGGGCTTGAACTCACAAACCGCGAGACCATGACCTGAGCTGAAGTTGGACGCTTAACCGACTGAGCCCCCAGCTTGTTTTTTTCCTACCCTCAGTTTAACGGTGTCTCCTTTGTCAATCATACTGGTTGGGATTTTGCTCAAATTTCGTAGGGACGAATCCAAGAAAAAAATGATACATGAATCTAGGATTGCACTTTCTGCTGACAATAGAAACAGCCAGAAACAATGGATATGGGAGCCATCTAAAATGTCAGTGTGAAAATCTCTTAGAGATTAAGAAAATTATCAGTCTATTTTCTAAAGTTTTCTCCATAAAATATCTCTGATATACTGTAACTTTTATTTATGGAACATGAAATGTATGACTTTTCTATGATGGATAAATTTGCTAAACAATATAACTGACAGGAAACTATCAGAATCCTACAGGAGAACACAGGCAGCAACCTCAATTTCTTATTAGACACGCCTCCAGAGGCAAGGGAAACAAAAGCAAAAATAAACTATTGGGACCTGATCAAGATAAAAAGCTTCTGCACAGCAATGGAAACAATCAACAAAGCTAAAAGGCAGCCTACAGAATGGGAGAAGATATTTGCAAATGACATATCTGATAAAGGGTTAATATCCAAATTCCATAAAGGACTTATCAAACTCAACACCCAACAAAACAAATAGTCCAGCTAAGAAATAGAAGACATGAATAGACATTTTTCCAAAGAAGATATCCAGATGGCCGGCAGACACATGAAAAGATGCTCAACATCACTCATCCTCAAGGAAATACAAATCAAAACCACAATGAGATACCACCTCACATCTGTCAGAATGGCTAAAATTAACAGCACAGGAAACAACACATGTTGGCAAGGATGCAGAGAAAGGGGAACCCTCTTGCACTATTGGTAGGAATGCAAACTGGTGTAGCCACTTTGGAAAACATTATGGAGGTGCCTCAAAAAATTAAAAATAGAGCTACCTGAAAATCCAGCCAAGCACTGGTAGATACTTGCCCAAAGGATACAAAAATACTAACTTGAAAGGGTACATGCATCCCATTATTTATAGCAGCATTATCTACAATAGCTAAATGATGAAAAGATCCCCAAACCATCAACTGATGAATGGATAAAGAAGTGATTTGTGTGTGTGTGTATGTATACAATGTATATGTACAAAGGCGTATTCCTTTTGGCATATTACTCAGCCATTAAAAAGAATGAAACCTTGCCATTTGCAATGACATGGATAGAGCTAGAGTGTTTTATGTTAAGCAAAATAAGTCAGTCAGAGAAAGACAAATATCATATGATCTCACTCATATGTGGAATTTAAGAAACAAAACAGATGAACATAGGGGAAGGGAAAAAAGGAGAGGGAAGCAAACCATAAGAGACTCATAGTGACAGAGAACAAACTGAAGGTTGATAGAAGGGAGGTAGGCAAGGGATGGCCTAGTGGGTGATGGGTATTAAGGAGGACACTTGTTGTTTAAGCATTTGCTGTTATATGTAAGTTATGAATCAATAATTTCGACTCCTGAAACCAATATTATGTTATATGTGAACTAACCAGAATTTGAAGAAAAATTTGAAACAAACAAGCAACAATATGCTTGAAGATTGTAGCAAAGCCTATTTCTTATTAAATTCCTCAGTGTCATAGTAGATTACTAAAGTACGTCCAAGTGCCCATTGGTATGTGTTCCACTAATAATAAAGTTTCTTACTACAATAAATTATTTTATAAAGAAACTCTAAAATTTTATGGAAGACTACAACTATACAGTTCTGATAAATATTAAATAAAAAATCAACAGGTGGAGTTACTAGGAAGATGGCGGCATAGGAGGACGCTGGGCTCACCGCGCGTCCTGCTGATCACTTAGATTCCACCTACACCTGCCTAACTAACCCAGAAAACCACCAGAAGACTAGCAGAACGGAGTGTCTGGAGCCAAGCGCAGACGAGAGGCCCACAGAAGAGGGTAGGAAGGGCGGCAAGGCGGTGCACGCTCCACGGACTGGCGGGAGGGAGCCGGGGTGGAGGGGCAGCCCACTGGCCAAGCAGAGCCCCGAGTCTGGCTGGCAGAAGCGGAGGGGCGGGAGGGAGTGTGTTCCCACAGCAAGCGGGACTTAGCATCTGAGAGGTCATAAGTTAACAGCTCTGCTCAGAAAGCGGGAAGGCTGGAGGACAAAGGGAGGGAGAGTCGCTGAGCCCCAGGGTGACAGAGCTCAGTTTGTTGGGGAACAAAGGCGCTCGCCAGCGCCATCTCCCCCGCCCATCCCCCAGCCAAAATCCCAAAGGGAACCAGTTCCTGCCAGGGTACTTGCTTGCTCCCTGCAAACACCCAACGCTGTGCTTCTGCGGAGCCACCCCTCCGGCAGCGGGACTGACTCCCTCCTGCTGCCACAGGGCCCCTCCTGAAGTGGATCACCTAAGGAGAAGCGAGCTAAGCCTGCCCCTCCTGCCCCCGTGCACCTTGCCTACCCACACCAGCTAATACGCAAGATCCCCAGCTCCACAAGCCTGGCAGTGTGCAAGTAGCCCAGATGGGCCACGCCACCCCACAGTGAATCCCGCCCCTAGGAGAGGGGAAGAGAAGGTACACACCAGTCTGACTGTGGCCCCAGTGGTGGGCTGGGGACAGACATCAGGTCTGACTGCGGCCCCGCCCACCAACGCAAGTTATTCAAGACAGCACAGGGGAAGTGCCCCGCAATTCCGCACCACTCCAGGGACTATCTAAAATGACCAAATGGAAGAATTACCCGCAAAAGAATCTCTAGGAAATAACAACAGCTAATGAACTGATCAAAAAGGATTTAAATGATATAACAGAAAGTGAATTTAGAATAATAGTCATAAAATTAAGCGCTGGGCTTGAAAACAGTATAGAGGACAGCAAAGAATCTCTTGCTACAGAGATCAAGGGACTAAGGAACAGCCAGGAGGAGCTGAAAACCGCTTTAAACGACATGCAAAATAAAATGGAAACGTCCACGGCTTGGATTGAAGAGGCAGAGGAGAGAATAGGTGAACTAGAAGATGAAATTATGGAAAAAGAGGAAGCTGAGAAAAAGAGAGATAAAAAAATCCAGGAGTATGAGGGGAAAATTAGAGAAATAAGTGATACACTAAAAAGAAATAATATATGCATAATTGGTATCCCAGAGGAGGAAGAGAGAGGGAAAGGTGCTGAAGGGGTACTTGAAGAAATAATAGCTGAGAACTTCCCTGAACTGGGTAAGGAAAAAGGCTTTGAAATCCAAGAGGCACAGAGAACTCCCTTCAGACGTAACTTGAATCGGTCTTCTGCACGACATATCATAGTGAAACTGGCAAAATACAAGGATAAAGAGAAAATGCTGAAAGCAGCAAGGGGTAAACGTGCCCTCACATATAAAGGGAGACC